>NW_026683212.1:0-300000 GCF_027579445.1 Ammospiza nelsoni | reverse complement strand
GTATTAGGGTTCTTCCTAAGGGAAAAGCCGTGAAAGCAGCCATGTTGTGGCACTTCTGCACTCCCTTTGGGATGCCTTTCACAGCTCCAGTGTGCCTGGAACTCAGGGCTTCCTGATTTTAAAAATCCTAGCCCTAGGCTGAACCCCAACCCTAAGACGAGAAAGGCAAATCAGCCAGGAATTAGGCATGTCCCCAAGGAAAAAGCTGTGGAGGCAGGCATGTTGTGCTACTTTTGCGCTCTTCTTGGCTAGTCCTTCGCAGCTGCTGTGTTCTTGGAACTCAGGGCTTTCTGGTTAATAGAACCCTTACCCTAGGCGTAACTCAAACCTTAACCCTAGGAAGGAAAATCAGCCTATGGTTCGGGATGGTCTCATGGAAATATCAGTGGTGGCAGCCAAGTTGCGTCACTTTTGCGCTCCCCTTGGGATGCCTTTTGCAGCTGCAGTGTGCCTGGAGCCCAGGGCTTCCTGGTTTTAAAAGTCCTAGGCCTAAGCCTAACAGTAACCCTAGGAAGGTAAATCAGCCGGGTATTAGGGTTCTTCCTAAGGGAAAAGCCGTGAAAGCAGCCATGTTGTGGCACTTCTGCACTCCCTTTGGGATGCCTTTGGCAGATGAAGTAAGCCTGGAACTCAGGGCTTCCTGGTTAAAGAAATCCAAGCCCTAGGCTGAACCCTAACCCTAACCCTAGGCAGATAAATCAGCCTAGGTATAGGGATGGTGCCAAGGAAAAAGCTGTGAAAGCTGCCATGTTGTTGCACTTTTGTACTCCCCTTGGGATGCCTTGAACAGCTGCAGTGTGCCTGGAGCCCAGGGCTTCCTAGTTTCAAAAATCCTAGCCCTAGGCCTAAGCCTAACAGTAACCCTGGGAAGGTAAATCAGCCTGGTGTTAGGCTTCTTGCCAAGGAAAAAGCCGTGAAAGCAGCCATGTTGTGGCACTTTTGCACTCCCTTTTGGATGCCTTTCACAGCTGCAGTGTGCCTGGAACTCAGGGCTTCCTGATTTTAAAAATCCTAGCCCTAGGCCGAACCCCAACCCTAAGACGAGAAAGGCAAATCAGCCAGGAATTAGGCATGTCCCCAAGGAAAAAGCTGTGGAGGCAGGCATGTTGTGGTACTTTTGCGCTCTTCTTGGCTAGTCCTTCGCAGCTGCTGTGTTCTTGGAACTCAGGGCTTTCTGGTTAATAGAACCCTTACCCTAGGCGTAACTCAAACCTTAACCCTAGGAAGGAAAATCAGCCTATGGTTCGGGATGGTCTCATGGAAATATCAGTGGTGGCAGCCAAGTTGCATCACTTTTGCGCTCCCCTTGGGATGCCTTTTGAAGCTGCAGTGTGCCTGGAGCCCAGGGCTTCCTGGTTTTAAAAGTCCTAGGCCTAAGCCTAACAGTAACCCTAGGAAGGTAAATCAGCCTGGTGTTAGGGTTCTTCCTAAGGGAAAAGCCGTGAAAGCAGCCATGTTGTGGCACTTCTGCACTCCCTTTTGGATGCCTTTCACAGCTGCAGTGTGCCTGGAACTCAGGGCTTCCTGATTTTAAAAATCCTAGCCCTAGGCCGAACCCCAACCCTAAGACGAGAAAGGCAAATCAGCCAGGAATTAGGCATGTCCCCAAGGAAAAAGCTGTGGAGTCAGGCATGTTGTGCTACTTTTGCGCTCTTCTTGGCTAGTCCTTCGCAGCTGCTGTGTTCTTGGAACTCAGGGCTTTCTGGTTAATAGAACCCTTACCCTAGGCGTAACTCAAACCTTAACCCTAGGAAGGAAAATCAGCCTATGGTTCGGGATGGTCTCATGGAAATATCAGTGGTGGCAGCCAAGTTGCGTCACTTTTGCGCTCCCCTTGGGATGCCTTTCGCAGCTGCAGTGTGCCTGGAGCCCAGGGCTTCCTGGTTTTAAAAGTCCTAGGCCTAAGCCTAACAGTAACCCTAGGAAGGTAAATCAGCCGGGTATTAGGGTTCTTCCTAAGGGAAAAGCTGTGAAAGCAGCCATGTTGTGGCACTTCTGCACTCCCTTTGGGATGCCTTTGGCAGATGAAGTAAGCCTGGAACTCAGGGCTTCCTGGTTAAAGAAATCCAAGCCCTAGGCTGAACCCTAACCCTAACCCTAGGCAGATAAATCAACCTAGGTTTAGGGATGGTGCCAAGGAAAAAGCTGTGAAAGCTGCCATGTTGTTGCACTTTTGTACTCCCCTTGGGATGCCTTGAACAGCTGCAGTGTGCCTGGAGCCCAGGGCTTCCTAGTTTCAAAAATCCTAGCCCTAGGCCTAAGCCTAACAGTAACCCTGGGAAGGTAAATCAGCCTGGTGTTAGGCTTCTTGCCAAGGAAAAAGCCGTGAAAGCAGCCATGTTGTGGCACTTTTGCACTCCCTTTTGGATGCCTTTCACAGCTCCAGTGTGCCTGGAACTCAGGGCTTCCTGCTTTTAAAAATCCTAGCCCTAGGCCGAACCCCAACCCTAAGACGAGAAAGGCAAATCAGCCAGGAATTAGGCATGTCCCCAAGGAAAAAGCTGTGGAGGCAGGCATGTTGTGGTACTTTTGCGCTCTTCTTGGCTAGTCCTTCGCAGCTGCTGTGTTCTTGGAACTCAGGGCTTTCTGGTTAATAGAACCCTTACCCTAGGCGTAACTCAAACCTTAACCCTAGGAAGGAAAATCAGCCTATGGTTCGGGATGGTCTCATGGAAATATCAGTGGTGGCAGCCAAGTTGCGTCACTTTTGCGCTCCCCTTGGGATGCCTTTCGCAGCTGCAGTGTGCCTGGAGCCCAGGGCTTCCTGGTTTTAAAAGTCCTAGGCCTAAGCCTAACAGTAACCCTAGGAAGGTAAATCAGCCGGGTATTAGGGTTCTTCCTAAGGGAAAAGCCGTGAAAGCAGCCATGTTGTGGCACTTCTGCACTCCCTTTGGGATGCCTTTGGCAGATGAAGTAAGCCTGGAACTCAGGGCTTCCTGGTTAAAGAAATCCAAGCCCTAGGCTGAACCCTAACCCTAACCCTAGGCAGATAAATCAGCCTAGGTATAGGGATGGTGCCAAGGAAAAAGCTGTGAAAGCTGCCATGTTGTTGCACTTTTGTACTCCCCTTGGGATGCCTTGAACAGCTGCAGTGTGCCTGGAGCCCAGGGCTTCCTAGTTTCAAAAATCCTAGCCCTAGGCCTAAGCCTAACAGTAACCCTGGGAAAGTAAGTCAGCCTGGTGTTAGGCTTCTTGCCAAGGAAAAAGCCGTGAAAGCAGCCATGTTGTGGCACTTTTGCACTCCCTTTTGGATGCCTTTCACAGCTCCAGTGTGCCTGGAACTCAGGGCTTCCTGCTTTTAAAAATCCTAGCCCTAGGCCGAACCTCAAACCTAAGACGAGAAAGGCAAATCAGCCAGGAATTAGGCATGTCCCCAAGGAAAAAGCTGTGGAGGCAGGCATGTTGTGGTACTTTTGCGCTCTTCTTGGCTAGTCCTTCGCAGCTGCTGTGTTCTTGGAACTCAGGGCTTTCTGGTTAATAGAGCCCTTAACCTAGGCGTAACTCAAACCTTAACCCTAGGAAGGAAAATCAACCTATGGTCACGATGGTCTCATGGAAATATCAGTGGTGGCAGCCAAGTTGCGTCACTTTTGTGCTCCCCTTGGGATGCCTTTCGCAGCTGCAGTGTGCCTGGAGCCCAGGGCTTCCTGGTTTTAAAAGTCCTAGGCCTAAGCCTAACAGTAACCCTAGGAAGGTAAATCAGCCGGGTATTAGGGTTCTTCCTAAGGGAAAAGCCGTGATAGCAGGCATGTTGTGGAACTTCTGCACTCCCTTTTGGATGCCTTTCACAGCTGCAGTGTGCCTGGAACTCAGGGCTTCCTGATTTTAAATATCCTAGCCCTAGGCCGAACCCCAACTCTAAGACGAGAAAGGGAAATCAGCCAGGAATTAGGCATGTCCCCAAGGAAAAAGCTGTGGAGGCAGGCATGTTGTGCTACTTTTGCGCTCTTCTTGGGTAGTCCTTCGCAGCTGCTGTGTTCTTGGAACTCAGGGCTTTCTGGTTAATAGAACCCTTACCCTAGGCGTAACTCAAACCTTAACCCTAGGAAGGAAAATCAGCCTATGGTTCGGGATGGTCTCATGGAAATATCAGTGGTGGCAGCCAAGTTGCGTCACTTTTGCGCTCCCCTTGGGATGCCTTTCGCAGCTGCAGTGTGCCTGGAGCCCAGGGCTTCCTGGTTTTAAAAGTCCTAGGCCTAAGCCTAACAGTAACCCTAGGAAGGTAAATCAGCCGGGTATTAGGGTTCTTCCTAAGGGAAAAGCCGTGAAAGCAGCCATGTTGTGGCACTTCTGCACTCCCTTTGGGCTGCCTTTGGCAGATGAAGTAAGCCTGGAACTCAGGGCTTCCTGGTTAAAGAAATCCAAGCCCTAGGCTGAACCCTAACACTAACCCTAGGCAGATAAATCAACCTAGGTTTAGGGATGGTGCCAAGGAAAAAGCTGTGAAAGCTGCCATGTTGTTGCACTTTTGTACTCCCCTTGGGATGCCTTGAACAGCTGCAGTGTGCCTGGAGCCCAGGGCTTCCTAGTTTCAAAAATCCTAGCCCTAGGCCTAAGCCTAACAGTAACCCTGGGAAGGTAAATCAGCCTGGTGTTAGGCTTCTTGCCAAGGAAAAAGCCGTGAAAGCAGCCATGTTGTGGCACTTTTGCACTCCCTTTTGGATGCCTTTCACAGCTGCAGTGGCCTGGAACTCAGGGCTTCCTGCTTTTAAAAATCCTAGCCCTAGGCCGAACCCCAACCCTAAGACGAGAAAGGCAAATCAGCCAGGAATTAGGCATGTCCCCAAGGAAAAAGCTGTGGAGGCAGGCATGTTGTGGTACTTTTGCGCTCTTCTTGGCTAGTCCTTCGCAGCTGCTGTGTTCTTGGAACTCAGGGCTTTCTGGTTAATAGAACCCTTACCCTAGGCGTAACTCAAACATTAACCCTAGGAAGGAAAATCAGCCTATGGTTCGGGATGGTCTCATGGAAATATCAGTGGTGGCAGCCAAGTTGCGTCACTTTTGCGCTCCCCTTGGGATGCCTTTTGCAGCTGCAGTGTGCCTGGAGCCCAGGGCTTCCTGGTTTTAAAAGTCCTAGGCCTAAGCCTAACAGTAACCCTAGGAAGGTAAATCAGCCGGGTATTAGGGTTCTTCCTAAGGGAAAAGCCGTGAAAGCAGCCATGTTGTGGCACTTCTGCACTCCCTTTGGGATGCCTTTGGCAAATGAAGTAAGCCTGGAACTCAGGGCTTCCTGGTTAAAGAAATCCAAGCCCTAGGCTGAACCCTAACCCTAACCCTAGGCAGATAAATCAGCCTAGGTATAGGGATGGTGCCAAGGAAAAAGCTGTGAAAGCTGCCATGTTGTTGCACTTTTGTACTCCCCTTGGGATGCCTTGAACAGCTGCAGTGTGCCTGGAGCCCAGGGCTTCCTAGTTTCAAAAATCCTAGCCCTAGGCCTAAGCCTAACAGTAACCCTGGGAAAGTAAGTCAGCCTGGTGTTAGGCTCCTTGCCAAGGAAAAAGCCGTGAAAGCAGCCATGTTGTGGCACTTTTGCACTCCCTTTTGGATGCCTTTCACAGCTCCAGTGTGCCTGGAACTCAGGGCTTCCTGATTTTAAAAATCCTAGCCCTAGGCCGAACCCCAACCCTAAGACGAGAAAGGCAAATCAGCCAGGAATTAGGCATGTCCCCAAGGAAAAAGCTGTGGAGGCAGGCATGTTGTGGTACTTTTGCGCTCTTCTTGGGTAGTCCTTCGCAGCTGCTGTGTTCTTGGAACTCAGGGCTTTCTGGTTAATAGAACCCTTACCCTAGGCGTAACTCAAACCTTAAGCCTAGGAAGGAAAATCAGCCTATGGTTCGGGATGGTCTCATGGAAATATCAGTGGTGGCAGCCAAGTTGCGTCACTTTTGCGCTCCCCTTGGGATGCCTTTCGCAGCTGCAGTGTGCCTGGAGCCCAGGGCTTCCTGGTTTTAAAAGTCCTAGGCCTAAGCCTAACAGTAACCCTAGGAAGGTAAATCAGCCGGGTATTAGGGTTCTTCCTAAGGGAAAAGCCGTGAAAGCAGCCATGTTGTGGCACTTCTGCACTCCCTTTGGGATGCCTTTGGCAGATGAAGTAAGCCTGGAACTCAGGGCTTCCTGGTTAAAGAAATCCAAGCCCTAGGCTGAACCCTAACCCTAACCCTAGGCAGATAAATCAGCCTAGGTATAGGGATGGTGCCAAGGAAAAAGCTGTGAAAGCTGCCATGTTGTTGCACTTTTGTACTCCCCTTGGGATGCCTTGAACAGCTGCAGTGTGCCTGGAGCCCAGGGCTTCCTAGTTTCAAAAATCCTAGCCCTAGGCCTAAGCCTAACAGTAACCCTGGGAAGGTAAATCAGCCTGGTGTTAGGCTTCTTGCCAAGGAAAAAGCCGTGAAAGCAGCCATGTTGTGGCACTTTTGCACTCCCTTTTGGATGCCTTTCACAGCTGCAGTGTGCCTGGAACTCAGGGCTTCCTGCTTTTAAAAATCCTAGCCCTAGGCCGAACCCCAACCCTAAGACGAGAAAGGCAAATCAGCCAGGAATTAGGCATGTCCCCAAGGAAAAAGCTGTGGAGGCAGGCATGTTGTGGTACTTTTGCGCTCTTCTTGGGTAGTCCTTCGCAGCTGCTGTGTTCTTGGAACTCAGGGCTTTCTGGTTAATAGAACCCTTACCCTAGGAGTAACTCAAACCTTAAGCCTAGGAAGGAAAATCAGCCTATGGTTCGGGATGGTCTCATGGAAATATCAGTGGTGGCAGCCAAGTTGCGTCACTTTTGCGCTCCCCTTGGGATGCCTTTTGCAGCTGCAGTGTGCCTGGAGCCCAGGGCTTCCTGGTTTTAAAAGTCCTAGGCCTAAGCCTAACAGTAACCCTAGGAAGGTAAATCAGCCGGGTATTAGGGTTCTTCCTAAGGGAAAAGCCGTGAAAGCAGCCATGTTGTGGCACTTCTGCACTCCCTTTTGGATGCCTTTCACAGCTGCAGTGTGCCTGGAACTCAGGGCTTCCTGATTTTCAAAATCCTAGCCCTAGGCCGAACCCCAACCCTAAGACGAGAAAGGCAAATCAGCCAGGAATTAGGCATGTCCCCAAGGAAAAAGCTGTGGAGGCAGGCATGTTGTGGTACTTTTGCGTTCTTCTTGGGTAGTCCTTCGCAGCTGCTGTGTTCTTGGAACTCAGGGCTTTCTGGTTAATAGAACCCTTACCCTAGGCGTAACTCAAACCTTAACCCTAGGAAGGAAAATCAGCCTATGGTTCGGGATGGTCTCATGGAAATATCAGTGGTGGCAGCCAAGTTGCGTCACTTTTGCGCTCCCCTTGGGATGCCTTTCGCAGCTGCAGTGTGCCTGGAGCCCAGGGCTTCCTGGTTTTAAAAGTCCTAGGCCTAAGCCTAACAGTAACCCTAGGAAGGTAAATCAGCCGGGTATTAGGGTTCTTCCTAAGGGAAAAGCCGTGAAAGCAGCCATGTTGTGGCACTTCTGCACTCCCTTTGGGATGCCTTTGGCAGATGAAGTAAGCCTGGAACTCAGGGCTTCCTGGTTAAAGAAATCCTAGCCCTAGGCTGAACCCTAACCCTAACCCTAGGCAGATAAATCAGCCTAGGTATAGGGATGGTGCCAAGGAAAAAGCTGTGAAAGCTGCCATGTTGTTGCACTTTTGTACTCCCCTTGGGATGCCTTGAACAGCTGCAGTGTGCCTGGAGCCCAGGGCTTCCTAGTTTCAAAAATCCTAGCCCTAGGCCTAAGCCTAACAGTAATCCTGGGAAGGTAAATCAGCCTGGTGTTAGGCTTCTTGCCAAGGAAAAAGCCGTGAAAGCAGCCATGTTGTGGCACTTTTGCACTCCCTTTTGGATGCCTTTCACAGCTGCAGTGGCCTGGAACTCAGGGCTTCCTGCTTTTAAAAATCCTAGCCCTAGGCCGAACCCCAAGCCTAAGACGAGAAAGGCAAATCAGCCAGGAATTAGGCATGTCCCCAAGGAAAAAGCTGTGGAGGCAGGCATGTTGTGCTAGTTTTGCGCTCTTCTTGGGTAGTCCTTCGCAGCTGCTGTGTTCTTGGAACTCAGGGCTTTCTGGTTAATAGAACCCTTACCCTAGGCGTAACTCAAACCTTAACCCTAGGAAGGAAAATCAGCCTATGGTTCGGGATGGTCTCATGGAAATATCAGTGGTGACAGCCAAGTTGCGTCACTTTTGCGCTCCCCTTGGGATGCCTTTCACAGCTGCAGTGTGCCTGGAGCCCAGGGCTTCCTGGTTTTAAAAGTCCTAGGCCTAAGCCTAACAGTAACCCTAGGAAGGTAAATCAGCCGGGTATTAGGGTTCTTCCTAAGGGAAAAGCCGTGAAAGCAGCCATGTTGTGGCACTTCTGCACTCCCTTTGGGATGCCTTTGGCAGATGAAGTAAGCCTGGAACTCAGGGCTTCCTGGTTAAAGAAATCCAAGCCCTAGGCTGAACCCTAACCCTAACCCTAGGCAGATAAATCAGCCTAGGTATAGGGATGGTGCCAAGGAAAAAGCTGTGAAAGCTGCCATGTTGTTGCACTTTTGTACTCCCCTTGGGATGCCTTGAACAGCTGCAGTGTGCCTGGAGCCCAGGGCTTCCTAGTTTCAAAAATCCTAGCCCTAGGCCTAAGCCTAACAGTAACCCTGGGAAAGTAAGTCAGCCTGGTGTTAGGCTTCTTGCCAAGGAAAAAGCCGTGAAAGCAGCCATGTTGTGGCACTTTTGCACTCCCTTTTGGATGCCTTTCACAGCTCCAGTGTGCCTGGAACTCAGGGCTTCCTGCTTTTAAAAATCCTAGCCCTAGGCCGAACCCCAACCCTAAGACGAGAAAGGCAAATCAGCCAGGTATTAGGCATGTCCCCAAGGAAAAAGCTGTGGAGGCAGGCATGTTGTGGTACTTTTGCGCTCTTCTTGGCTAGTCCTTCGCAGCTGCTGTGTTCTTGGAACTCAGGGCTTTCTGGTTAATAGACCCTTACCCTAGGCGTAACTCAAACCTTAACCCTAGGAAGGAAAATCAGCCTATGGTT
This sequence comes from Ammospiza nelsoni, assembly GCF_027579445.1. Classification (NCBI taxonomy): domain Eukaryota; kingdom Metazoa; phylum Chordata; class Aves; order Passeriformes; family Passerellidae; genus Ammospiza; species Ammospiza nelsoni. The sequence goes on along the minus strand of NW_026683212.1, from coordinate 290,987 downwards.
CGGGATGGTCTCATGGAAATATCAGTGGTGGCAGCCAAGTTGCGTCACTTTTGCGCTCCCCTTGGGATGCCTTTTGCAGCTGCAGTGTGCCTGGAGCCCAGGGCTTCCTGGTTTTAAAAGTCCTAGGCCTAAGCCTAACAGTAACCCTAGGAAGGTAAATCAGCCGGGTATTAGGCTTCTTCCTAAGGGAAAAGCCGTGAAAGCAGCCATGTTGTGGCACTTCTGCACTCCCTTTGGGATGCCTTTGGCAGATGAAGTAAGCCTGGAACTCAGGGCTTCCTGGTTAAAGAAATCCAAGCCCTAGGCTGAACCCTAACCCTAACCCTAGGCAGATAAATCAGCCTAGGTATAGGGATGGTGCCAAGGAAAAAGCTGTGAAAGCTGCCATGTTGTTGCACTTTTGTACTCCCCTTGGGATGCCTTGAACAGCTGCAGTGTGCCTGGAGCCCAGGGCTTCCTAGTTTCAAAAATCCTAGCCCTAGGCCTAAGCCTAACAGTAACCCTGGGAAGGTATATCAGCCTGCTGTTAGGCTTCTTGCCAAGGAAAAAGCCGTGAAAGCAGCCATGTTGTGGCACTTTTGCACTCCCTTTTGGATGCCTTTCACAGTTGCAGTGGCCTGGAACTCAGGGCTTCCTGCTTTTAAAAATCCTAGCCCTAGGCCGAACCCCAACCCTAAGACGAGAAAGGCAAATCAGCCAGGAATTAGGCATGTCCCCAAGGAAAAAGCTGTGGAGGCAGGCATGTTGTGCTACTTTTGCGCTCTTCTTGGCTAGTCCTTCGCAGCTGCTGTGTTCTTGGAACTCAGGGCTTTCTGGTTAATAGAACCCTTACCCTAGGCGTAACTCAAACCTTAACCCTAGGAAGGAAAATCAGCCTATGGTTCGGGATGGTCTCATGGAAATATCAGTGGTGGCAGCCAAGTTGCGTCACTTTTGCGCTCCCCTTGGGATGCCTTTTGCAGCTGCAGTGTGCCTGGAGCCCAGGGCTTCCTGGTTTTAAAAGTCCTAGGCCTAAGCCTAACAGTAACCCTAGGAAGGTAAATCAGCCGGGTATTAGGGTTCTTCCTAAGGGAAAAGCCGTGAAAGCAGCCATGTTGTGGCACTTCTGCACTCCCTTTGGGATGCCTTTCACAGCTGCAGTGTGACTGGAACTCAGGGCTTCCTGCTTTTAAAAATCCTAGCCCTAGGCCGAACCCCAACCCTAAGACGAGAAAGGCAAATCAGCCAGGAATTAGGCATGTCCCCAAGGAAAAAGCTGTGGAGGCAGGCATGTTGTGGTACTTTTGCGCTCTTCTTGGGTAGTCCTTCGCAGCTGCTGTGTTCTTGGAACTCAGGGCTTTCTGGTTAATAGAACCCTTACCCTAGGCGTAACTCAAACCTTAACCCTAGGAAGGAAAATCAGCCTATGGTTCGGGATGGTCTCATGGAAATATCAGTGGTGGCAGCCAAGTTGCGTCACTTTTGCGCTCCCCTTGGGATGCCTTTCACAGCTGCAGTGTGCCTGGAGCCCAGGGCTTCCTGGTTTTAAAAGTCCTAGGCCTAAGCCTAACAGTAACCCTAGGAAGGTAAATCAGCCGGGTATTAGGGTTCTTCCTAAGGGAAAAGCCGTGAAAGCAGCCATGTTGTGGCACTTCTGCACTCCCTTTGGGATGCCTTTGGCAGATGAAGTAAGCCTGGAACTCAGGGCTTCCTGGTTAAAGAAATCCAAGCCCTAGGCTGAACCCTAACCCTAACCCTAGGCAGATAAATCAGCCTAGGTATAGGGATGGTGCCAAGGAAAAAGCTGTGAAAGCTGCCATGTTGTTGCACTTTTGTACTCCCCTTGGGATGCCTTGAACAGCTGCAGTGTGCCTGGAGCCCAGGGCTTCCTAGTTTCAAAAATCCTAGCCCTAGGCCTAAGCCTAACAGTAACCCTGGGAAAGTAAGTCAGCCTGGTGTTAGGCTTCTTGCCAAGGAAAAAGCCGTGAAAGCAGCCATGTTGTGGCACTTTTGCACTCCCTTTTGGATGCCTTTCACAGCTGCAGTGTGCCTGGAACTCAGGGCTTCCTGATTTTAAAAATCCTAGCCCTAGGCCGAACCCCAACCCTAAGACGAGAAAGGCAAATCAGCCAGGAATTAGGCATGTCCCCAAGGAAAAAGCTGTGGAGGCAGGCATGTTGTGGTACTTTTGCGCTCTTCTTGGGTAGTCCTTCGCAGCTGCTGTGTTCTTGGAACTCAGGGCTTTCTGGTAATAGACCCTTACCCTAGGCGTAACTCAAACCTTAAGCCTAGGAAGGAAAATCAACCTATGGTCACGATGGTCTCATGGAAATATCAGTGGTGGCAGCCAAGTTGCGTCACTTTTGCGCTCCCCTTGGGATGCCTTTTGCAGCTGCAGTGTGCCTGGAGCCCAGGGCTTCCTGGTTTTAAAAGTCCTAGGCCTAAGCCTAACAGTAACCCTAGGAAGGTAAATCAGCCGGGTATTAGGGTTCTTCCTAAGGGAAAAGCCGTGAAAGCAGCCATGTTGTGGCACTTCTGCACTCCCTTTGGGATGCCTTTGGCAAATGAAGTAAGCCTGGAACTCAGGGCTTCCTGGTTAAAGAAATCCAAGCCCTAGGCTGAAGCCTAACCCTAACCCTAGGCAGATAAATCAGCCTAGGTATAGGGATGGTGCCAAGGAAAAAGCTGTGAAAGCTGCCATGTTGTTGCACTTTTGTACTCCCCTTGGGATGCCTTGAACAGCTGCAGTGTGCCTGGAGCCCAGGGCTTCCTAGTTTCAAAAATCCTAGCCCTAGGCCTAAGCCTAACAGTAACCCTGGGAAAGTAAGTCAGCCTGGTGTTAGGCTTCTTGCCAAGGAAAAAGCCGTGAAAGCAGCCATGTTGTGGCACTTTTGCACTCCCTTTTGGATGCCTTTCACAGCTCCAGTGTGCCTGGAACTCAGGGCTTCCTGCTTTTAAAAATCCTAGCCCTAGGCCGAACCCCAACCCTAAGACGAGAAAGGCAAATCAGCCAGGTATTAGGCATGTCCCCAAGGAAAAAGCTGTGGAGGCAGGCATGTTGTGGTACTTTTGCGCTCTTCTTGGCTAGTCCTTCGCAGCTGCTGTGTTCTTGGAACTCAGGGCTTTCTGGTTAATAGACCCTTACCCTAGGCGTAACTCAAACCTTAAGCCTAGGAAGGAAAATCAGCCTATGGTTCGGGATGGTCTCATGGAAATATCAGTGGTGGCAGCCAAGTTGCGTCACTTTTGCGCTCCCCTTGGGATGCCTTTTGCAGCTGCAGTGTGCCTGGAGCCCAGGGCTTCCTGGTTTTAAAAGTCCTAGGCCTAAGCCTAAGAGTAACCCTAGGAAGGTAAATCAGCCGGGTATTAGGGTTCTTCCTAAGGGAAAAGCCGTGAAAGCAGCCATGTTGTGGCACTTCTGCACTCCCTTTGGGATGCCTTTGGCAGATGAAGTAAGCCTGGAACTCAGGGCTTCCTGGTTAAAGAAATCCAAGCCCTAGGCTGAACCCTAACCCTAACCCTAGGCAGATAAATCAGCCTAGGTATAGGGATGGTGCCAAGGAAAAAGCTGTGAAAGCTGCCATGTTGTTGCACTTTTGTACTCCCCTTGGGATGCCTTGAACAGCTGCAGTGTGCCTGGAGCCCAGGGCTTCCTAGTTTCAAAAATCCTAGCCCTAGGCCTAAGCCTAACAGTAACCCTGGGAAGGTATATCAGCCTGGTGTTAGGCTTCTTGCCAAGGAAAAAGCCGTGAAAGCAGCCATGTTGTGGCACTTTTGCACTCCCTTTTGGATGCCTTTCACAGCTGCAGTGTGCCTGGAACTCAGGGCTTCCTGATTTTAAAAATCCTAGCCCTAGGCCGAACCCCAACCCTAAGACGAGAAAGGCAAATCAGCCAGGAATTAGGCATGTCCCCAAGGAAAAAGCTGTGGAGGCAGGCATGTTGTGGTACTTTTGCGCTCTTCTTGGCTAGTCCTTCGCAGCTGCTGTGTTCTTGGAACTCAGGGCTTTCTGGTAATAGACCCTTACCCTAGGCGTAACTCAAACCTTAAGCCTAGGAAGGAAAATCAACCTATGGTCACGATGGTCTCATGGAAATATCAGTGGTGGCAGCCAAGTTGCGTCACTTTTGCGCTCCCCTTGGGATGCCTTTTGCAGCTGCAGTGTGCCTGGAGCCCAGGGCTTCCTGGTTTTAAAAGTCCTAGGCCTAAGCCTAACAGTAACCCTAGGAAGGTAAATCAGCCGGGTATTAGGGTTCTTCCTAAGGGAAAAGCCGTGAAAGCAGCCATGTTGTGGCACTTCTGCACTCCCTTTGGGATGCCTTTGGCAAATGAAGTAAGCCTGGAACTCAGGGCTTCCTGGTTAAAGAAATCCAAGCCCTAGGCTGAAGCCTAACCCTAACCCTAGGCAGATAAATCAGCCTAGGTATAGGGATGGTGCCAAGGAAAAAGCTGTGAAAGCTGCCATGTTGTTGCACTTTTGTACTCCCCTTGGGATGCCTTGAACAGCTGCAGTGTGCCTGGAGCCCAGGGCTTCCTAGTTTCAAAAATCCTAGCCCTAGGCCTAAGCCTAACAGTAACCCTGGGAAAGTAAGTCAGCCTGGTGTTAGGCTTCTTGCCAAGGAAAAAGCCGTGAAAGCAGCCATGTTGTGGCACTTTTGCACTCCCTTTTGGATGCCTTTCACAGCTCCAGTGTGCCTGGAACTCAGGGCTTCCTGCTTTTAAAAATCCTAGCCCTAGGCCGAACCCCAACCCTAAGACGAGAAAGGCAAATCAGCCAGGTATTAGGCATGTCCCCAAGGAAAAAGCTGTGGAGGCAGGCATGTTGTGGTACTTTTGCGCTCTTCTTGGCTAGTCCTTCGCAGCTGCTGTGTTCTTGGAACTCAGGGCTTTCTGGTTAATAGACCCTTACCCTAGGCGTAACTCAAACCTTAACCCTAGGAAGGAAAATCAGCCTATGGTTCGGGATGGTCTCATGGAAATATCAGTGGTGGCAGCCAAGTTGCGTCACTTTTGCGCTCCCCTTGGGATGCCTTTTGCAGCTGCAGTGTGCCTGGAGCCCAGGGCTTCCTGGTTTTAAAAGTCCTAGGCCTAAGCCTAAGAGTAACCCTAGGAAGGTAAATCAGCCGGGTATTAGGCTTCTTCCTAAGGGAAAAGCCGTGAAAGCAGCCATGTTGTGGCACTTCTGCACTCCCTTTGGGATGCCTTTGGCAGATGAAGTAAGCCTGGAACTCAGGGCTTCCTGGTTAAAGAAATCCAAGCCCTAGGCTGAACCCTAACCCTAACCCTAGGCAGATAAATCAGCCTAGGTATAGGGATGGTGCCAAGGAAAAAGCTGTGAAAGCTGCCATGTTGTTGCACTTTTGTACTCCCCTTGGGATGCCTTGAACAGCTGCAGTGTGCCTGGAGCCCAGGGCTTCCTAGTTTCAAAAATCCTAGCCCTAGGCCTAAACCTAACAGTAACCCTGGGAAGGTATATCAGCCTGGTGTTAGGCTTCTTGCCAAGGAAAAAGCCGTGAAAGCAGCCATGTTGTGGCACTTTTGCACTCCCTTTTGGATGCCTTTCACAGCTCCAGTGGCCTGGAACTCAGGGCTTCCTGCTTTTAAAAATCCTAGCCCTAGGCCGAACCCCAACCCTAAGACGAGAAAGGCAAATCAGCCAGGAATTAGGCATGTCCCCAAGGAAAAAGCTGTGGAGGCAGGCATGTTGTGGTACTTTTGCGCTCTTCTTGGGTAGTCCTTCGCAGCTGCTGTGTTCTTGGAACTCAGGGCTTTCTGGTTAATAGAACCCTTACCCTAGGCGTAACTCAAACCTTAACCCTAGGAAGGAAAATCAGCCTATGGTTCGGGATGGTCTCATGGAAATATCAGTGGTGGCAGCCAAGTTGCGTCACTTTTGCGCTCCCCTTGGGATGCCTTTTGCAGCTGCAGTGTGCCTGGAGCCCAGGGCTTCCTGGTTTTAAAAGTCCTAGGCCTAAGCCTAACAGTAACCCTAGGAAGGTAAATCAGCCGGGTATTAGGGTTCTTCCTAAGGGAAAAGCCGTGAAAGCAGCCATGTTGTGGCACTTCTGCACTCCCTTTGGGATGCCTTTGGCAGATGAAGTAAGCCTGGAACTCAGGGCTTCCTGGTTAAAGAAATCCAAGCCCTAGGCTGAACCCTAACCCTAACCCTAGGCAGATAAATCAGCCTAGGTATAGGGATGGTGCCAAGGAAAAAGCTGTGAAAGCTGCCATGTTGTTGCACTTTTGTACTCCCCTTGGGATGCCTTGAACAGCTGCAGTGTGCCTGGAGCCCAGGGCTTCCTAGTTTTAAAAATCCTAGCCCTAGGCCTAAGCCTAACAGTAACCCTGGGAAGGCAAATCAGCCTGGTGTTAGGCTTCTTGCCAAGGAAAAAGCCGTGAAAGCAGCCATGTTGTGGCACTTTTGCACTCCCTTTTGGATGCCTTTCACAGCTCCAGTGTGCCTGGAACTCAGGGCTTCCTGATTTTAAAAATCCTAGCCCTAGGCCGAACCCCAACCCTAAGACGAGAAAGGCAAATCAGCCAGGAATTAGGCATGTCCCCAAGGAAAAAGCTGTGGAGGCAGGCATGTTGTGGTACTTTTGCGCTCTTCTTGGCTAGTCCTTCGCAGCTGCTGTGTTCTTGGAACTCAGGGCTTTCTGGTTAATAGACCCTTACCCTAGGCGTAACTCAAACCTTAAGCCTAGGAAGGAAAATCAACCTATGGTCACGATGGTCTCATGGAAATATCAGTGGTGGCAGCCAAGTTGCGTCACTTTTGCGCTCCCCTTGGGATGCCTTTTGCAGCTGCAGTGTGCCTGGAGCCCAGGGCTTCCTGGTTTTAAAAGTCCTAGGCCTAAGCCTAACAGTAACCCTAGGAAGGTAAATCAGCCGGGTATTAGGGTTCTTCCTAAGGGAAAAGCCGTGAAAGCAGCCATGTTGTGGCACTTCTGCACTCCCTTTGGGATGCCTTTGGCAGATGAAGTAAGCCTGGAACTCAGGGCTTCCTGGTTAAAGAAATCCAAGCCCTAGGCTGAAGCCTAACCCTAACCCTAGGCAGATAAATCAGCCTAGGTATAGGGATGGTGCCAAGGAAAAAGCTGTGAAAGCTGCCATGTTGTTGCACTTTTGTACTCCCCTTGGGATGCCTTGAACAGCTGCAGTGTGCCTGGAGCCCAGGGCTTCCTAGTTTCAAAAATCCTAGCCCTAGGCCTAAGCCTAACAGTAACCCTGGGAAAGTAAGTCAGCCTGGTGTTAGGCTTCTTGCCAAGGAAAAAGCCGTGAAAGCAGCCATGTTGTGGCACTTCTGCACTCCCTTTTGGATGCCTTTCACAGCTCCAGTGTGCCTGGAACTCAGGGCTTCCTGCTTTTAAAAATCCTAGCCCTAGGCCGAACCCCAACCCTAAGACGAGAAAGGCAAATCAGCCAGGTATTAGGCATGTCCCCAAGGAAAAAGCTGTGGAGGCAGGCATGTTGTGGTACTTTTGCGCTCTTCTTGGCTAGTCCTTCGCAGCTGCTGTGTTCTTGGAACTCAGGGCTTTCTGGTTAATAGACCCTTACCCTAGGCGTAACTCAAACCTTAACCCTAGGAAGGAAAATCAGCCTATGGTTCGGGATGGTCTCATGGAAATATCAGTGGTGGCAGCCAAGTTGCGTCACTTTTGCGCTCCCCTTGGGATGCCTTTTGCAGCTGCAGTGTGCCTGGAGCCCAGGGCTTCCTGGTTTTAAAAGTCCTAGGCCTAAGCCTAACAGTAACCCTAGGAAGGTAAATCAGCCGGGTATTAGGGTTCTTCCTAAGGGAAAAGCCGTGAAAGCAGCCATGTTGTGGCACTTCTGCACTCCCTTTGGGATGCCTTTGGCAGATGAAGTAAGCCTGGAACTCAGGGCTTCCTGGTTAAAGAAATCCAAGCCCTAGGCTGAAGCCTAACCCTAACCCTAGGCAGATAAATCAGCCTAGGTATAGGGATGGTGCCAAGGAAAAAGCTGTGAAAGCTGCCATGTTGTTGCACTTTTGTACTCCCCTTGGGATGCCTTGAACAGCTGCAGTGTGCCTGGAGCCCAGGGCTTCCTAGTTTCAAAAATCCTAGCCCTAGGCCTAAGCCTAACAGTAACCCTGGGAAGGTATATCAGCCTGGTGTTAGGCTTCTTGCCAAGGAAAAAGCCGTGAAAGCAGCCATGTTGTGGCACTTTTGCACTCCCTTTTGGATGCCTTTCACAGTTGCAGTGGCCTGGAACTCAGGGCTTCCTGCTTTTAAAAATCCTAGCCCTAGGCCGAACCCCAACCCTAAGACGAGAAAGGCAAATCAGCCAGGAATTAGGCATGTCCCCAAGGAAAAAGCTGTGGAGGCAGGCATGTTGTGCTACTTTTGCGCTCTTCTTGGCTAGTCCTTCGCAGCTGCTGTGTTCTTGGAACTCAGGGCTTTCTGGTTAATAGAACCCTTACCCTAGGCGTAACTCAAACCTTAACCCTAGGAAGGAAAATCAGCCTATGGTTCGGGATGGTCTCATGGAAATATCAGTGGTGGCAGCCAAGTTGCGTCACTTTTGCGCTCCCCTTGGGATGCCTTTTGCAGCTGCAGTGTGCCTGGAGCCCAGGGCTTCCTGGTTTTAAAAGTCCTAGGCCTAAGCCTAACAGTAACCCTAGGAAGGTAAATCAGCCGGGTATTAGGGTTCTTCCTAAGGGAAAAGCCGTGAAAGCAGCCATGTTGTGGCACTTCTGCACTCCCTTTGGGATGCCTTTCACAGCTGCAGTGTGACTGGAACTCAGGGCTTCCTGCTTTTAAAAATCCTAGCCCTAGGCCGAACCCCAACCCTAAGACGAGAAAGGCAAATCAGCCAGGAATTAGGCATGTCCCCAAGGAAAAAGCTGTGGAGGCAGGCATGTTGTGCTACTTTTGCGCTCTTCTTGGGTAGTCCTTCGCAGCTGCTGTGTTCTTGGAACTCAGGGCTTTCTGGTTAATAGAACCCTTACCCTAGGCGTAACTCAAACCTTAACCCTAGGAAGGAAAATCAGCCTATGGTTCGGGATGGTCTCATGGAAATATCAGTGGTGGCAGCCAAGTTGCGTCACTTTTGCGCTCCCCTTGGGATGCCTTTCGCAGCTGCAGTGTGCCTGGAGCCCAGGGCTTCCTGGTTTTAAAAGTCCTAGGCCTAAGCCTAACAGTAACCCTAGGAAGGTAAATCAGCCGGGTATTAGGCTTCTTCCTAAGGGAAAAGCCGTGAAAGCAGCCATGTTGTGGCACTTCTGCACTCCCTTTGGGATGCCTTTGGCAGATGAAGTAAGCCTGGAACTCAGGGCTTCCTGGTTAAAGAAATCCAAGCCCTAGGCTGAACCCTAACCCTAACCCTAGGCAGATAAATCAGCCTAGGTATAGGGATGGTGCCAAGGAAAAAGCTGTGAAAGCTGCCATGTTGTTGCACTTTTGTACTCCCCTTGGGATGCCTTGAACAGCTGCAGTGTGCCTGGAGCCCAGGGCTTCCTAGTTTCAAAAATCCTAGCCCTAGGCCTAAGCCTAACAGTAACCCTGGGAAGGTAAATCAGCCTGGTGTTAGGCTTCTTGCCAAGGAAAAAGCCGTGAAAGCAGCCATGTTGTGGCACTTTTGCACTCCCTTTTGGATGCCTTTCACAGCTGCAGTGTGCCTGGAACTCAGGGCTTCCTGATTTTAAAAATCCTAGCCCTAGGCCGAACGCCAACCCTAAGACGAGAAAGGCAAATCAGCCAGGAATTAGGCATGTCCCCAAGGAAAAAGCTGTGGAGGCAGGCATGTTGTGGTACTTTTGCGCTCTTCTTGGCTAGTCCTTCGCAGCTGCTGTGTTCTTGGAACTCAGGGCTTTCTGGTTAATAGAACCCTTACCCTAGGCGTAACTCAAACCTTAACCCTAGGAAGGAAAATCAGCCTATGGTTCGGGATGGTCTCATGGAAATATCAGTGGTGGCAGCCAAGTTGCGTCACTTTTGCGCTCCCCTTGGGATGCCTTTTGAAGCTGCAGTGTGCCTGGAGCCCAGGGCTTCCTGGTTTTAAAAGTCCTAGGCCTAAGCCTAACAGTAACCCTAGGAAGGTAAATCAGCCGGGTATTAGGGTTCTTCCTAAGGGAAAAGCCGTGAAAGCAGCCATGTTGTGGCACTTCTGCACTCCCTTTGGGATGCCTTTCACAGCTGCAGTGTGACTGGAACTCAGGGCTTCCTGCTTTTAAAAATCCTAGCCCTAGGCCGAACCCCAACCCTAAGACGAGAAAGGCAAATCAGCCAGGAATTAGGCATGTCCCCAAGGAAAAAGCTGTGGAGGCAGGCATGTTGTGGTACTTTTGCGCTCTTCTTGGGTAGTCCTTCGCAGCTGCTGTGTTCTTGGAACTCAGGGCTTTCTGGTTAATAGAACCCTTACCCTAGGCGTAACTCAAACCTTAACCCTAGGAAGGAAAATCAGCCTATGGTTCGGGATGGTCTCATGGAAATATCAGTGGTGGCAGCCAAGTTGCGTCACTTTTGCGCTCCCCTTGGGATGCCTTTTGCAGCTGCAGTGTGCCTGGAGCCCAGGGCTTCCTGGTTTTAAAAGTCCTAGGCCTAAGCCTAACAGTAACCCTAGGAAGGTAAATCAGCCGGGTATTAGGGTTCTTCCTAAGGGAAAAGCCGTGAAAGCAGCCATGTTGTGGCACTTCTGCACTCCCTTTGGGATGCCTTTGGCAGATGAAGTAAGCCTGGAACTCAGGGCTTCCTGGTTAAAGAAATCACAGCCCTAGGCTGAACCCTAACCCTAACCCTAGGCAGATAAATCAGCCTAGGTATAGGGATGGTGCCAAGGAAAAAGCTGTGAAAGCTGCCATGTTGTTGCACTTTTGTACTCCCCTTGGGATGCCTTGAACAGCTGCAGTGTGCCTGGAGCCCAGGGCTTCCTAGTTTCAAACTCCTAGCCCTAGGCCTAAGCCTAACAGTAATCCTGGGAAGGTAAATCAGCCTGGTGTTAGGCTTCTTGCCAAGGAAAAAGCCGTGAAAGCAGCCATGTTGTGGCACTTTTGCACTCCCTTTTGGATGCCTTTCACAGCTGCAGTGGCCTGGAACTCAGGGCTTCCTGCTTTTAAAAATCCTAGCCCTAGGCCGAACCCCAACCCTAAGACGAGAAAGGCAAATCAGCCAGGAATTAGGCATGTCCCCAAGGAAAAAGCTGTGGAGGCAGGCATGTTGTGCTACTTTTGCGCTCTTCTTGGCTAGTCCTTCGCAGCTGCTGTGTTCTTGGAACTCAGGGCTTTCTGGTTAATAGAACCCTTACCCTAGGCGTAACTCAAACCTTAACCCTAGGAAGGAAAATCAGCCTATGGTTCGGGATGGTCTCATGGAAATATCAGTGGTGGCAGCCAAGTTGCGTCACTTTTGCGCTCCCCTTGGGATGCCTTTCGCAGCTGCAGTGTGCCTGGAGCCCAGGGCTTCCTGGTTTTAAAAGTCCTAGGCCTAAGCCTAACAGTAACCCTAGGAAGGTAAATCAGCCGGGTATTAGGGTTCTTCCTAAGGGAAAAGCCGTGAAAGCAGCCATGTTGTGGCACTTCTGCACTCCCTTTGGGATGCCTTTGGCAAATGAAGTAAGCCTGGAACTCAGGGCTTCCTGGTTAAAGAAATCCAAGCCCTAGGCTGAAGCCTAACCCTAACCCTAGGCAGATAAATCAGCCTAGGTATAGGGATGGTGCCAAGGAAAAAGCTGTGAAAGCTGCCATGTTGTTGCACTTTTGTACTCCCCTTGGGATGCCTTGAACAGCTGCAGTGTGCCTGGAGCCCAGGGCTTCCTAGTTTTAAAAATCCTAGCCCTAGGCCTAAGCTTAACAGTAACCCTGGGAAAGTAAGTCAGCATCGTGTTAGGCTTCTTGCCAAGGAAAAAGCCGTGAAAGCAGCCATGTTGTGGCACTTTTGCACTCCCTTTTGGATGCCTTTCACAGCTCCAGTGTGCCTGGAACTCAGGGCTTCCTGATTTTAAAAATCCTAGCCCTAGGCCGAACCCCAACCCTAAGACGAGAAAGGCAAGTCAACCAGCAATTAGGCATGTCCCCAAGGAAAAAGCTGTGGAGGCAGCCATGTTGTGGTACTTTTGCGCTCTTCTTGGCTAGTCCTTCGCAGCTGCTGTGTTCTTGGAACTCAGGGCTTTCTGGTTAATAGAGCCCTTACCCTAGGCGTAACTCAAACCTTAACCCTAGGAAGGAAAATCAACCTATGGTCACGATGGTCTCATGGATATATCAGTGGTGGCAGCCAAGTTGCGTCACTTTTGTGCTCCCCTTGGGATGCCTTTTGCAGCTGCAGTGTGCCTGGAGCCCAGGGCTTCCTGGCTTTAAAAGTCCTAGGCCTAAGCCTAACAGTAACCCTAGGAAGGTAAATCAGCCGGGTATTAGGGTTCTTCCTAAGGGAAAAGCCGTGAAAGCAGGCATGTTGTGGCACTTCTGCACTCCCTTTTGGATGCCTTTCACAGCTTCAATGTGCCTGGAACTCAGGGCTTCCTGATTTTAAAAATCCTTGCCCTAGGCCGAACCCCAACCCTAAGACGAGAAAGGCAAATCAGCCAGGAATTAGGCATGTCCCCAAGGAAAAAGCTGTGGAGGCAGGCATGTTGTGGTACTTTTGCGCTCTTCTTGGCTAGTCCTTCGCAGCTGCTGTGTTCTTGGAACTCAGGGCTTTCTGGTTAATAGAACCCTTACCCTAGGCGTAACTCAAACCTTAACCCTAGGAAGGAAAATCAGCCTATGGTTCGGGATGGTCTCATGGAAATATCAGTGGTGGCAGCCAAGTTGCGTCACTTTTGCGCTCCCCTTGGGATGCCTTTCGCAGCTGCAGTGTGCCTGGAGCCCAGGGCTTCCTGGTTTTAAAAGTCCTAGGCCTAAGCCTAACAGTAACCCTAGGAAGGTAAATCAGCCGGGTATTAGGGTTCTTCCTAAGGGAAAAGCCGTGAAAGCAGCCATGTTGTGGCACTTCTGCACTCCCTTTGGGATGCCTTTGGCAGATGAAGTAAGCCTGGAACTCAGGGCTTCCTGGTTAAAGAAATCCAAGCCCTAGGCTGAACCCTAACCCTAACCCTAGGCAGATAAATCAGCCTAGGTATAGGGATGGTGCCAAGGAAAAAGCTGTGAAAGCTGCCATGTTGTTGCACTTTTGTACTCCCCTTGGGATGCCTTGAACAGCTGCAGTGTGCCTGGAGCTAAGGGCTTCCTAGTTTTAAAAATCCTAGCCCTAGGCCTAAGCCTAACAGTAACCCTGGGAAGGTAAATCAGCCTGGTGTTAGGCTTCTTGCCAAGGAAAAAGCCGTGAAAGCAGCCATGTTGTGGCACTTTTGCACTCCCTTTTGGATGCCTTTCACAGCTCCAGTGTGCCTGGAACTCAGGGCTTCCTGATTTTAAAAATCCTAGCCCTAGGCCGAACCCCAACCCTAAGACGAGAAAGGCAAATCAGCCAGGAATTAGGCATGTCCCCAAGGAAAAAGCTGTGGAGGCAGGCATGTTGTGCTACTTTTGCGCTCTTCTTGGCTAGTCCTTCGCAGCTGCTGTGTTCTTGGAACTCAGGGCTTTCTGGTTAATAGAACCCTTACCCTAGGCGTAACTCAAACCTTAACCCTAGGAAGGAAAATCAGCCTATGGTTCCGGATGGTCTCATGGAAATATCAGCGGTGGCAGCCAAGTTGCGTCACTTTTGCGCTCCCCTTGGGATGCCTTTTGCAGCTGCAGTGTGCCTGGAGCCCAGGGCTTCCTGGTTTTAAAAGTCCTAGGCCTAAGCCTAACAGTAACCCTAGGAAGGTAAATCAGCCGGGTATTAGGGTTCTTCCTAAGGGAAAAGCCGTGAAAGCAGCCATGTTGTGGCACTTCTGCACTCCCTTTGGGATGCCTTTCACAGCTTCAATGTGCCTGGAACTCAGGGCTTCCTGATTTTAAAAATCCTAGCCCTAGGCCGAACCCCAGCCCTAAGACGAGAAAGGCAAATCAGCCAGGAATTAGGCATGTCCCCAAGGAAAAAGCTGTGGAGGCAGGCATGTTGTGGTACTTTTGCGCTCTTCTTGGCTAGTCCTTCGCAGCTGCTGTGTTCTTGGAACTCAGGGCTTTCTGGTTAATAGAACCCTTACCCTAGGCGTAACTCAAACCTTAACCCTAGGAAGGAAAATCAGCCTATGGTTCGGGATGGTCTCATGGAAATATCAGTGGTGGCAGCCAAGTTGCGTCACTTTTGCGCTCCCCTTGGGATGCCTTTTGCAGCTGCAGTGTGCCTGGAGCCCAGGGCTTCCTGGTTTTAAAAGTCCTAGGCCTAAGCCTAACAGTAACCCTAGGAAGGTAAATCAGCCGGGTATTAGGGTTCTTCCTAAGGGAAAAGCCGTGAAAGCAGCCATGTTGTGGCACTTCTGCACTCCCTTTGGGATGCCTTTGGCAGATGAAGTAAGCCTGGAACTCAGGGCTTCCTGGTTAAAGAAATCCAAGCCCTAGGCTGAACCCTAACCCTAACCCTAGGCAGATAAATCAGCCTAGGTATAGGGATGGTGCCAAGGAAAAAGCTGTGAAAGCTGCCATGTTGTTGCACTTTTGTACTCCCCTTGGGATGCCTTGAACAGCTGCAGTGTGCCTGGAGCTAAGGGCTTCCTAGTTTTAAAAATCCTAGCCCTAGGCCTAAGCCTAACAGTAACCCTGGGAAGGTAAATCAGCCTGGTGTTAGGCTTCTTGCCAAGGAAAAAGCCGTGAAAGCAGCCATGTTGTGGCACTTTTGCACTCCCTTTTGGATGCCTTTCACAGCTCCAGTGTGCCTGGAACTCAGGGCTTCCTGATTTTAAAAATCCTAGCCCTAGGCCGAACCCCAACCCTAAGACGAGAAAGGCAAATCAGCCAGGAATTAGGCATGTCCCCAAGGAAAAAGCTGTGGAGGCAGGCATGTTGTGCTACTTTTGCGCTCTTCTTGGCTAGTCCTTCGCAGCTGCTGTGTTCTTGGAACTCAGGGCTTTCTGGTTAATAGAACCCTTACCCTAGGCGTAACTCAAACCTTAACCCTAGGAAGGAAAATCAGCCTATGGTTCCGGATGGTCTCATGGAAATATCAGCGGTGGCAGCCAAGTTGCGTCACTTTTGCGCTCCCCTTGGGATGCCTTTTGCAGCTGCAGTGTGCCTGGAGCCCAGGGCTTCCTGGTTTTAAAAGTCCTAGGCCTAAGCCTAACAGTAACCCTAGGAAGGTAAATCAGCCGGGTATTAGGGTTCTTCCTAAGGGAAAAGCCGTGAAAGCAGCCATGTTGTGGCACTTCTGCACTCCCTTTGGGATGCCTTTCACAGCTTCAATGTGCCTGGAACTCAGGGCTTCCTGATTTTAAAAATCCTAGCCCTAGGCCGAACCCCAGCCCTAAGACGAGAAAGGCAAATCAGCCAGGAATTAGGCATGTCCCCAAGGAAAAAGCTGTGGAGGCAGGCATGTTGTGGTACTTTTGCGCTCTTCTTGGCTAGTCCTTCGCAGCTGCTGTGTTCTTGGAACTCAGGGCTTTCTGGTTAATAGAACCCTTACCCTAGGCGTAACTCAAACCTTAACCCTAGGAAGGAAAATCAGCCTATGGTTCGGGATGGTCTCATGGAAATATCAGTGGTGGCAGCCAAGTTGCGTCACTTTTGCGCTCCCCTTGGGATGCCTTTTGCAGCTGCAGTGTGCCTGGAGCCCAGGGCTTCCTGGTTTTAAAAGTCCTAGGCCTAAGCCTAACAGTAACCCTAGGAAGGTAAATCAGCCGGGTATTAGGGTTCTTCCTAAGGGAAAAGCCGTGAAAGCAGCCATGTTGTGGCACTTCTGCACTCCCTTTGGGATGCCTTTGGCAGATGAAGTAAGCCTGGAACTCAGGGCTTCCTGGTTAAAGAAATCCAAGCCCTAGGCTGAACCCTAACCCTAACCCTAGGCAGATAAATCAGCCTAGGTATAGGGATGGTGCCAAGGAAAAAGCTGTGAAAGCTGCCATGTTGTTGCACTTTTGTACTCCCCTTGGGATGCCTTGAACAGCTGCAGTGTGCCTGGAGCTAAGGGCTTCCTAGTTTTAAAAATCCTAGCCCTAGGCCTAAGCCTAACAGTAACCCTGGGAAGGTAAATCAGCCTGGTGTTAGGCTTCTTGCCAAGGAAAAAGCCGTGAAAGCAGCCATGTTGTGGCACTTTTGCACTCCCTTTTGGATGCCTTTCATAGCTGAAGTGGCCTGGAACTCAGGGCTTCCTGATTTTAAAAATCCTTGCCCTAGGCCGAACCCCAACCCTAAGACGAGAAAGGCAAATCAGCCAGGTATTAGGCATGTCCCCAAGGAAAAAGCTGTGGAGGCAGGCATGTTGTGGTACTTTTGCGCTCTTCTTGGGTAGTCCTTCGCAGCTGCTGTGTTCTTGGAACTCAGGGCTTTCTGGTTAATAGACCCTTACCCTAGGCGTAACTCAAACCTTAACCCTAGGAAGGAAAATCAGCCTATGGTTCGGGATGGTCTCATGGAAATATCAGTGGTGGCAGCCAAGTTGCGTCACTTTTGCGCTCCCCTTGGGATGCCTTTTGCAGCTGCAGTGTGCCTGGAGCCCAGGGCTTCCTGGTTTTAAAAGTCCTAGGCCTAAGCCTAACAGTAACCCTAGGAAGGTAAATCAGCCGGGTATTAGGGTTCTTCCTAAGGGAAAAGCCGTGAAAGCAGCCATGTTGTGGCACTTCTGCACTCCCTTTGGGATGCCTTTGGCAGATGAAGTAAGCCTGGAACTCAGGGCTTCCTGGTTAAAGAAATCCAAGCCCTAGGCTGAACCCTAACCCTAACCCTAGGCAGATAAATCAGCCTAGGTATAGGGATGGTGCCAAGGAAAAAGCTGTGAAAGCTGCCATGTTGTTGCACTTTTGTACTCCCCTTGGGATGCCTTGAACAGCTGCAGTGTGCCTGGAGCCCAGGGCTTCCTAGTTTTAAAAATCCTAGCCCTAGGCCTAAGCCTAACAGTAACCCTGGGAAGGCAAATCAGCCTGGTGTTAGGCGTCTTGCCAAGGAAAAAGCCGTGAAAGCAGCCATGTTGTGGCACTTTTGCACTCCCTTTTGGATGCCTTTCACAGCTGCAGTGTGCCTGGAACTCAGGGCTTCCTGATTTTAAAAATCCTAGCCCTAGGCCGAACCCCAACCCTAAGACGAGAAAGGCAAATCAGCCAGGAATTAGGCATGTCCCCAAGGAAAAAGCTGTGGAGGCAGGCATGTTGCGGTACTTTTGCGCTCTTCTTGGCTAGTCCTTCGCAGCTGCTGTGTTCTTGGAACACAGGGCTTTCTGGTTAATAGAACCCTTACCCTAGGCGTAACTCAAACCTTAACCCTAGGAAGGAAAATCAGCCTATGGTTCGGGATGGTCTCATGGAAATATCAGTGGTGGCAGCCAAGTTGCGTCACTTTTGCGCTCCCCTTGGGATGCCTTTCGCAGCTGCAGTGTGCCTGGAGCCCAGGGCTTCCTGGTTTTAAAAGTCCTAGGCCTAAGCCTAACAGTAACCCTAGGAAGGTAAATCAGCCGGGTATTAGGCTTCTTCCTAAGGGAAAAGCCGTGAAAGCAGCCATGTTGTGGCACTTCTGCACTCCCTTTGGGATGCCTTTGGCAGATGAAGTAAGCCTGGAACTCAGGGCTTCCTGGTTAAAGAAATCCAAGCCCTAGGCTGAAGCCTAACCCTAACCCTAGGCAGATAAATCAGCCTAGGTATAGGGATGGTGCCAAGGAAAAAGCTGTGAAAGCTGCCATGTTGTTGCACTTTTGTACTCCCCTTGGGATGCCTTGAACAGCTGCAGTGTGCCTGGAGCTAAGGGCTTCCTAGTTTTAAAAATCCTAGCCCTAGGCCTAAGCCTAACAGTAACCCTGGGAAGGTAAATCAGCCTGGTGTTAGGCTTCTTGCCAAGGAAAAAGCCGTGAAAGCAGCCATGTTGTGGCACTTTTGCACTCCCTTTTGGATGCCTTTCATAGCTGAAGTGGCCTGGAACTCAGGGCTTCCTGATTTTAAAAATCCTAGCCCTAGGCCGAACCCCAACCCTAAGACGAGAAAGGCAAATCAGCCAGGAATTAGGCATGTCCCCAAGGAAAAAGCTGTGGAGGCAGGCATGTTGTGGTACTTTTGCACTCCCTTTTGGATGCCTTTCACAGCTCCAGTGTGCCTGGAACTCAGGGCTTCCTGATTTTAAAAATCCTAGCCCTAGGCCGAACCCCAACCCTAAGACGAGAAAGGCAAATCAACCAGGAATTAGGCATGTCCACAAGGAAAAAGCTGTGGAGGCAGGCATGTTGTGGTACTTTTGCACTCTTCTTGGCTAGTCCTTCGCAGCTGCTGTGTTCTTGGAACTCAGGGCTTTCTGGTTAATAGAACCCTTACCCTAGGCGTAACTCAAACCTTAACCCTAGGAAGGAAAATCAGCCTATGGTTCCGGATGGTCTCATGGAAATATCAGCGGTGGCAGCCAAGTTGCGTCACTTTTGCGCTCCCCTTGGGATGCCTTTTGCAGCTGCAGTGTGCCTGGAGCCCAGGGCTTCCTGGTTTTAAAAGTCCTAGGCCTAAGCCTAACAGTAACCCTAGGAAGGTAAATCAGCCGGGTATTAGGGTTCTTCCTAAGGGAAAAGCCGTGAAAGCAGCCATGTTGTGGCACTTCTGCACTCCCTTTGGGATGCCTTTGGCAGATGAAGTAAGCCTGGAACTCAGGGCTTCCTGGTTAAAGAAATCACAGCCCTAGGCTGAACCCTAACCCTAACCCTAGGCAGATAAATCAGCCTAGGTATAGGGATGGTGCCAAGGAAAAAGCTGTGAAAGCTGCCATGTTGTTGCACTTTTGTACTCCCCTTGGGATGCCTTGAACAGCTGCAGTGTGCCTGGAGCCCAGGGCTTCCTAGTTTCAAACTCCTAGCCCTAGGCCTAAGCCTAACAGTAATCCTGGGAAGGTAAATCAGCCTGGTGTTAGGCTTCTTGCCAAGGAAAAAGCCGTGAAAGCAGCCATGTTGTGGCACTTTTGCACTCCCTTTTGGATGCCTTTCACAGCTGCAGTGGCCTGGAACTCAGGGCTTCCTGCTTTTAAAAATCCTAGCCCTAGGCCGAACCCCAACCCTAAGACGAGAAAGGCAAATCAGCCAGGAATTAGGCATGTCCCCAAGGAAAAAGCTGTGGAGGCAGGCATGTTGTGCTACTTTTGCGCTCTTCTTGGCTAGTCCTTCGCAGCTGCTGTGTTCTTGGAACTCAGGGCTTTCTGGTTAATAGAACCCTTACCCTAGGCGTAACTCAAACCTTAACCCTAGGAAGGAAAATCAGCCTATGGTTCGGGATGGTCTCATGGAAATATCAGTGGTGGCAGCCAAGTTGCGTCACTTTTGCGCTCCCCTTGGGATGCCTTTCGCAGCTGCAGTGTGCCTGGAGCCCAGGGCTTCCTGGTTTTAAAAGTCCTAGGCCTAAGCCTAACAGTAACCCTAGGAAGGTAAATCAGCCGGGTATTAGGGTTCTTCCTAAGGGAAAAGCCGTGAAAGCAGCCATGTTGTGGCACTTCTGCACTCCCTTTGGGATGCCTTTGGCAAATGAAGTAAGCCTGGAACTCAGGGCTTCCTGGTTAAAGAAATCCAAGCCCTAGGCTGAAGCCTAACCCTAACCCTAGGCAGATAAATCAGCCTAGGTATAGGGATGGTGCCAAGGAAAAAGCTGTGAAAGCTGCCATGTTGTTGCACTTTTGTACTCCCCTTGGGATGCCTTGAACAGCTGCAGTGTGCCTGGAGCCCAGGGCTTCCTAGTTTTAAAAATCCTAGCCCTAGGCCTAAGCCTAACAGTAACCCTGGGAAAGTAAGTCAGCATCGTGTTAGGCTTCTTGCCAAGGAAAAAGCCGTGAAAGCAGCCATGTTGTGGCACTTTTGCACTCCCTTTTGGATGCCTTTCACAGCTCCAGTGTGCCTGGAACTCAGGGCTTCCTGATTTTAAAAATCCTAGCCCTAGGCCGAACCCCAACCCTAAGACGAGAAAGGCAAGTCAACCAGCAATTAGGCATGTCCCCAAGGAAAAAGCTGTGGAGGCAGCCATGTTGTGGTACTTTTGCGCTCTTCTTGGCTAGTCCTTCGCAGCTGCTGTGTTCTTGGAACTCAGGGCTTTCTGGTTAATAGAGCCCTTACCCTAGGCGTAACTCAAACCTTAACCCTAGGAAGGAAAATCAACCTATGGTCACGATGGTCTCATGGATATATCAGTGGTGGCAGCCAAGTTGCGTCACTTTTGTGCTCCCCTTGGGATGCCTTTTGCAGCTGCAGTGTGCCTGGAGCCCAGGGCTTCCTGGCTTTAAAAGTCCTAGGCCTAAGCCTAACAGTAACCCTAGGAAGGTAAATCAGCCGGGTATTAGGGTTCTTCCTAAGGGAAAAGCCGTGAAAGCAGGCATGTTGTGGCACTTCTGCACTCCCTTTTGGATGCCTTTCACAGCTTCAATGTGCCTGGAACTCAGGGCTTCCTGATTTTAAAAATCCTTGCCCTAGGCCGAACCCCAACCCTAAGACGAGAAAGGCAAATCAGCCAGGAATTAGGCATGTCCCCAAGGAAAAAGCTGTGGAGGCAGGCATGTTGTGGTACTTTTGCGCTCTTCTTGGCTAGTCCTTCGCAGCTGCTGTGTTCTTGGAACTCAGGGCTTTCTGGTTAATAGAACCCTTACCCTAGGCGTAACTCAAACCTTAACCCTAGGAAGGAAAATCAGCCTATGGTTCGGGATGGTCTCATGGAAATATCAGTGGTGGCAGCCAAGTTGCGTCACTTTTGCGCTCCCCTTGGGATGCCTTTCGCAGCTGCAGTGTGCCTGGAGCCCAGGGCTTCCTGGTTTTAAAAGTCCTAGGCCTAAGCCTAACAGTAACCCTAGGAAGGTAAATCAGCCGGGTATTAGGGTTCTTCCTAAGGGAAAAGCCGTGAAAGCAGCCATGTTGTGGCACTTCTGCACTCCCTTTGGGATGCCTTTGGCAGATGAAGTAAGCCTGGAACTCAGGGCTTCCTGGTTAAAGAAATCCAAGCCCTAGGCTGAACCCTAACCCTAACCCTAGGCAGATAAATCAGCCTAGGTATAGGGATGGTGCCAAGGAAAAAGCTGTGAAAGCTGCCATGTTGTTGCACTTTTGTACTCCCCTTGGGATGCCTTGAACAGCTGCAGTGTGCCTGGAGCTAAGGGCTTCCTAGTTTTAAAAATCCTAGCCCTAGGCCTAAGCCTAACAGTAACCCTGGGAAGGTAAATCAGCCTGGTGTTAGGCTTCTTGCCAAGGAAAAAGCCGTGAAAGCAGCCATGTTGTGGCACTTTTGCACTCCCTTTTGGATGCCTTTCACAGCTCCAGTGTGCCTGGAACTCAGGGCTTCCTGATTTTAAAAATCCTAGCCCTAGGCCGAACCCCAACCCTAAGACGAGAAAGGCAAATCAGCCAGGAATTAGGCATGTCCCCAAGGAAAAAGCTGTGGAGGCAGGCATGTTGTGCTACTTTTGCGCTCTTCTTGGCTAGTCCTTCGCAGCTGCTGTGTTCTTGGAACTCAGGGCTTTCTGGTTAATAGAACCCTTACCCTAGGCGTAACTCAAACCTTAACCCTAGGAAGGAAAATCAGCCTATGGTTCCGGATGGTCTCATGGAAATATCAGCGGTGGCAGCCAAGTTGCGTCACTTTTGCGCTCCCCTTGGGATGCCTTTTGCAGCTGCAGTGTGCCTGGAGCCCAGGGCTTCCTGGTTTTAAAAGTCCTAGGCCTAAGCCTAACAGTAACCCTAGGAAGGTAAATCAGCCGGGTATTAGGGTTCTTCCTAAGGGAAAAGCCGTGAAAGCAGCCATGTTGTGGCACTTCTGCACTCCCTTTGGGATGCCTTTCACAGCTTCAATGTGCCTGGAACTCAGGGCTTCCTGATTTTAAAAATCCTAGCCCTAGGCCGAACCCCAGCCCTAAGACGAGAAAGGCAAATCAGCCAGGAATTAGGCATGTCCCCAAGGAAAAAGCTGTGGAGGCAGGCATGTTGTGGTACTTTTGCGCTCTTCTTGGCTAGTCCTTCGCAGCTGCTGTGTTCTTGGAACTCAGGGCTTTCTGGTTAATAGAACCCTTACCCTAGGCGTAACTCAAACCTTAACCCTAGGAAGGAAAATCAGCCTATGGTTCGGGATGGTCTCATGGAAATATCAGTGGTGGCAGCCAAGTTGCGTCACTTTTGCGCTCCCCTTGGGATGCCTTTTGCAGCTGCAGTGTGCCTGGAGCCCAGGGCTTCCTGGTTTTAAAAGTCCTAGGCCTAAGCCTAACAGTAACCCTAGGAAGGTAAATCAGCCGGGTATTAGGGTTCTTCCTAAGGGAAAAGCCGTGAAAGCAGCCATGTTGTGGCACTTCTGCACTCCCTTTGGGATGCCTTTGGCAGATGAAGTAAGCCTGGAACTCAGGGCTTCCTGGTTAAAGAAATCCAAGCCCTAGGCTGAACCCTAACCCTAACCCTAGGCAGATAAATCAGCCTAGGTATAGGGATGGTGCCAAGGAAAAAGCTGTGAAAGCTGCCATGTTGTTGCACTTTTGTACTCCCCTTGGGATGCCTTGAACAGCTGCAGTGTGCCTGGAGCTAAGGGCTTCCTAGTTTTAAAAATCCTAGCCCTAGGCCTAAGCCTAACAGTAACCCTGGGAAGGTAAATCAGCCTGGTGTTAGGCTTCTTGCCAAGGAAAAAGCCGTGAAAGCAGCCATGTTGTGGCACTTTTGCACTCCCTTTTGGATGCCTTTCATAGCTGAAGTGGCCTGGAACTCAGGGCTTCCTGATTTTAAAAATCCTTGCCCTAGGCCGAACCCCAACCCTAAGACGAGAAAGGCAAATCAGCCAGGTATTAGGCATGTCCCCAAGGAAAAAGCTGTGGAGGCAGGCATGTTGTGGTACTTTTGCGCTCTTCTTGGGTAGTCCTTCGCAGCTGCTGTGTTCTTGGAACTCAGGGCTTTCTGGTTAATAGACCCTTACCCTAGGCGTAACTCAAACCTTAACCCTAGGAAGGAAAATCAGCCTATGGTTCGGGATGGTCTCATGGAAATATCAGTGGTGGCAGCCAAGTTGCGTCACTTTTGCGCTCCCCTTGGGATGCCTTTTGCAGCTGCAGTGTGCCTGGAGCCCAGGGCTTCCTGGTTTTAAAAGTCCTAGGCCTAAGCCTAACAGTAACCCTAGGAAGGTAAATCAGCCGGGTATTAGGGTTCTTCCTAAGGGAAAAGCCGTGAAAGCAGCCATGTTGTGGCACTTCTGCACTCCCTTTGGGATGCCTTTGGCAGATGAAGTAAGCCTGGAACTCAGGGCTTCCTGGTTAAAGAAATCCAAGCCCTAGGCTGAACCCTAACCCTAACCCTAGGCAGATAAATCAGCCTAGGTATAGGGATGGTGCCAAGGAAAAAGCTGTGAAAGCTGCCATGTTGTTGCACTTTTGTACTCCCCTTGGGATGCCTTGAACAGCTGCAGTGTGCCTGGAGCCCAGGGCTTCCTAGTTTTAAAAATCCTAGCCCTAGGCCTAAGCCTAACAGTAACCCTGGGAAGGCAAATCAGCCTGGTGTTAGGCGTCTTGCCAAGGAAAAAGCCGTGAAAGCAGCCATGTTGTGGCACTTTTGCACTCCCTTTTGGATGCCTTTCACAGCTGCAGTGTGCCTGGAACTCAGGGCTTCCTGATTTTAAAAATCCTAGCCCTAGGCCGAACCCCAACCCTAAGACGAGAAAGGCAAATCAGCCAGGAATTAGGCATGTCCCCAAGGAAAAAGCTGTGGAGGCAGGCATGTTGCGGTACTTTTGCGCTCTTCTTGGCTAGTCCTTCGCAGCTGCTGTGTTCTTGGAACACAGGGCTTTCTGGTTAATAGAACCCTTACCCTAGGCGTAACTCAAACCTTAACCCTAGGAAGGAAAATCAGCCTATGGTTCGGGATGGTCTCATGGAAATATCAGTGGTGGCAGCCAAGTTGCGTCACTTTTGCGCTCCCCTTGGGATGCCTTTCGCAGCTGCAGTGTGCCTGGAGCCCAGGGCTTCCTGGTTTTAAAAGTCCTAGGCCTAAGCCTAACAGTAACCCTAGGAAGGTAAATCAGCCGGGTATTAGGCTTCTTCCTAAGGGAAAAGCCGTGAAAGCAGCCATGTTGTGGCACTTCTGCACTCCCTTTGGGATGCCTTTGGCAGATGAAGTAAGCCTGGAACTCAGGGCTTCCTGGTTAAAGAAATCCAAGCCCTAGGCTGAAGCCTAACCCTAACCCTAGGCAGATAAATCAGCCTAGGTATAGGGATGGTGCCAAGGAAAAAGCTGTGAAAGCTGCCATGTTGTTGCACTTTTGTACTCCCCTTGGGATGCCTTGAACAGCTGCAGTGTGCCTGGAGCTAAGGGCTTCCTAGTTTTAAAAATCCTAGCCCTAGGCCTAAGCCTAACAGTAACCCTGGGAAGGTAAATCAGCCTGGTGTTAGGCTTCTTGCCAAGGAAAAAGCCGTGAAAGCAGCCATGTTGTGGCACTTTTGCACTCCCTTTTGGATGCCTTTCATAGCTGAAGTGGCCTGGAACTCAGGGCTTCCTGATTTTAAAAATCCTAGCCCTAGGCCGAACCCCAACCCTAAGACGAGAAAGGCAAATCAGCCAGGAATTAGGCATGTCCCCAAGGAAAAAGCTGTGGAGGCAGGCATGTTGTGGTACTTTTGCACTCCCTTTTGGATGCCTTTCACAGCTCCAGTGTGCCTGGAACTCAGGGCTTCCTGATTTTAAAAATCCTAGCCCTAGGCCGAACCCCAACCCTAAGACGAGAAAGGCAAATCAACCAGGAATTAGGCATGTCCACAAGGAAAAAGCTGTGGAGGCAGGCATGTTGTGGTACTTTTGCACTCTTCTTGGCTAGTCCTTCGCAGCTGCTGTGTTCTTGGAACTCAGGGCTTTCTGGTTAATAGAACCCTTACCCTAGGCGTAACTCAAACCTTAACCCTAGGAAGGAAAATCAGCCTATGGTTCCGGATGGTCTCATGGAAATATCAGCGGTGGCAGCCAAGTTGCGTCACTTTTGCGCTCCCCTTGGGATGCCTTTTGCAGCTGCAGTGTGCCTGGAGCCCAGGGCTTCCTGGTTTTAAAAGTCCTAGGCCTAAGCCTAACAGTAACCCTAGGAAGGTAAATCAGCCGGGTATTAGGGTTCTTCCTAAGGGAAAAGCCGTGAAAGCAGCCATGTTGTGGCACTTCTGCACTCCCTTTGGGATGCCTTTGGCAGATGAAGTAAGCCTGGAACTCAGGGCTTCCTGGTTAAAGAAATCCAAGCCCTAGGCTGAACCCTAACCCTAACCCTAGGCAGATAAATCAGCCTAGGTATAGGGATGGTGCCAAGGAAAAAGCTGTGAAAGCTGCCATGTTGTTGCACTTTTGTACTCCCCTTGGGATGCCTTGAACAGCTTCAGTGTGCCTGGAGCCCAGGGCTTCCTAGTTTTAAAAATCCTAGCCCTAGGCCTAAGCCTAACAGTAACCCTGGGAAGGTAAATCAGCCTGGTGTTAGGCGTCTTGCCAAGGAAAAAGCCGTGAAAGCAGCCATGTTGTGGCACTTTTGCACTCCCTTTTGGATGCCTTTCACAGCTGCAGTGTGCCTGGAACTCAGGGCTTCCTGATTTTAAAAATCCTAGCCCTAGGCCGAACCCCAACCCTAAGACGAGAAAGGCAAATCAGCCAGGAATTAGGCATGTCCCCAAGGAAAAAGCTGTGGAGGCAGGCATGTTGTGCTACTTTTGCGCTCTTCTTGGCTAGTCCTTCGCAGCTGCTGTGTTCTTGGAACTCAGGGCTTTCTGGTTAATAGAACCCTTACCCTAGGCGTAACTCAAACCTTAACTCTAGGAAGGAAAATCAGCCTATGGTTCGGGATGGTCTCATGGAAATATCAGTGGTGGCAGCCAAGTTGCGTCACTTTTGCGCTCCCCTTGGGATGCCTTTCGCAGCTGCAGTGTGCCTGGAGCCCAGGGCTTCCTGGTTTTAAAAGTCCTAGGCCTAAGCCTAACAGTAACCCTAGGAAGGTAAATCAGCCGGGTATTAGGGTTCTTCCTAAGGGAAAAGCCGTGAAAGCAGCCATGTTGTGGCACTTCTGCACTCCCTTTGGGATGCCTTTGGCAGATGAAGTAAGCCTGGAACTCAGGGCTTCCTGGTTAAAGAAATCCAAGCCCTAGGCTGAAGCCTAACCCTAACCCTAGGCAGATAAATCAGCCTAGGTATAGGGATGGTGCCAAGGAAAAAGCTGTGAAAGCTGCCATGTTGTTGCATTTTGTACACCCCTTGGGATGCCTTGAACAGCTTCAGTGTGCCTGGAGCTAAGGGCTTCCTAGTTTTAAAAATCCTAGCCGTAGGCCTAAGCCTAACAGTAACCCTGGGAAGGTAAATCAGCCTGGTGTTAGGCGTCTTGCCAAGGAAAAAGCCGTGAAAGCAGCCATGTTGTGGCACTTTTGCACTCCCTTTTGGATGCCTTTCACAGCTCCAGTGTGCCTGGAACTCAGGGCTTCCTGATTTTAAAAATCCTAGCCCTAGGCCGAACCCCAACCCTAAGACGAGAAAGGCAAATCAGCCAGGAATTAGGCATGTCCCCAAGGAAAAAGCTGTGGAGGCAGGCATGTTGTGGTACTTTTGCGCTCTTCTTGGCTAGTCCTTCGCAGCTGCTGTGTTCTTGGAACTCAGGGCTTTCTGGTTAATAGACCCTTACCCTAGGCGTAACTCAAACCTTAAGCCTAGGAAGGAAAATCAGCCTATGGTTCGGGATGGTCTCATGGAAATATCAGTGGTGGCAGCCAAGTTGCGTCACTTTTGCGCTCCCCTTGGGATGCCTTTCACAGCTGCAGTGTGCCTGGAGCCCAGGGCTTCCTGGTTTTAAAAGTCCTAGGCCTAAGCCTAACAGTAACCCTAGGAAGGTAAATCAGCCGGGTATTAGGGTTCTTCCTAAGGGAAAAGCCGTGAAAGCAGCCATGTTGTGGCACTTCTGCACTCCCTTTGGGATGCCTTTGGCAGATGAAGTAAGCCTGGAACTCAGGGCTTCCTGGTTAAAGAAATCCAAGCCCTAGGCTGAACCCTAACCCTAACCCTAGGCAGATAAATCAGCCTAGGTATAGGGATGGTGCCAAGGAAAAAGCTGTGAAAGCTGCCATGTTGTTGCACTTTTGTACTCCCCTTGGGATGCCTTGAACAGCTGCAGTGTGCCTGGAGCCCAGGGCTTCCTAGTTTTAAAAATCCTAGCCCTAGGCCTAAGCCTAACAGTAACCCTGGGAAGGTAAATCAGCCTGGTGTTAGGCTTCTTGCCAAGGAAAAAGCCGTGAAAGCAGCCATGTTGTGGCACTTTTGCACTCCCTTTTGGATGCCTTTCACAGCTCCAGTGTGCCTGGAACTCAGGGCTTCCTGATTTTAAAAATCCTAGCCCTAGGCCGAACCCCAACCCTAAGACGAGAAAGGCAAATCAGCCAGGAATTAGGCATGTCCCCAAGGAAAAAGCTGTGGAGGCAGGCATGTTGTGGTACTTTTGCGCTCTTCTTGGCTAGTCCTTCGCAGCTGCTGTGTTCTTGGAACTCAGGGCTTTCTGGTTAATAGAACCCTTACCCTAGGCGTAACTCAAACCTTAAGCCTAGGAAGGAAAATCAGCCTATGGTTCGGGATGGTCTCATGGAAATATCAGTGGTGGCAGCCAAGTTGCGTCACTTTTGCGCTCCCCTTGGGATGCCTTTCGCAGCTGCAGTGTGCCTGGAGCCCAGGGCTTCCTGGTTTTAAAAGTCCTAGGCCTAAGCCTAACAGTAACCCTAGGAAGGTAAATCAGCCGGGTATTAGGGTTCTTCCTAAGGGAAAAGCCGTGAAAGCAGCCATGTTGTGGCACTTCTGCACTCCCTTTGGGATGCCTTTGGCAGATGAAGTAAGCCTGGAACTCAGGGCTTCCTGGTTAAAGAAATCCAAGCCCTAGGCTGAACCCTAACCCTAACCCTAGGCAGATAAATCAGCCTAGGTATAGGGATGGTGCCAAGGAAAAAGCTGTGAAAGCTGCCATGTTGTTGCACTTTTGTACTCCCCTTGGGATGCCTTGAACAGCTTCAGTGTGCCTGGAGCTAAGGGCTTCCTAGTTTTAAAAATCCTAGCCCTAGGCCTAAGCCTAACAGTAACCCTGGGAAGGTAAATCAGCCTGGTGTTAGGCGTCTTGCCAAGGAAAAAGCCGTGAAAGCAGCCATGTTGTGGCACTTTTGCACTCCCTTTTGGATGCCTTTCACAGCTGCAGTGTGCCTGGAACTCAGGGCTTCCTGATTTTAAAAATCCTAGCCCTAGGCCGAACCCCAACCCTAAGACGAGAAAGGCAAATCAGCCAGGAATTAGGCATGTCCCCAAGGAAAAAGCTGTGGAGGCAGGCATGTTGTGGTACTTTTGCGCTCTTCTTGGCTAGTCCTTCGCAGCTGCTGTGTTCTTGGAACTCAGGGCTTTCTGGTTAATAGAACCCTTACCCTAGGTGTAACTCAAACCTTAACCCTAGGAAGGAAAATCAGCCTATGGTTCGGGATGGTCTCATGGAAATATCAGTGGTGGCAGCCAAGTTGCGTCACTTTTGCGCTCCCCTTGGGATGCCTTTTGAAGCTGCAGTGTGCCTGGAGCCCAGGGCTTCCTGGTTTTAAAAGTCCTAGGCCTAAGCCTAACAGTAACCCTAGGAAGGTAAATCAGCCGGGTATTAGGGTTCTTCCTAAGGGAAAAGCCGTGAAAGCAGCCATGTTGTGGCACTTCTGCACTCCCTTTTGGATGCCTTTCACAGCTGCAGTGTGCCTGGAACTCAGGGCTTCCTGATTTTAAAAATCCTAGCCCTAGGCCGAACCCCAACCCTAAGACGAGAAAGGCAAATCAGCCAGGAATTAGGCATGTCCCCAAGGAAAAAGCTTTGGAGGCAGGCATGTTGTGGTACTTTTGCGCTCTTCTTGGGTAGTCCTTCGCAGCTGCTGTGTTCTTGGAACTCAGGGCTTTCTGGTTAATAGAACCCTTACCCTAGGCGTAACTCAAACCTTAACCCTAGGAAGGAAAATCAGCCTATGGTTCGGGATGGTCTCATGGAAATATCAGTGGTGGCAGCCAAGTTGCGTCACTTTTGCGCTCCCCTTGGGATGCCTTTCGCAGCTGCAGTGTGCCTGGAGCCCAGGGCTTCCTGGTTTTAAAAGTCCTAGGCCTAAGCCTAACAGTAACCCTAGGAAGGTAAATCAGCCGGGTATTAGGGTTCTTCCTAAGGGAAAAGCCGTGAAAGCAGCCATGTTGTGGCACTTCTGCACTCCCTTTGGGATGCCTTTGGCAGATGAAGTAAGCCTGGAACTCAGGGCTTCCTGGTTAAAGAAATCCAAGCCCTAGGCTGAACCCTAACCCTAACCCTAGGCAGATAAATCAGCCTAGGTATAGGGATGGTGCCAAGGAAAAAGCTGTGAAAGCTGCCATGTTGTTGCACTTTTGTACTCCCCTTGGGATGCCTTGAACAGCTGCAGTGTGCCTGGAGCCCAGGGCTTCCTAGTTTCAAAAATCCTAGCCCTAGGCCTAAGCCTAACAGTAATCCTGGGAAGGTAAATCAGCCTGGTGTTAGGCTTCTTGCCAAGGAAAAAGCCGTGAAAGCAGCCATGTTGTGGCACTTTTGCACTCCCTTTTGGATGCCTTTCCCAGCTGCAGTGGCCTGGAACTCAGGGCTTCCTGCTTTTAAAAATCCTAGCCCTAGGCCGAACCCCAACCCTAAGACGAGAAAGGCAAATCAGCCAGGAATTAGGCATGTCCCCAAGGAAAAAGCTGTGGAGGCAGGCATGTTGTGGTACTTTTGCGCTCTTCTTGGCTAGTCCTTCGCAGCTGCTGTGTTCTTGGAACTCAGGGCTTTCTGGTTAATAGAACCCTTACCCTAGGCGTAACTCAAAACTTAACCCTAGGAAGGAAAATCAGCCTATGGTTCGGGATGGTCTCATGGAAATATCAGTGGTGGCAGCCAAGTTGCGTCACTTTTGCGCTCCCCTTGGGATGCCTTTCGCAGCTGCAGTGTGCCTGGAGCCCAGGGCTTCCTGGTTTTAAAAGTCCTAGGCCTAAGCCTAACAGTAACCCTAGGAAGGTAAATCAGCCGGGTATTAGGGTTCTTCCTAAGGGAAAAGCCGTGAAAGCAGCCATGTTGTGGCACTTCTGCACTCCCTTTGGGATGCCTTTGGCAGATGAAGTAAGCCTGGAACTCAGGGCTTCCTGGTTAAAGAAATCACAGCCCTAGGCTGAACCCTAACCCTAACCCTAGGCAGATAAATCAGCCTAGGTATAGGGATGGTGCCAAGGAAAAAGCTGTGAAAGCTGCCATGTTGTTGCACTTTTGTACTCCCCTTGGGATGCCTTGAACAGCTGCAGTGTGCCTGGAGCCCAGGGCTTCCTAGTTTTAAAAATCCTAGCCCTAGGCCTAAGCCTAACCGTAACCCTGGGAAGGTAAATCAGCCAGCTGTTAGGCTTCTTGCCAAGGAAAAAGCCGTGAAAGCAGCCATGTTGTGGCACTTTTGCACTCCCTTTTGGATGCCCTTCACAGCTCCAGTGTGCCTGGAACTCAGGGCTTCCTGATTTTAAAAATCCTAGCCCTAGGCCGAACCCCAACCCTAAGACGAGAAAGGCAAATCAGCCAGGAATTAGGCATGTCCCCAAGGAAAAAGCTGTGGAGGCAGGCATGTTGTGCTACTTTTGCGCTCTTCTTGGCTAGTCCTTCGCAGCTGCTGTGTTCTTGGAACTCAGGGCTTTCTGGTTAATAGAACCCTTACCCTAGGTGTAACTCAAACCTTAAGCCTAGGAAGGAAAATCAGCCTATGGTTCCGGATGGTCTCATGGAAATATCAGTGGTGGCAGCCAAGTTGCGTCACTTTTGCGCTCCCCTTGGGATGCCTTTCGCAGCTGCAGTGTGCCTGGAGCCCAGGGCTTCCTGGCTTTAAAAGTCCTAGGCCTAAGCCTAACAGTAACCCTAGGAAGGTAAATCAGCCGGGTATTAGGGTTCTTCCTAAGGGAAAAGCCGTGAAAGCAGGCATGTTGTGGCACTTCTGCACTCCCTTTTGGATGCCTTTCACAGCTTCAGTGTGCCTGGAACTCTGGGCTTCCTGATTTTAAAAATCCTAGCCCTAGGCCGAACCCCAACCCTAAGACGAGAAAGGCAAATCAGCCAGGAATTAGGCATGTCCCCAAGGAAAAAGCTGTGGAGGCAGGCATGTTGCGGTACTTTTGCGCTCTTCTTGGCTAGTCCTTCGCAGCTGCTGTGTTCTTGGAACTCAGGGCTTTCTGGTTAATAGACCCTTACCCTAGGCGTAACTCAAAACTTAAGCCTAGGAAGGAAAATCAGCCTATGGTTCGGGATGGTCTCATGGAAATATCAGTGGTGGCAGCCAAGTTGCGTCACTTTTGCGCTCCCCTTGGGATGCCTTTCGCAGCTGCAGTGTGCCTGGAGCCCAGGGCTTCCTGGTTTTAAAAGTCCTAGGCCTAAGCCTAACAGTAACCCTAGGAAGGTAAATCAGCCGGGTATTAGGGTTCTTCCTAAGGGAAAAGCCGTGAAAGCAGCCATGTTGTGGCACTTCTGCACTCCCTTTGGGATGCCTTTGGCAGATGAAGTAAGCCTGGAACTCAGGGCTTCCTGGTTAAAGAAATCCAAGCCCTAGGCTGAACCCTAACCTTAACCCTAGGCAGATAAATCAGCCTAGGTATAGGGATGGTGCCAAGGAAAAAGCTGTGAAAGCTGCCATGTTGTTGCACTTTTGTACTCCCCTTGGGATGCCTTGAACAGCTGCAGTGTGCCTGGAGCCCAGGGCTTCCTAGTTTTAAAAATCCTAGCCCTAGGCCTAAGCCTAACAGTAACCCTGGGAAGGGAAATCAGCCTGGTGTTAGGCTTCTTGCCAAGGAAAAAGCCGTGAAAGCAGCCATGTTGTGGCACTTTTGCACTCCCTTTTGGATGCCTTTCACAGCTCCAGTGTGCCTGGAACTCAGGGCTTCCTGATTTTAAAAATCCTAGCCCTAGGCCGAACCCCAACCCTAAGACGAGAAAGGCAAATCAGCCAGGAATTAGGCATGTCCCCAAGGAAAAAGCTGTGGAGGCAGGCATGTTGTGGCACTTTTGCACTCCCTTTTGGATGCCTTTCACAGCTCCAGTGTGCCTTGAACTCAGGGCTTCCTGATTTTAAAAATCCTAGCCCTATGCCGAACCCCAACCCTAAGACGAGAAAGGCAAATCAACCAGGAATTAGGCATGTCCACAAGGAAAAAGCTGTGGAGGCAGGCATGTTGTGGTACTTTTGCACTCTTCTTGGCTAGTCCTTCGCAGCTGCTGTGTTCTTGGAACTCAGGGCTTTCTGGTTAATAGAACCCTTACCCTAGGCGTAACTCAAACCTTAACCCTAGGAAGGAAAATCAGCCTATGGTTCCGGATGGTCTCATGGAAATATCAGCGGTGGCAGCCAAGTTGCGTCACTTTTGCGCTCCCCTTCAGATGCCTTTCGCAGCTGCAGTGTGCCTGGAGCCCAGGGCTTCCTGGTTTTAAAAGTCCTAGGCCTAAGCCTAACAGTAACCCTAGGAAGGTAAATCAGCCGGGTATTAGGGTTCTTCCTAAGGGAAAAGCCGTGAAAGCAGCCATGTTGTGGCACTTCTGCACTCCCTTTGGGATGCCTTTGGCAGATGAAGTAAGCCTGGAACTCAGGGCTTCCTGGTTAAAGAAATCCAAGCCCTAGGCTGAACCCTAACCCTAACCCTAGGCAGATAAATCAGCCTAGGTATAGGGATGGTGCCAAGGAAAAAGCTGTGAAAGCTGCCATGTTGTTGCACTTTTGTACTCCCCTTGGGATGCCTTGAACAGCTTCAGTGTGCCTGGAGCCCAGGGCTTCCTAGTTTTAAAAATCCTAGCCCTAGGCCTAAGCCTAACAGAAACCCTGGGAAGGTAAATCAGCCTGGTGTTAGGCGTCTTGCCAAGGAAAAAGCCGTGAAAGCAGCCATGTTGTGGCACTTTTGCACTCCCTTTTGGATGCCTTTCACAGCTCCAGTGTGCCTGGAACTCAGGGCTTCCTGATTTTAAAAATCCTAGCCCTATGCCGAACCCCAACCCTAAGACGAGAAAGGCAAATCAGCCAGGAATTAGGCATGTCCCCAAGGAAAAAGCTGTGGAGGCAGGCATGTTGTGCTACTTTTGCGCTCTTCTTGGCTAGTCCTTCGCAGCTGCTGTGTTCTTGGAACTCAGGGCTTTCTGGTTAATAGAACCCTTACCCTAGGCGTAACTCAAACCTTAACCCTAGGAAGGAAAATCAGCCTATGGTTCGGGATGGTCTCATGGAAATATCAGTGGTGGCAGCCAAGTTGCGTCACTTTTGCGCTCCCCTTGGGATGCCTTTCGCAGCTGCAGTGTGCCTGGAGCCCAGGGCTTCCTGGTTTTAAAAGTCCTAGGCCTAAGCCTAACAGTAACCCTAGGAAGGTAAATCAGCCGGGTATTAGGGTTCTTCCTAAGGGAAAAGCCGTGAAAGCAGCCATGTTGTGGCACTTCTGCACTCCCTTTGGGATGCCTTTGGCAGATGAAGTAAGCCTGGAACTCAGGGCTTCCTGGTTAAAGAAATCCAAGCCCTAGGCTGAAGCCTAACCCTAACCCTAGGCAGATAAATCAGCCTAGGTATAGGGATGGTGCCAAGGAAAAAGCTGTGAAAGCTGCCATGTTGTTGCATTTTGTACTCCCCTTGGGATGCCTTGAACAGCTGCAGTGTGCCTGGAGCCCAGGGCTTCCTAGTTTTAAAAATCCTAGCCCTAGGCCTAAGCCTAACAGTAACCCTGGGAAGGGAAATCAGCCTGGTGTTAGGCTTCTTGCCAAGGAAAAAGCCGTGAAAGCAGCCATGTTGTGGCACTTTTGCACTCCCTTTTGGATGCCTTTCACAGCTGCAGTGTGCCTGGAACTCAGGGCTTCCTGATTTTAAAAATCCTAGCCCTAGGCCGAACCCCAACCCTAAGACGAGAAAGGCAAATCAGCCAGGAATTAGGCATGTCCCCAAGGAAAAAGCTGTGGAGGCAGGCATGTTGTGGTACTTTTGCGCTCTTCTTGGCTAGTCCTTCGCAGCTGCTGTGTTCTTGGAACTCAGGGCTTTCTGGTTAATAGAACCCTTACCCTAGGCGTAACTCAAACCTTAACCCTAGGAAGGAAAATCAGCCTATGGTTCGGGATGGTCTCATGGAAATATCAGTGGTGGCAGCCAAGTTGCGTCACTTTTGCGCTCCCCTTGGGATGCCTTTCGCAGCTGCAGTGTGCCTGGAGCCCAGGGCTTCCTGGTTTTAAAAGTCCTAGGCCTAAGCCTAACAGTAACCCTAGGAAGGTAAATCAGCCGGGTATTAGGGTTCTTCCTAAGGGAAAAGCCGTGAAAGCAGCCATGTTGTGGCACTTCTGCACTCCCTTTGGGATGCCTTTGGCAGATGAAGTAAGCCTGGAACTCAGGGCTTCCTGGTTAAAGAAATCCAAGCCCTAGGCTGAACCCTAACCCTAACCCTAGGCAGATAAATCAGCCTAGGTATAGGGATGGTGCCAAGGAAAAAGCTGTGAAAGCTGCCATGTTGTTGCACTTTTGTACTCCCCTTGGGATGCCTTGAACAGCTGCAGTGTGCCTGGAGCCCAGGGCTTCCTAGTTTCAAAAATCCTAGCCCTAGGCCTAAGCCTAACAGTAACCCTGGGAAAGTAAGTCAGCCTGGTGTTAGGCTTCTTGCCAAGGAAAAAGCCATGAAAGCAGCCATGTTGTGGCACTTTTGCACTCCCTTTTGGATGCCTTTCACAGCTCCAGTGTGCCTGGAACTCAGGGCTTCCTGCTTTTAAAAATCCTAGCCCTAGGCCGAACCCCAACCCTAAGACGAGAAAGGCAAATCAGCCAGGAATTAGGCATGTCCCCAAGGAAAAAGCTGTGGAGGCAGGCATGTTGTGGTACTTTTGCGCTCTTCTTGGCTAGTCCTTCGCAGCTGCTGTGTTCTTGGAACTCAGGGCTTTCTGGTTAATAGACCCTTACCCTAGGCGTAACTCAAACCTTAAGCCTAGGAAGGAAAATCAGCCTATGGTTCGGGATGGTCTCATGGAAATATCAGTGGTGGCAGCCAAGTTGCGTCACTTTTGCGCTCCCCTTGGGATGCCTTTCACAGCTGCAGTGTGCCTGGAGCCCAGGGCTTCCTGGTTTTAAAAGTCCTAGGC
The DNA here is from genome assembly GCF_027579445.1 of Ammospiza nelsoni. NCBI lineage: Eukaryota > Metazoa > Chordata > Aves > Passeriformes > Passerellidae > Ammospiza > Ammospiza nelsoni. The sequence goes on along the minus strand of NW_026683212.1, from coordinate 255,905 downwards.
CTAAGCCTAACAGTAACCCTAGGAAGGTAAATCAGCCGGGTATTAGGGTTCTTCCTAAGGGAAAAGCCGTGAAAGCAGCCATGTTGTGGCACTTCTGCACTCCCTTTGGGATGCCTTTGGCAGATGAAGTAAGCCTGGAACTCAGGGCTTCCTGGTTAAAGAAATCCAAGCCCTAGGCTGAAGCCTAACCCTAACCCTAGGCAGATAAATCAGCCTAGGTATAGGGATGGTGCCAAGGAAAAAGCTGTGAAAGCTGCCATGTTGTTGCACTTTTGTACTCCCCTTGGGATGACTTGAACAGCTGCAGTGTGCCTGGAGCCCAGGGCTTCCTAGTTTTAAAAATCCTAGCCCTAGGCCTAAGCCTAACAGTAACCCTGGGAAGGTAAATCAGCCTGGTGTTAGGCTTCTTGCCAAGGAAAAAGCCGTGAAAGCAGCCATGTTGTGGCACTTTTGCACTCCCTTTTGGATGCCTTTCACAGCTGCAGTGTGCCTGGAACTCAGGGCTTCCTGATTTTAAAAATCCTAGCCCTAGGCCGAACCCCAACCCTAAGACGAGAAAGGCAAATCAGCCAGGAATTAGGCATGTCCCCAAGGAAAAAGCTGTGGAGGCAGGCATGTTGTGCTACTTTTGCGCTCTTCTTGGGTAGTCCTTCGCAGCTGCTGTGTTCTTGGAACTCAGGGCTTTCTGGTTAATAGAACCGTTACCCTAGGCGTAACTCAAACCTTAACCCTAGGAAGGAAAATCAGCCTATGGTTCGGGATGGTCTCATGGAAATATCAGTGGTGGCAGCCAAGTTGCGTCACTTTTGCGCTCCCCTTGGGATGCCTTTCGCAGCTGCAGTGTGCCTGGAGCCCAGGGCTTCCTGGTTTTAAAAGTCCTAGGCCTAAGCCTAACAGTAACCCTAGGAAGGTAAATCAGCCGGGTATTAGGGTTCTTCCTAAGGGAAAAGCCGTGAAAGCAGCCATGTTGTGGCACTTCTGCACTCCCTTTGGGATGCCTTTGGCAGATGAAGTAAGCCTGGAACTCAGGGCTTCCTGGTTAAAGAAATCCAAGCCCTAGGCTGAACCCTAACCCTAACCCTAGGCAGATAAATCAGCCTAGGTATAGGGATGGTGCCAAGGAAAAAGCTGTGAAAGCTGCCATGTTGTTGCACTTTTGTACTCCCCTTGGGATGCCTTGAACAGCTTCAGTGTGCCTGGAGCTAAGGGCTTCCTAGTTTTAAAAATCCTAGCCCTAGGCCTAAGCCTAACAGTAACCCTGGGAAGGTAAATCAGCCTGGTGTTAGGCGTCTTGCCAAGGAAAAAGCCGTGAAAGCAGCCATGTTGTGGCACTTTTGCACTCCCTTTTGGATGCCTTTCACAGCTGCAGTGTGCCTGGAACTCAGGGCTTCCTGATTTTAAAAATCCTAGCCCTAGGCCGAACCCCAACCCTAAGACGAGAAAGGCAAATCAGCCAGGAATTAGGCATGTCCCCAAGGAAAAAGCTGTGGAGGCAGGCATGTTGTGCTACTTTTGCGCTCTTCTTGGCTAGTCCTTCGCAGCTGCTGTGTTCTTGGAACTCAGGGCTTTCTGGTTAATAGAACCCTTACCCTAGGCGTAACTCAAACATTAACCCTAGGAAGGAAAATCAGCCTATGGTTCGGGATGGTCTCATGGAAATATCAGTGGTGGCAGCCAAGTTGCGTCACTTTTGCGCTCCCCTTGGGATGCCTTTCGCAGCTGCAGTGTGCCTGGAGCCCAGGGCTTCCTGGTTTTAAAAGTCCTAGGCCTAAGCCTAACAGTAACCCTAGGAAGGTAAATCAGCCGGGTATTAGGGTTCTTCCTAAGGGAAAAGCCGTGAAAGCAGCCATGTTGTGGCACTTCTGCACTCCCTTTGGGATGCCTTTGGCAGATGAAGTAAGCCTGGAACTCAGGGCTTCCTGGTTAAAGAAATCCAAGCCCTAGGCTGAACCCTAACCCTAACCCTAGGCAGATAAATCAGCCTAGGTATAGGGATGGTGCCAAGGAAAAAGCTGTTAAAGCTGCCATGTTGTTGCACTTTTGTACTCCCCTTGGGATGCCTTGAACAGCTGCAGTGTGCCTGGAGCTAAGGGCTTCCTAGTTTTAAAAATCCTAGCCCTAGGCCTAAGCCTAACAGTAACCCTGGGAAGGCAAATCAGCCTGGTGTTAGGCGTCTTGCCAAGGAAAAAGCCGTGAAAGCAGCCATGTTGTGGCACTTTTGCACTCCCTTTTGGATGCCTTTCACAGCTCCAGTGTGCCTGGAACTCAGGGCTTCCTGATTTTAAAAATCCTAGCCCTAGGCCGAACCCCAACCCTAAGACGAGAAAGGCAAATCAGCCAGGAATTAGGCATGTCCCCAAGGAAAAAGCTTTGGAGGCAGGCATGTTGTGGTACTTTTGCGCTCTTCTTGGGTAGTCCTTCGCAGCTGCTGTGTTCTTGGAACTCAGGGCTTTCTGGTTAATAGAACCCTTACCCTAGGCGTAACTCAAACCTTAACCCTAGGAAGGAAAATCAGCCTATGGTTCGGGATGGTCTCATGGAAATATCAGTGGTGGCAGCCAAGTTGCGTCACTTTTGCGCTCCCCTTGGGATGCCTTTCGCAGCTGCAGTGTGCCTGGAGCCCAGGGCTTCCTGGTTTTAAAAGTCCTAGGCCTAAGCCTAACAGTAACCCTAGGAAGGTAAATCAGCCGGGTATTAGGGTTCTTCCTAAGGGAAAAGCCGTGAAAGCAGCCATGTTGTGGCACTTCTGCACTCCCTTTGGGATGCCTTTGGCAGATGAAGTAAGCCTGGAACTCAGGGCTTCCTGGTTAAAGAAATCCAAGCCCTAGGCTGAACCCTAACCCTAACCCTAGGCAGATAAATCAGCCTAGGTATAGGGATGGTGCCAAGGAAAAAGCTGTGAAAGCTGCCATGTTGTTGCACTTTTGTACTCCCCTTGGGATGCCTTGAACAGCTGCAGTGTGCCTGGAGCCCAGGGCTTCCTAGTTTCAAAAATCCTAGCCCTAGGCCTAAGCCTAACAGTAATCCTGGGAAGGTAAGTCAGCCTGGTGTTAGGCTTCTTGCCAAGGAAAAAGCCGTGAAAGCAGCCATGTTGTGGCACTTTTGCACTCCCTTTTGGATGCCTTTCCCAGCTGCAGTGGCCTGGAACTCAGGGCTTCCTGCTTTTAAAAATCCTAGCCCTAGGCCGAACCCCAACCCTAAGACGAGAAAGGCAAATCAGCCAGGAATTAGGCATGTCCCCAAGGAAAAAGCTGTGGAGGCAGGCATGTTGTGGTACTTTTGCGCTCTTCTTGGCTAGTCCTTCGCAGCTGCTGTGTTCTTGGAACTCAGGGCTTTCTGGTTAATAGAACCCTTACCCTAGGCGTAACTCAAAACTTAACCCTAGGAAGGAAAATCAGCCTATGGTTCGGGATGGTCTCATGGAAATATCAGTGGTGGCAGCCAAGTTGCGTCACTTTTGCGCTCCCCTTGGGATGCCTTTCGCAGCTGCAGTGTGCCTGGAGCCCAGGGCTTCCTGGTTTTAAAAGTCCTAGGCCTAAGCCTAACAGTAACCCTAGGAAGGTAAATCAGCCGGGTATTAGGGTTCTTCCTAAGGGAAAAGCCGTGAAAGCAGCCATGTTGTGGCACTTCTGCACTCCCTTTGGGATGCCTTTGGCAAATGAAGTAAGCCTGGAACTCAGGGCTTCCTGGTTAAAGAAATCCAAGCCCTAGGCTGAACCCTAACCCTAACCCTAGGCAGATAAATCAGCCTAGGTATAGGGATGGTGCCAAGGAAAAAGCTGTGAAAGCTGCCATGTTGTTGCACTTTTGTACTCCCCTTGGGATGCCTTGAACAGCTGCAGTGTGCCTGGAGCTAAGGGCTTCCTAGTTTCAAAAATCCTAGCCCTAGGCCTAAGCCTAACAGTAACCCTGGGAAAGTAAGTCAGCCTGGTGTTAGGCTTCTTGCCAAGGAAAAAGCCGTGAAAGCAGCCATGTTGTGGCACTTTTGCACTCCCTTTTGGATGCCTTTCACAGCTCCAGTGTGCCTGGAACTCAGGGCTTCCTGATTTTAAAAATCCTAGCCCTAGGCCGAACCCCAACCCTAAGACGAGAAAGGCAAATCAGCCAGGAATTAGGCATGTCCCCAAGGAAAAAGCTGTGGAGGCAGGCATGTTGTGCTACTTTTGCGCTCTTCTTGGGTAGTCCTTCGCAGCTGCTGTGTTCTTGGAACTCAGGGCTTTCTGGTTAATAGAACCCTTACCCTAGGCGTAACTCAAACCTTAACCCTAGGAAGGAAAATCAGCCTATGGTTCGGGATGGTCTCATGGAAATATCAGTGGTGGCAGCCAAGTTGCGTCACTTTTGCGCTCCCCTTGGGATGCCTTTCGCAGCTGCAGTGTGCCTGGAGCCCAGGGCTTCCTGGTTTTAAAAGTCCTAGGCCTAAGCCTAACAGTAACCCTAGGAAGGTAAATCAGCCGGGTATTAGGGTTCTTCCTAAGGGAAAAGCCGTGAAAGCAGCCATGTTGTGGCACTTCTGCACTCCCTTTGGGATGCCTTTGGCAGATGAAGTAAGCCTGGAACTCAGGGCTTCCTGGTTAAAGAAATCCAAGCCCTAGGCTGAACCCTAACCCTAACCCTAGGCAGATAAATCAGCCTACGTATAGGGATGGTGCCAAGGAAAAAGCTGTGAAAGCTGCCATGTTGTTGCACTTTTGTACTCCCCTTGGGATGCCTTGAACAGCTGCAGTGTGCCTGGAGCCCAGGGCTTCCTAGTTTTAAAAATCCTAGCCCTAGGCCTAAGCCTAACAGTAACCCTGGGAAGGTAAATCAGCCAGCTGTTAGGCTTCTTGCCAAGGAAAAAGCCGTGAAAGCAGCCATGTTGTGGCACTTTTGCACTCCCTTTTGGATGCCCTTCACAGCTCCAGTGTGCCTGGAACTCAGGGCTTCCTGATTTTAAAAATCCTAGCCCTAGGCCGAACCCCAACCCTAAGACGAGAAAGGCAAATCAGCCAGGAATTAGGCATGTCCCCAAGGAAAAAGCTGTGGAGGCAGGCATGTTGTGCTACTTTTGCGCTCTTCTTGGCTAGTCCTTCGCAGCTGCTGTGTTCTTGGAACTCAGGGCTTTCTGGTTAATAGAACCCTTACCCTAGGCGTAACTCAAACCTTAACCCTAGGAAGGAAAATCAGCCTATGGTTCGGGATGGTCTCATGGAAATATCAGTGGTGGCAGCCAAGTTGCGTCACTTTTGCGCTCCCCTTGGGATGCCTTTCGCAGCTGCAGTGTGCCTGGAGCCCAGGGCTTCCTGGCTTTAAAAGTCCTAGGCCTAAGCCTAACAGTAACCCTAGGAAGGTAAATCAGCCGGGTATTAGGGTTCTTCCTAAGGGAAAAGCCGTGAAAGCAGGCATGTTGTGGCACTTCTGCACTCCCTTTTGGATGCCTTTCACAGCTTCAGTGTGCCTGGAACTCAGGGCTTCCTGATTTTAAAAATCCTAGCCCTAGGCCGAACCCCAACCCTAAGACGAGAAAGGCAAATCAGCCAGGAATTAGGCATGTCCCCAAGGAAAAAGCTGTGGAGGCAGGCATGTTGTGCTACTTTTGCGCTCTTCTTGGGTAGTCCTTCGCAGCTGCTGTGTTCTTGGAACTCAGGGCTTTCTGGTTAATAGAACCCTTACCCTAGGCGTAACTCAAACCTTAACCCTAGGAAGGAAAATCAGCCTATGGTTCGGGATGGTCTCATGGAAATATCAGTGGTGGCAGCCAAGTTGCGTCACTTTTGCGCTCCCCTTGGGATGCCTTTCGCAGCTGCAGTGTGCCTGGAGCCCAGGGCTTCCTGGTTTTAAAAGTCCTAGGCCTAAGCCTAACAGTAACCCTAGGAAGGTAAATCAGCCGGGTATTAGGGTTCTTCCTAAGGGAAAAGCCGTGAAAGCAGCCATGTTGTGGCACTTCTGCACTCCCTTTGGGATGCCTTTGGCAGATGAAGTAAGCCTGGAACTCAGGGCTTCCTGGTTAAAGAAATCCAAGCCCTAGGCTGAACCCTAACCTTAACCCTAGGCAGATAAATCAGCCTAGGTATAGGGATGGTGCCAAGGAAAAAGCTGTGAAAGCTGCCATGTTGTTGCACTTTTGTACTCCCCTTGGGATGCCTTGAACAGCTGCAGTGTGCCTGGAGCCCAGGGCTTCCTAGTTTTAAAAATCCTAGCCCTAGGCCTAAGCCTAACAGTAACCCTGGGAAGGTAAATCAGCCTGGTGTTAGGCTTCTTGCCAAGGAAAAAGCCGTGAAAGCAGCCATGTTGTGGCACTTTTGCACTCCCTTTTGGATGCCTTTCACAGCTCCAGTGTGCCTGGAACTCAGGGCTTCCTGCTTTTAAAAATCCTAGCCCTAGGCCGAACCCCAACCCTAAGACGAGAAAGGCAAATCAGCCAGGAATTAGGCATGTCCCCAAGGAAAAAGCTGTGGAGGCAGGCATGTTGTGGTACTTTTGCACTCCCTTTTGGATGCCTTTCACAGCTCCAGTGTGCCTTGAACTCAGGGCTTCCTGATTTTAAAAATCCTAGCCCTATGCCGAACCCCAACCCTAAGACGAGAAAGGCAAATCAACCAGGAATTAGGCATGTCCACAAGGAAAAAGCTGTGGAGGCAGGCATGTTGTGGTACTTTTGCACTCTTCTTGGCTAGTCCTTCGCAGCTGCTGTGTTCTTGGAACTCAGGGCTTTCTGGTTAATAGAACCCTTACCCTAGGCGTAACTCAAACCTTAACCCTAGGAAGGAAAATCAGCCTATGGTTCCGGATGGTCTCATGGAAATATCAGCGGTGGCAGCCAAGTTGCGTCACTTTTGCGCTCCCCTTGGGATGCCTTTTGCAGCTGCAGTGTGCCTGGAGCCCAGGGCTTCCTGGTTTTAAAAGTCCTAGGCCTAAGCCTAACAGTAACCCTAGGAAGGTAAATCAGCCGGGTATTAGGGTTCTTCCTAAGGGAAAAGCCGTGAAAGCAGCCATGTTGTGGCACTTCTGCACTCCCTTTGGGATGCCTTTGGCAGATGAAGTAAGCCTGGAACTCAGGGCTTCCTGGTTAAAGAAATCCAAGCCCTAGGCTGAACCCTAACCCTAACCCTAGGCAGATAAATCAGCCTAGGTATAGGGATGGTGCCAAGGAAAAAGCTGTGAAAGCTGCCATGTTGTTGCACTTTTGTACTCCCCTTGGGATGCCTTGAACAGCTTCAGTGTGCCTGGAGCCCAGGGCTTCCTAGTTTTAAAAATCCTAGCCCTAGGCCTAAGCCTAACAGAAACCCTGGGAAGGTAAATCAGCCTGGTGTTAGGCGTCTTGCCAAGGAAAAAGCCGTGAAAGCAGCCATGTTGTGGCACTTTTGCACTCCCTTTTGGATGCCTTTCACAGCTCCAGTGTGCCTGGAACTCAGGGCTTCCTGATTTTAAAAATCCTAGCCCTATGCCGAACCCCAACCCTAAGACGAGAAAGGCAAATCAGCCAGGAATTAGGCATGTCCCCAAGGAAAAAGCTGTGGAGGCAGGCATGTTGTGCTACTTTTGCGCTCTTCTTGGGTAGTCCTTCGCAGCTGCTGTGTTCTTGGAACTCAGGGCTTTCTGGTTAATAGAACCCTTACCCTAGGCGTAACTCAAACCTTAACCCTAGGAAGGAAAATCAGCCTATGGTTCGGGATGGTCTCATGGAAATATCAGTGGTGGCAGCCAAGTTGCGTCACTTTTGCGCTCCCCTTGGGATGCCTTTCGCAGCTGCAGTGTGCCTGGAGCCCAGGGCTTCCTGGTTTTAAAAGTCCTAGGCCTAAGCCTAACAGTAACCCTAGGAAGGTAAATCAGCCGGGTATTAGGGTTCTTCCTAAGGGAAAAGCCGTGAAAGCAGCCATGTTGTGGCACTTCTGCACTCCCTTTGGGATGCCTTTGGCAGATGAAGTAAGCCTGGAACTCAGGGCTTCCTGGTTAAAGAAATCCAAGCCCTAGGCTGAAGCCTAACCCTAACCCTAGGCAGATAAATCAGCCTAGGTATAGGGATGGTGCCAAGGAAAAAGCTGTGAAAGCTGCCATGTTGTTGCATTTTGTACTCCCCTTGGGATGCCTTGAACAGCTTCAGTGTGCCTGGAGCCCAGGGCTTCCTAGTTTTAAAAATCCTAGCCCTAGGCCTAAGCCTAACAGTAACCCTGGGAAGGGAAATCAGCCTGGTGTTAGGCTTCTTGCCAAGGAAAAAGCCGTGAAAGCAGCCATGTTGTGGCACTTTTGCACTCCCTTGTGGATGCCTTTCACAGCTCCAGTGTGCCTGGAACTCAGGGCTTCCTGATTTTAAAAATCCTAGCCCTAGGCCGAACCCCAACCCTAAGACGAGAAAGGCAAATCAGCCAGGAATTAGGCATGTCCCCAAGGAAAAAGCTGTGGAGGCAGGCATGTTGTGGTACTTTTGCACTCCCTTTTGGATGCCTTTCACAGCTGCAGTGTGCCTGGAACTCAGGGCTTCCTGATTTTAAAAATCCTCGCCCTAGGCCGAACCCCAACCCTAAGACGAGAAAGGCAAATCAGCCAGGAATTAGGCATGTCCCCAAGGAAAAAGCTTTGGAGGCAGGCATGTTGTGGTACTTTTGCGCTCTCTTTGGGTAATCCTTCGCAGCTGCTGTGTTCTTGGAACTCAGGGCTTTCTGGTTAATAGAAACGTTACCCTAGGGGTAACTCAAACCTTAACCCTAGGAAGGAAAATCAGCCTATGGTTCGGGATGCTCTCATGGAAATATCAGTGGTGGCAGCCAAGTTGCGTCACTTTTGCGCTCCCCTTGGGATGCCTTTCGCAGCTGCAGTGTGCCTGGAGCCCAGGGCTTCCTGGTTTTAAAAGTCCTAGGCCTAAGCCTAACAGTAACCCTAGGAAGGTAAATCAGCTGGGTATTAGGGTTCTTCCTAAGGGAAAAGCCGTGAAAGCAGCCATGTTGTGGCACTTCTGCACTCCCTTTGGGATGCCTTTGGCAGATGAAGTAAGCCTGGAACTCAGGGCTTCCTGGTTAAAGAAATCCAAGCCCTAGGCTGAAGCCTAACCCTAACCCTAGGCAGATAAATCAGCCTAGGTATAGGGATGGTGCCAAGGAAAAAGCTGTGAAAGCTGCCATGTTGTTGCACTTTTGTACTCCCCTTGGGATGCCTTGAACAGCTGCAGTGTGCCTGGAGCCCAGGGCTTCCTAGTTTCAAAAATCCTAGCCCTAGGCCTAAGCCTAACAGTAACCCTGGGAAAGTTAGTCAGCCTGGTGTTAAGCTTCTTGCCAAGGAAAAAGCCATGAAAGCAGCCATGTTGTGGCACTTTTGCACTCCCTTTTGGATGCCTTTCACAGCTCGAGTGTGCCTGGAACTCAGGGCTTCCTGATTTTAAAAATCCTAGCCCTAGGCCGAACCCCAACCCTAAGACGAGAAAGGCAAATCAGCCAGGAATTAGGCATGTGCCCAAGGAAAAAGCTGTGGAGGCAGGCATGTTGTGGTACTTTTGCGCTCTTCTTGGCTAGTCCTTCGCAGCTGCTGTGTTCTTGGAACTCAGGGCTTTCTGGTTAATAGAACCCTTACCCTAGGCGTAACTCAAACCTTAACCCTAGGAAGGAAAATCAGCCTATGGTTCGGGATGGTCTCATGGAAATATCAGTGGTGGCAGCCAAGTTGCGTCACTTTTGCGCTCCCCTTGGGATGCCTTTTGCAGCTGCAGTGTGCCTGGAGCCCAGGGCTTCCTGGTTTTAAAAGTCCTAGGCCTAAGCCTAACAGTAACCCTAGGAAGGTAAATCAGCCGGGTATTAGGGTTCTTCCTAAGGGAAAAGCCGTGAAAGCAGCCATGTTGTGGCACTTCTGCACTCCCTTTGGGCTGCCTTTGGCAGATGAAGTAAGCCTGGAACTCAGGGCTTCCTGGTTAAAGAAATCCAAGCCCTAGGCTCAACCCTAACCCTAACCCTAGGCAGATAAATCAGCCTAGGTATAGGGATGGTGCCAAGGAAAAAGCTGTGAAAGCTGCCATGTTGTTGCACTTTTGTACTCCCCTTGGGATGCCTTGAACAGCTGCAGTGTGCCTGGAGCTAAGGGCTTCCTAGTTTTAAAAATCCTAGCCCTAGGCCTAAGCCTAACAGTAACCCTGGGAAGGCAAATCAGCCTGGTGTTAGGCGTCTTGCCAAGGAAAAAGCCGTGAAAGCAGCCATGTTGTGGCACTTTTGCACTCCCTTTTGGATGCCTTTCACAGCTCCAGTGTGCCTGGAACTCAGGGCTTCCTGATTTTAAAAATCCTAGCCCTAGGCCGAACCCCAACCCTAAGACGAGAAAGGCAAATCAGCCAGGAATTAGGCATGTCCCCAAGGAAAAAGCTGTGGAGGCAGGCATGTTGTGCTACTTTTGCGCTCTTCTTGGGTAGTCCTTCGCAGCTGCTGTGTTCTTGGAACTCAGGGCTTTCTGGTTAATAGAGCCCTTACCCTAGGCGTAACTCAAACCTTAACCCTAGGAAGGAAAATCAGCCTATGGTTCGGGATGGTCTCATGGAAATATCAGTGGTGGCAGCCAAGTTGCGTCACTTTTGCGCTCCCCTTGGGATGCCTTTCGCAGCTGCAGTGTGCCTGGAGCCCAGGGCTTCCTGGTTTTAAAAGTCCTAGGCCTAAGCCTAACAGTAACCCTAGGAAGGTAAATCAGCTGGGTATTAGGGTTCTTCCTAAGGGAAAAGCCGTGAAAGCAGCCATGTTGTGGCACTTCTGCACTCCCTTTGGGATGCCTTTGGCAGATGAAGTAAGCCTGGAACTCAGGGCTTCCTGGTTAAAGAAATCCAAGCCCTAGGCTGAAGCCTAACCCTAACCCTAGGCAGATAAATCAGCCTAGGTATAGGGATGGTGCCAAGGAAAAAGCTGTGAAAGCTGCCATGTTGTTGCACTTTTGTACTCCCCTTGGGATGCCTTGAACAGCTGCAGTGTGCCTGGAGCCCAGGGCTTCCTAGTTTTAAAAATCCTAGCCCTAGGCCTAAGCCTAACAGTAACCCTGGGAAGGGAAATCAGCCTGGTGTTAGGCTTCTAGCCAAGGAAAAAGCCGTGAAAGCAGCCATGTTGTGGCACTTTTGCACTCCCTTTTGGATGCCTTTCACAGCTCCAGTGTGCCTGGAACTCAGGGCTTCCTGATTTTAAAAATCCTAGCCCTAGGCCGAACCCCAACGCTAAGACGAGAAAGGCAAATCAGCCAGGAATTAGGCATGTCCCCAAGGAAAAAGCTGTGGAGGCAGGCATGTTTTGGTACTATTGCACTCCCTTTTGGATGCCTTTCACAGCTGCAGTGTGCCTCGAACTCAGGGCTTCCTGATTTTAAAAATCCTAGCCCTAGGCCGAACCCCAACCCTAAGACGAGAAAGGCAAATCAGCCAGGAATTAGGCATGTCCACAAGGAAAAAGCTGTGGAGGCAGGCATGTTGTGGTACTTTTGCGCTCTTCTTGGGTAGTCCTTCGCAGCTGCTGTGTTCTTGGAACTCAGGGCTTTCTGGTTAATAGAACCCTTACCCTAGGCGTAACTCAAACCTTAACCCTAGGAAGGAAAATCAGCCTATGGTTCGGGATGGTCTCATGGAAATATCAGTGGTGGCAGCCAAGTTGCGTCACTTTTGCGCTCCCCTTGGGATGCCTTTCGCAGCTGCAGTGTGCCTGGAGCCCAGGGCTTCCTGGTTTTAAAAATCAGGAACCCTAGGAAGGTAAATCAGCCGGGTATTAGGGTTCTTCCTAAGGGAAAAGCCGTGAAAGCAGCCATGTTGTGGCACTTCTGCACTCCCTTTGGGATGCCTTTGGCAGATGAAGTAAGCCTGGAACTCAGGGCTTCCTGGTTAAAGAAATCCAAGCCCTAGACTGAACCCTAACCCTAACCCTAGGCAGATAAATCAGCCTAGGTATAGGGATGGTGCCAAGGAAAAAGCTGTGAAAGCTGCCATGTTGTTGCACTTTTGTACTCCCCTTGGGATGCCTTGAACAGCTGCAGTGTGCCTGGAGCCCAGGGCTTCCTAGTTTCAAAAATCCTAGCCCTAGGCCTAAGCCTAACAGTAACCCTGGGAAGGCAAATCAGCCTGGTGTTAAGCTTCTTGCCAAGGAAAAAGCCATGAAAGCAGCCATGTTGTGGCACTTTTGCACTCCCTTTGGGATGCCTTTCACAGCTCCAGTGTGCCTGGAACTCAGGGCTTCCTGATTTTAAAAATTCTAGCCCTAGGCTGAACCCCAACCCTAAGACGAGAAAGGCAAATCAGCCAGGAATTAGGCATGTCCCCAAGGAAAAAGCTGTGGAGGCAGGCATGTTGTGGTACTTTTGCGCTCTTCTTGGCTAGTCCTTCGCAGCTGCTGTGTTCTTGGAACTCAGGGCTTTCTGGTAAATAGAGCCCTTACCCTAGGCGTAACTCAAACCTTAAGCCTAGGAAGGAAAATCAGCCTATGGTTCGGGATGGTCTCATGGAAATATCAGTGGTGGCAGCCAAGTTGCGTCACTTTTGCGCTCCCCTTGGGATGCCTTTCGCAGCTGCAGTGTGCCTGGAGCCCAGGGCTTCCTGGTTTTAAAAGTCCTAGGCCTAAGCCTAACAGTAACCCTAGGAAGGTAAATCAGCCGGGTATTAGGGTTCTTCCTAAGGGAAAAGCCGTGAAAGCAGCCATGTTGTGGCACTTCTGCACTCCCTTTGGGCTGCCTTTGGCAGATGAAGTAAGCCTGGAACTCAGGGCTTCCTGGTTAAAGAAATCCAAGCCCTAGGCTCAACCCTAACCCTAACCCTAGGCAGATAAATCAGCCTAGGTATAGGGATGGTGCCAAGGAAAAAGCTGTGAAAGCTGCCATGTTGTTGCACTTTTGTACTCCCCTTGGGATGCCTTGAACAGCTGCAGTGTGCCTGGAGCTAAGGGCTTCCTAGTTTTAAAAATCCTAGCCCTAGGCCTAAGCCTAACAGTAACCCTGGGAAGGCAAATCAGCCTGGTGTTAGGCGTCTTGCCAAGGAAAAAGCCGTGAAAGCAGCCATGTTGTGGCACTTTTGCACTCCCTTTTGGATGCCTTTCACAGCTCCAGTGTGCCTGGAACTCAGGGCTTCCTGATTTTAAAAATCCTAGCCCTAGGCCGAACCCCAACCCTAAGACGAGAAAGGCAAATCAGCCAGGAATTAGGCATGTCCCCAAGGAAAAAGCTGTGGAGGCAGGCATGTTGTGCTACTTTTGCGCTCTTCTTGGCTAGTCCTTCGCAGCTGCTGTGTTCTTGGAACTCAGGGCTTTCTGGTTAATAGAGCCCTTACCCTAGGCGTAACTCAAACCTTAAGCCTAGGAAGGAAAATCAGCCTATGGTTCGGGATGGTCTCATGGAAATATCAGTGGTGGCAGCCAAGTTGCGTCACTTTTGCGCTCCCCTTGGGATGCCTTTCGCAGCTGCAGTGTGCCTGGAGCCCAGGGCTTCCTGGTTTTAAAAGTCCTAGGCCTAAGCCTAACAGTAACCCTAGGAAGGTAAATCAGCCGGGTATTAGGGTTCTTCCTAAGGGAAAAGCCGTGAAAGCAGCCATGTTGTGGCACTTCTGCACTCCCTTTGGGATGCCTTTGGCAGATGAAGTAAGCCTGGAACTCAGGGCTTCCTGGTTAAAGAAATCCAAGCCCTAGGCTGAACCCTAACCCTAACCCTAGGCAGATAAATCAGCCTAGGTATAGGGATGGTGCCAAGGAAAAAGCTGTGAAAGCTGCCATGTTGTTGCACTTTTGTACTCCCCTTGGGATGCCTTGAACAGCTGCAGTGTGCCTGGAGCCCAGGGCTTCCTAGTTTTAAAAATCCTAGCCCTAGGCCTAAGCCTAACAGTAACCCTGGGAAGGCAAATCAGCCTGGTGTTAGGCTTCTTGCCAAGGAAAAAGCCGTGAAAGCAGCCATGTTGTGGCACTTTTGCACTCCCTTTTGGATGCCTTTCACAGCTCCAGTGTGCCTGGAACTCAGGGCTTCCTGATTTTAAAAATCCTAGCCCTAGGCCGAACCCCAACCCTAAGACGAGAAAGGCAAATCAGCCAGGAATTAGGCATGTCCCCAAGGAAAAAGCTGTGGAGGCAGGCATGTTGTGGTACTTTTGCACTCCCTTTTGGATGCCTTTCACAGCTGCAGTGTGCCTGGAACTCAGGGCTTCCTGATTTTAAAAATCGTAGCCCTAGGCCGAACCCCAACCCTAAGACGAGAAAGGCAAATCAGCCAGGAATTAGGCATGTCCCCAAGGAAAAAGCTGTGGAGGCAGGCATGTTGTGGTACTTTTGCGCTCTTCTTGGCTAGTCCTTCGCAGCTGCTGTGTTCTTGGAACTCAGGGCTTTCTGGTTAATAGAACCCTTACCCTAGGCGTAACTCAAACCTTAACCCTAGGAAGGAAAATCAGCCTATGGTTCGGGATGGTCTCATGGAAATATCAGTGGTGGCAGCCAAGTTGCGTCACTTTTGCGCTCCCCTTGGGATGCCTTTCGCAGCTGCAGTGTGCCTGGAGCCCAGGGCTTCCTGGTTTTAAAAGTCCTAGGCCTAAGCCTAACAGTAACCCTAGGAAGGTAAATCAGCCGGGTATTAGGGTTCTTCCTAAGGGAAAAGCCGTGAAAGCAGCCATGTTGTGGCACTTCTGCACTCCCTTTGGGATGCCTTTGGCAGATGAAGTAAGCCTGGAACTCAGGGCTTCCTGGTTAAAGAAATCCAAGCCCTAGGCTGAAGCCTAACCCTAACCCTAGGCAGATAAATCAGCCTAGGTATAGGGATGGTGCCAAGGAAAAAGCTGTGAAAGCTGCCATGTTGTTGCACTTTTGTACTCCCCTTGGGATGCCTTGAACAGCTGCAGTGTGCCTGGAGCCCAGGGCTTCCTAGTTTCAAAAATCCTAGCCCTAGGCCTAAGCCTAACAGTAACCTTGGGAAAGTTAGTCAGCCTGGTGTTAAGCTTCTTGCCAAGGAAAAAGCCATGAAAGCAGCCATGTTGTGGCACTTTTGCACTCCCTTTTGGATGCCTTTCACAGCTCCAGTGTGCCTGGAACTCAGGGCTTCCTGATTTTAAAAATTCTAGCCCTAGGCCGAACCCCAACCCTAAGACGAGAAAGGCAAATCAGCCAGGAATTAGGCATGTCCCCAAGGAAAAAGCTGTGGAGGCAGGCATGTTGTGGTACTTTTGCGCTCTTCTTGGCTAGTCCTTCGCAGCTGCTGTGTTCTTGGAACTCAGGGCTTTCTGGTAAATAGAGCCCTTACCCTAGGCGTAACTCAAACCTTAACCCTAGGAAGGAAAATCAGCCTATGGTTCGGGATGGTCTCATGGAAATATCAGTGGTGGCAGCCAAGTTGCGTCACTTTTGCGCTCCCCTTGGGATGCCTTTTGCAGCTGCAGTGTGCCTGGAGCCCAGGGCTTCCTGGTTTTAAAAGTCCTAGGCCTAAGCCTAACAGTAACCCTAGGAAGGTAAATCAGCCGGGTATTAGGGTTCTTCCTAAGGGAAAAGCCGTGAAAGCAGCCATGTTGTGGCACTTCTGCACTCCCTTTGGGATGCCTTTGGCAGATGAAGTAAGCCTGGAACTCAGGGCTTCCTGGTTAAAGAAATCCAAGCCCTAGGCTGAACCCTAACCCTAACCCTAGGCAGATAAATCAGCCTAGGTATAGGGATGGTGCCAAGGAAAAAGCTGTGAAAGCTGCCATGTTGTTGCACTTTTGTACTCCCCTTGGGATGCCTTGAACAGCTGCAGTGTGCCTGGAGCTAAGGGCTTCCTAGTTTCAAAAATCCTAGCCCTAGGCCTAAGCCCAACAGTAACCCTGGGAAAGTAAGTCAGACTGGTGTTAGGCTTCTTGCCAAGGAAAAAGCCGTGAAAGCAGCCATGTTGTGGCACTTTTGCACTCCCTTTTGGATGCCTTTCACAGCTGCAGTGTGCCTGGAACTCAGGGCTTCCTGATTTTAAAAATCCTAGCCCTAGGCCGAACCCCAACCCTAAGACGAGAAAGGCAAATCAGCCAGGAATTAGGCATGTCCCCAAGGAAAAAGCTGTGGAGGCAGGCATGTTGTGCTACTTTTGCGCTCTTCTTGGCTAGTCCTTCGCAGCTGCTGTGTTCTTGGAACTCAGGGCTTTCTGGTTAATAGAACCCTTACCCTAGGCGTAACTCAAACCTTAACCCTAGGAAGGAAAATCAGCCTATGGTTCGGGATGGTCTCATGGAAATATCAGTGGTGGCAGCCAAGTTGCGTCACTTTTGCGCTCCCCTTGGGATGCCTTTTGCAGCTGCAGTGTGCCTGGAGCCCAGGGCTTCCTGGTTTTAAAAGTCCTAGGCCTAAGCCTAACAGTAACCCTAGGAAGGTAAATCAGCCGGGTATTAGGGTTCTTCCTAAGGGAAAAGCCGTGAAAGCAGCCATGTTGTGGCACTTCTGCACTCCCTTTGGGATGCCTTTGGCAGATGAAGTAAGCCTGGAACTCAGGGCTTCCTGGTTAAAGAAATCCAAGCCCTAGGCTGAACCCTAACCCTAACCCTAGGCAGATAAATCAGCCTAGGTATAGGGATGGTGCCAAGGAAAAAGCTGTGAAAGCTGCCATGTTGTTGCACTTTTGTACTCCCCTTGGGATGCCTTGAACAGCTGCAGTGTGCCTGGAGCCCAGGGCTTCCTAGTTTTAAAAATCCTAGCCCTAGGCCTAAGCCTAACAGTAACCCTGGGAAGGCAAATCAGCCTGGTGTTAGGCGTCTTGCCAAGGAAAAAGCCGTGAAAGCAGCCATGTTGTGGCACTTTTGCACTCCCTTTTGGATGCCTTTCACAGCTCCAGTGTGCCTGGAACTCAGGGCTTCCTGATTTTAAAAATCCTAGCCCTAGGCCTAACCCCAACCCTAAGACGAGAAAGGCAAATCAGCCAGGAATTAGGCATGTCCCCAAGGAAAAAGCTGTGGAGGCAGGCATGTTGTGGTACTTTTGCGCTCTTCTTGGCTAGTCCTTCGCAGCTGCTGTGTTCTTGGAACTCAGGGCTTTCTGGTTAATAGACCCTTACCCTAGGCGTAACTCAAACCTTAAGCCTAGGAAGGAAAATCAGCCTATGGTTCGGGATGGTCTCATGGAAATATCAGTGGTGGCAGCCAAGTTGCGTCACTTTTGCGCTCCCCTTGGGATGCCTTTCGCAGCTGCAGTGTGCCTGGAGCCCAGGGCTTCCTGGTTTTAAAAGTCCTAGGCCTAAGCCTAACAGTAACCCTAGGAAGGTAAATCAGCCGGGTATTAGGGTTCTTCCTAAGGGAAAAGCCGTGAAAGCAGCCATGTTGTGGCACTCCTGCACTCCCTTTGGGATGCCTTTGGCAGATGAAGTAAGCCTGGAACTCAGGGCTTCCTGGTTAAAGAAATCCAAGCCCTAGGCTGAAGCCTAACCCTAACCCTAGGCAGATAAATCAGCCTAGGTATAGGGATGGTGCCAAGGAAAAAGCTGTGAAAGCTGCCATGTTGTTGCACTTTTGTACTCCCCTTGGGATGCCTTGAACAGCTGCAGTGTGCCTGGAGCCCAGGGCTTCCTAGTTTTAAAAATCCTAGCCCTAGGCCTAAGCCTAACAGTAACCCTGGGAAGGCAAATCAGCCTGGTGTTAGGCGTCTTGCCAAGGAAAAAGCCGTGAAAGCAGCCATGTTGTGGCACTTTTGCACTCCCTTTTGGATGCCTTTCACAGCTCCAGTGTGCCTGGAACTCAGGGCTTCCTGATTTTAAAAATCCTAGCCCTAGGCCGAACCCCAGCCCTAAGACGAGAAAGGCAAATCAGCCAGGAATTAGGCATGTCCCCAAGGAAAAAGCTGTGGAGGCAGGCATGTTGTGGTACTTTTGCGCTCTTCTTGGCTAGTCCTTCGCAGCTGCTGTGTTCTTGGAACTCAGGGCTTTCTGGTTAATAGACCCTTACCCTAGGCGTAACTCAAACCTTAAGCCTAGGAAGGAAAATCAGCCTATGGTTCGGGATGGTCTCATGGAAATATCAGTGGTGGCAGCCAAGTTGCGTCACTTTTGCGCTCCCCTTGGGATGCCTTTCGCAGCTGCAGTGTGCCTGGAGCCCAGGGCTTCCTGGTTTTAAAAGTCCTAGGCCTAAGCCTAACAGTAACCCTAGGAAGGTAAATCAGCCGGGTATTAGGGTTCTTCCTAAGGGAAAAGCCGTGAAAGCAGCCATGTTGTGGCACTTCTGCACTCCCTTTGGGATGCCTTTGGCAGATGAAGTAAGCCTGGAACTCAGGGCTTCCTGGTTAAAGAAATCCAAGCCCTAGGCTGAAGCCTAACCCTAACCCTAGGCAGATAAATCAGCCTAGGTATAGGGATGGTGCCAAGGAAAAAGCTGTGAAAGCTGCCATGTTGTTGCACTTTTGTACTCCCCTTGGGATGCCTTGAACAGCTGCAGTGTGCCTGGAGCCCAGGGCTTCCTAGTTTTAAAAATCCTAGCCCTAGGCCTAAGCCTAACAGTAACCCTGGGAAGGCAAATCAGCCTGGTGTTAGGCGTCTTGCCAAGGAAAAAGCCGTGAAAGCAGCCATGTTGTGGCACTTTTGCACTCCCTTTTGGATGCCTTTCACAGCTCCAGTGTGCCTGGAACTCAGGGCTTCCTGATTTTAAAAATCCTAGCCCTAGGCCTAACCCCAACCCTAAGACGAGAAAGGCAAATCAGCCAGGAATTAGGCATGTCCCCAAGGAAAAAGCTGTGGAGGCAGGCATGTTGTGGTACTTTTGCGCTCTTCTTGGCTAGTCCTTCGCAGCTGCTGTGTTCTTGGAACTCAGGGCTTTCTGGTTAATAGACCCTTACCCTAGGCGTAACTCAAACCTTAACCCTAGGAAGGAAAATCAGCCTATGGTTCGGGATGGTCTCATGGAAATATCAGTGGTGGCAGCCAAGTTGCGTCACTTTTGCGCTCCCCTTGGGATGCCTTTCGCAGCTGCAGTGTGCCTGGAGCCCAGGGCTTCCTGGTTTTAAAAGTCCTAGGCCTAAGCCTAACAGTAACCCTAGGAAGGTAAATCAGCCGGGTATTAGGGTTCTTCCTAAGGGAAAAGCCGTGAAAGCAGCCATGTTGTGGCACTTCTGCACTCCCTTTGGGATGCCTTTGGCAGATGAAGTAAGCCTGGAACTCAGGGCTTCCTGGTTAAAGAAATCCAAGCCCTAGGCTGAAGCCTAACCCTAACCCTAGGCAGATAAATCAGCCTAGGTATAGGGATGGTGCCAAGGAAAAAGCTGTGAAAGCTGCCATGTTGTTGCACTTTTGTACTCCCCTTGGGATGCCTTGAACAGCTGCAGTGTGCCTGGAGCCCAGGGCTTCCTAGTTTCAAAAATCCTAGCCCTAGGCCTAAGCCTAACAGTAACCCTGGGAAAGTTAGTCAGCCTGGTGTTAAGCTTCTTGCCAAGGAAAAAGCCATGAAAGCAGCCATGTTGTGGCACTTTTGCACTCCCTTTTGGATGCCTTTCACAGCTCCAGTGTGCCTGGAACTCAGGGCTTCCTGATTTTAAAAATTCTAGCCCTAGGCTGAACCCCAACCCTAAGACGAGAAAGGCAAATCAGCCAGGAATTAGGCATGTCCCCAAGGAAAAAGCTGTGGAGGCAGGCATGTTGTGCTACTTTTGCGCTCTTCTTGGCTAGTCCTTCGCAGCTGCTGTGTTCTTGGAACTCAGGGCTTTCTGGTAAATAGAGCCCTTACCCTAGGCGTAACTCAAACCTTAACCCTAGGAAGGAAAATCAGCCTATGGTTCGGGATGGTCTCATGGAAATATCAGTGGTGGCAGCCAAGTTGCGTCACTTTTGCGCTCCCCTTGGGATGCCTTTTGCAGCTGCAGTGTGCCTGGAGCCCAGGGCTTCCTGGTTTTAAAAGTCCTAGGCCTAAGCCTAACAGTAACCCTAGGAAGGTAAATCAGCCGGGTATTAGGGTTCTTCCTAAGGGAAAAGCCGTGAAAGCAGCCATGTTGTGGCACTTCTGCACTCCCTTTGGGATGCCTTTGGCAGATGAAGTAAGCCTGGAACTCAGGGCTTCCTGGTTAAAGAAATCCAAGCCCTAGGCTGAACCCTAACCCTAACCCTAGGCAGATAAATCAGCCTAGGTATAGGGATGGTGCCAAGGAAAAAGCTGTGAAAGCTGCCATGTTGTTGCACTTTTGTACTCCCCTTGGGATGCCTTGAACAGCTGCAGTGTGCCTGGAGCCCAGGGCTTCCTAGTTTTAAAAATCCTAGCCCTAGGCCTAAGCCTAACAGTAACCCTGGGAAGGCAAATCAGCCTGGTGTTAGGCGTCTTGCCAAGGAAAAAGCCGTGAAAGCAGCCATGTTGTGGCACTTTTGCACTCCCTTTTGGATGCCTTTCACAGCTCCAGTGTGCCTGGAACTCAGGGCTTCCTGATTTTAAAAATCCTAGCCCTAGGCCTAACCCCAACCCTAAGACGAGAAAGGCAAATCAGCCAGGAATTAGGCATGTCCCCAAGGAAAAAGCTGTGGAGGCAGGCATGTTGTGGTACTTTTGCACTCTTCTTGGCTAGTCCTTCGCAGCTGCTGTGTTCTTGGAACTCAGGGCTTTCTGGTTAATAGACCCTTACCCTAGGCGTAACTCAAACCTTAAGCCTAGGAAGGAAAATCAGCCTATGGTTCGGGATGGTCTCATGGAAATATCAGTGGTGGCAGCCAAGTTGCGTCACTTTTGCGCTCCCCTTGGGATGCCTTTCGCAGCTGCAGTGTGCCTGGAGCCCAGGGCTTCCTGGTTTTAAAAGTCCTAGGCCTAAGCCTAACAGTAACCCTAGGAAGGTAAATCAGCCGGGTATTAGGGTTCTTCCTAAGGGAAAAGCCGTGAAAGCAGCCATGTTGTGGCACTTCTGCACTCCCTTTGGGATGCCTTTGGCAGATGAAGTAAGCCTGGAACTCAGGGCTTCCTGGTTAAAGAAATCCAAGCCCTAGGCTGAAGCCTAACCCTAACCCTAGGCAGATAAATCAGCCTAGGTATAGGGATGGTGCCAAGGAAAAAGCTGTGAAAGCTGCCATGTTGTTGCACTTTTGTACTCCCCTTGGGATGCCTTGAACAGCTGCAGTGTGCCTGGAGCCCAGGGCTTCCTAGTTTTAAAAATCCTAGCCCTAGGCCTAAGCCTAACAGTAACCCTGGGAAGGCAAATCAGCCTGGTGTTAGGCGTCTTGCCAAGGAAAAAGCCGTGAAAGCAGCCATGTTGTGGCACTTTTGCACTCCCTTTTGGATGCCTTTCACAGCTCCAGTGTGCCTGGAACTCAGGGCTTCCTGATTTTAAAAATCCTAGCCCTAGGCCGAACCCCAACCCTAAGACGAGAAAGGCAAATCAGCCAGGAATTAGGCATGTCCCCAAGGAAAAAGCTGTGGAGGCAGGCATGTTGTGGTACTTTTGCGCTCTTCTTGGCTAGTCCTTCGCAGCTGCTGTGTTCTTGGAACTCAGGGCTTTCTGGTTAATAGACCCTTACCCTAGGCGTAACTCAAACCTTAACCCTAGGAAGGAAAATCAGCCTATGGTTCGGGATGGTCTCATGGAAATATCAGTGGTGGCAGCCAAGTTGCGTCACTTTTGCGCTCCCCTTGGGATGCCTTTCGCAGCTGCAGTGTGCCTGGAGCCCAGGGCTTCCTGGTTTTAAAAGTCCTAGGCCTAAGCCTAAGAGTAACCCTAGGAAGGTAAATCAGCCGGGTATTAGGGTTCTTCCTAAGGGAAAAGCCGTGAAAGCAGCCATGTTGTGGCACTTCTGCACTCCCTTTGGGATGCCTTTGGCAGATGAAGTAAGCCTGGAACTCAGGGCTTCCTGGTTAAAGAAATCCAAGCCCTAGGCTGAAGCCTAACCCTAACCCTAGGCAGATAAATCAGCCTAGGTATAGGGATGGTGCCAAGGAAAAAGCTGTGAAAGCTGCCATGTTGTTGCACTTTTGTACTCCCCTTGGGATGCCTTGAACAGCTGCAGTGTGCCTGGAGCCCAGGGCTTCCTAGTTTCAAAAATCCTAGCCCTAGGCCTAAGCCTAACAGTAACCCTGGGAAAGTTAGTCAGCCTGGTGTTAAGCTTCTTGCCAAGGAAAAAGCCATGAAAGCAGCCATGTTGTGGCACTTTTGCACTCCCTTTTGGATGCCTTTCACAGCTCCAGTGTGCCTGGAACTCAGGGCTTCCTGATTTTAAAAATTCTAGCCCTAGGCTGAACCCCAACCCTAAGACGAGAAAGGCAAATCAGCCAGGAATTAGGCATGTCCCCAAGGAAAAAGCTGTGGAGGCAGGCATGTTGTGCTACTTTTGCGCTCTTCTTGGCTAGTCCTTCGCAGCTGCTGTGTTCTTGGAACTCAGGGCTTTCTGGTAAATAGAGCCCTTACCCTAGGCGTAACTCAAACCTTAACCCTAGGAAGGAAAATCAGCCTATGGTTCGGGATGGTCTCATGGAAATATCAGTGGTGGCAGCCAAGTTGCGTCACTTTTGCGCTCCCCTTGGGATGCCTTTTGCAGCTGCAGTGTGCCTGGAGCCCAGGGCTTCCTGGTTTTAAAAGTCCTAGGCCTAAGCCTAACAGTAACCCTAGGAAGGTAAATCAGCCGGGTATTAGGGTTCTTCCTAAGGGAAAAGCCGTGAAAGCAGCCATGTTGTGGCACTTCTGCACTCCCTTTGGGATGCCTTTGGCAGATGAAGTAAGCCTGGAACTCAGGGCTTCCTGGTTAAAGAAATCCAAGCCCTAGGCTGAACCCTAACCCTAACCCTAGGCAGATAAATCAGCCTAGGTATAGGGATGGTGCCAAGGAAAAAGCTGTGAAAGCTGCCATGTTGTTGCACTTTTGTACTCCCCTTGGGATGCCTTGAACAGCTGCAGTGTGCCTGGAGCCCAGGGCTTCCTAGTTTTAAAAATCCTAGCCCTAGGCCTAAGCCTAACAGTAACCCTGGGAAGGCAAATCAGCCTGGTGTTAGGCGTCTTGCCAAGGAAAAAGCCGTGAAAGCAGCCATGTTGTGGCACTTTTGCACTCCCTTTTGGATGCCTTTCACAGCTCCAGTGTGCCTGGAACTCAGGGCTTCCTGATTTTAAAAATCCTAGCCCTAGGCCTAACCCCAACCCTAAGACGAGAAAGGCAAATCAGCCAGGAATTAGGCATGTCCCCAAGGAAAAAGCTGTGGAGGCAGGCATGTTGTGGTACTTTTGCACTCTTCTTGGCTAGTCCTTCGCAGCTGCTGTGTTCTTGGAACTCAGGGCTTTCTGGTTAATAGACCCTTACCCTAGGCGTAACTCAAACCTTAAGCCTAGGAAGGAAAATCAGCCTATGGTTCGGGATGGTCTCATGGAAATATCAGTGGTGGCAGCCAAGTTGCGTCACTTTTGCGCTCCCCTTGGGATGCCTTTCGCAGCTGCAGTGTGCCTGGAGCCCAGGGCTTCCTGGTTTTAAAAGTCCTAGGCCTAAGCCTAACAGTAACCCTAGGAAGGTAAATCAGCCGGGTATTAGGGTTCTTCCTAAGGGAAAAGCCGTGAAAGCAGCCATGTTGTGGCACTTCTGCACTCCCTTTGGGATGCCTTTGGCAGATGAAGTAAGCCTGGAACTCAGGGCTTCCTGGTTAAAGAAATCCAAGCCCTAGGCTGAAGCCTAACCCTAACCCTAGGCAGATAAATCAGCCTAGGTATAGGGATGGTGCCAAGGAAAAAGCTGTGAAAGCTGCCATGTTGTTGCACTTTTGTACTCCCCTTGGGATGCCTTGAACAGCTGCAGTGTGCCTGGAGCCCAGGGCTTCCTAGTTTTAAAAATCCTAGCCCTAGGCCTAAGCCTAACAGTAACCCTGGGAAGGCAAATCAGCCTGGTGTTAGGCGTCTTGCCAAGGAAAAAGCCGTGAAAGCAGCCATGTTGTGGCACTTTTGCACTCCCTTTTGGATGCCTTTCACAGCTCCAGTGTGCCTGGAACTCAGGGCTTCCTGATTTTAAAATCCTAGCCCTAGGCCTAACCCCAACCCTAAGACGAGAAAGGCAAATCAGCCAGGAATTAGGCATGTCCCCAAGGAAAAAGCTGTGGAGGCAGGCATGTTGTGGTACTTTTGCGCTCTTCTTGGCTAGTCCTTCGCAGCTGCTGTGTTCTTGGAACTCAGGGCTTTCTGGTTAATAGACCCTTACCCTAGGCGTAACTCAAACCTTAACCCTAGGAAGGAAAATCAGCCTATGGTTCGGGATGGTCTCATGGAAATATCAGTGGTGGCAGCCAAGTTGCGTCACTTTTGCGCTCCCCTTGGGATGCCTTTCGCAGCTGCAGTGTGCCTGGAGCCCAGGGCTTCCTGGTTTTAAAAGTCCTAGGCCTAAGCCTAACAGTAACCCTAGGAAGGTAAATCAGCCGGGTATTAGGGTTCTTCCTAAGGGAAAAGCCGTGAAAGCAGCCATGTTGTGGCACTTCTGCACTCCCTTTGGGATGCCTTTGGCAGATGAAGTAAGCCTGGAACTCAGGGCTTCCTGGTTAAAGAAATCCAAGCCCTAGGCTGAAGCCTAACCCTAACCCTAGGCAGATAAATCAGCCTAGGTATAGGGATGGTGCCAAGGAAAAAGCTGTGAAAGCTGCCATGTTGTTGCACTTTTGTACTCCCCTTGGGATGCCTTGAACAGCTGCAGTGTGCCTGGAGCCCAGGGCTTCCTAGTTTCAAAAATCCTAGCCCTAGGCCTAAGCCTAACAGTAACCCTGGGAAAGTTAGTCAGCCTGGTGTTAAGCTTCTTGCCAAGGAAAAAGCCATGAAAGCAGCCATGTTGTGGCACTTTTGCACTCCCTTTTGGATGCCTTTCACAGCTCCAGTGTGCCTGGAACTCAGGGCTTCCTGATTTTAAAAATTCTAGCCCTAGGCTGAACCCCAACCCTAAGACGAGAAAGGCAAATCAGCCAGGAATTAGGCATGTCCCCAAGGAAAAAGCTGTGGAGGCAGGCATGTTGTGCTACTTTTGCGCTCTTCTTGGCTAGTCCTTCGCAGCTGCTGTGTTCTTGGAACTCAGGGCTTTCTGGTAAATAGAGCCCTTACCCTAGGCGTAACTCAAACCTTAACCCTAGGAAGGAAAATCAGCCTATGGTTCGGGATGGTCTCATGGAAATATCAGTGGTGGCAGCCAAGTTGCGTCACTTTTGCGCTCCCCTTGGGATGCCTTTTGCAGCTGCAGTGTGCCTGGAGCCCAGGGCTTCCTGGTTTTAAAAGTCCTAGGCCTAAGCCTAACAGTAACCCTAGGAAGGTAAATCAGCCGGGTATTAGGGTTCTTCCTAAGGGAAAAGCCGTGAAAGCAGCCATGTTGTGGCACTTCTGCACTCCCTTTGGGATGCCTTTGGCAGATGAAGTAAGCCTGGAACTCAGGGCTTCCTGGTTAAAGAAATCACAGCCCTAGGCTGAAGCCTAACCCTAACCCTAGGCAGATAAATCAGCCTAGGTATAGGGATGGTGCCAAGGAAAAAGCTGTGAAAGCTGCCATGTTGTTGCACTTTTGTACTCCCCTTGGGATGCCTTGAACAGCTGCAGTGTGCCTGGAGCCCAGGGCTTCCTAGTTTCAAAAATCCTAGCCCTAGGCCTAAGCCCAACAGTAACCCTGGGAAGGTAAGTCAGACTGGTGTTAGGCTTCTTGCCAAGGAAAAAGCCGTGAAAGCAGCCATGTTGTGGCACTTTTGCACTCCCTTTTGGATGCCTTTCACAGCTGCAGTGTGCCTGGAACTCAGGGCTTCCTGATTTTAAAAATCCTAGCCCTAGGCCGAACCCCAACCCTAAGACGAGAAAGGCAAATCAGCCAGGAATTAGGCATGTCCCCAAGGAAAAAGCTGTGGAGGCAGGCATGTTGTGGTACTTTTGCGCTCTTCTTGGGTAGTCCTTCGCAGCTGCTGTGTTCTTGGAACTCAGGGCTTTCTGGTTAATAGAACCCTTACCCTAGGCGTAACTCAAACCTTAAGCCTAGGAAGGAAAATCAGCCTATGGTTCGGGATGGTCTCATGGAAATATCAGTGGTGGCAGCCAAGTTGCGTCACTTTTGCGCTCCCCTTGGGATGCCTTTCGCAGCTGCAGTGTGCCTGGAGCCCAGGGCTTCCTGGTTTTAAAAGTCCTAGGCCTAAGCCTAACAGTAACCCTAGGAAGGTAAATCAGCCGGGTATTAGGGTTCTTCCTAAGGGAAAAGCCGTGAAAGCAGCCATGTTGTGGCACTTCTGCACTCCCTTTGGGATGCCTTTGGCAGATGAAGTAAGCCTGGAACTCAGGGCTTCCTGGTTAAAGAAATCCAAGCCCTAGGCTGAACCCTAACCCTAACCCTAGGCAGATAAATCAGCCTAGGTATAGGGATGGTGCCAAGGAAAAAGCTGTGAAAGCTGCCATGTTGTTGCACTTTTGTACTCCCCTTGGGATGCCTTGAACAGCTGCAGTGTGCCTGGAGCCCAGGGCTTCCTAGTTTTAAAAATCCTAGCCCTAGGCCTAACCCCAACCCTAAGACGAGAAAGGCAAATCAGCCAGGAATTAGGCATGTCCCCAAGGAAAAAGCTGTGGAGGCAGGCATGTTGTGGTACTTTTGCGCTCTTCTTGGCTAGTCCTTCGCAGCTGCTGTGTTCTTGGAACTCAGGGCTTTCTGGTTAATAGACCCTTACCCTAGGCGTAACTCAAACCTTAACCCTAGGAAGGAAAATCAGCCTATGGTTCGGGATGGTCTCATGGAAATATCAGTGGTGGCAGCCAAGTTGCGTCACTTTTGCGCTCCCCTTGGGATGCCTTTCGCAGCTGCAGTGTGCCTGGAGCCCAGGGCTTCCTGGTTTTAAAAGTCCTAGGCCTAAGCCTAACAGTAACCCTAGGAAGGTAAATCAGCCGGGTATTAGGGTTCTTCCTAAGGGAAAAGCCGTGAAAGCAGCCATGTTGTGGCACTTCTGCACTCCCTTTGGGATGCCTTTGGCAGATGAAGTAAGCCTGGAACTCAGGGCTTCCTGGTTAAAGAAATCCAAGCCCTAGGCTGAACCCTAACCCTAACCCTAGGCAGATAAATCAGCCTAGGTATAGGGATGGTGCCAAGGAAAAAGCTGAGAAAGCTGCCATGTTGTTGCACTTTTGTACTCCCCTTGGGATGCCTTGAACAGCTGCAGTGTGCCTGGAGCCCAGGGCTTCCTAGTTTTAAAAATCCTAGCCCTAGGCCTAAGCCTAACAGTAACCCTGGGAAGGTAAATCAGCCTGGTGTTAGGCTTCTTGCCAAGGAAAAAGCCGTGAAAGCAGCCATGTTGTGGCACTTTTGCACTCCCTTTTGGATGCCTTTCACAGCTGCAGTGTGCCTGGAACTCAGGGCTTCCTGATTTTAAAAATCCTAGCCCTAGGCCGAACCCCAACCCTAAGACGAGAAAGGCAAATCAGCCAGGAATTAGGCATGTCCCCAAGGAAAAAGCTGTGGAGGCAGGCATGTTGTGCTACTTTTGCGCTCTTCTTGGCTAGTCCTTCGCAGCTGCTGTGTTCTTGGAACTCAGGGCTTTCTGGTTAATAGAACCCTTACCCTAGGCGTAACTCAAACCTTAACCCTAGGAAGGAAAATCAGCCTATGGTTCGGGATGGTCTCATGGAAATATCAGTGGTGGCAGCCAAGTTGCGTCACTTTTGCGCTCCCCTTGGGATGCCTTTCGCAGCTGCAGTGTGCCTGGAGCCCAGGGCTTCCTGGTTTTAAAAGTCCTAGGCCTAAGCCTAACAGTAACCCTAGGAAGGTAAATCAGCCGGGTATTAGGGTTCTTCCTAAGGGAAAAGCCGTGAAAGCAGCCATGTTGTGGCACTTCTGCACTCCCTTTGGGATGCCTTTGGCAGATGAAGTAAGCCTGGAACTCAGGGCTTCCTGGTTAAAGAAATCCAAGCCCTAGGCTGAACCCTAACCCTAACCCTAGGCAGATAAATCAGCCTAGGTATAGGGATGGTGCCAAGGAAAAAGCTGTGAAAGCTGCCATGTTGTTGCACTTTTGTACTCCCCTTGGGATGCCTTGAACAGCTGCAGTGTGCCTGGAGCCCAGGGCTTCCTAGTTTTAAAAATCCTAGCCCTAGGCCTAAGCCTAACAGTAACCCTGGGAAGGTAAATCAGCCTGGTGTTAGGCGTCTTGCCAAGGAAAAAGCCGTGAAAGCAGCCATGTTGTGGCACTTTTGCACTCCCTTTTGGATGCCTTTCACAGCTGCAGTGTGCCTGGAACTCAGGGCTTCCTGCTTTTAAAAATCCTAGCCCTAGGCCTAACCCCAACCCTAAGACGAGAAAGGCAAATCAGCCAGGAATTAGGCATGTCCCCAAGGAAAAAGCTGTGGAGGCAGGCATGTTGTGGTACTTTTGCGCTCTTCTTGGCTAGTCCTTCGCAGCTGCTGTGTTCTTGGAACTCAGGGCTTTCTGGTTAATAGACCCTTACCCTAGGCGTAACTCAAACCTTAACCCTAGGAAGGAAAATCAGCCTATGGTTCGGGATGGTCTCATGGAAATATCAGTGGTGGCAGCCAAGTTGCGTCACTTTTGCGCTCCCCTTGGGATGCCTTTCGCAGCTGCAGTGTGCCTGGAGCCCAGGGCTTCCTGGTTTTAAAAGTCCTAGGCCTAAGCCTAACAGTAACCCTAGGAAGGTAAATCAGCCGGGTATTAGGGTTCTTCCTAAGGAAAAAGCCGTGAAAGCAGCCATGTTGTGGCACTTCTGCACTCCCTTTGGGATGCCTTTGGCAGATGAAGTAAGCCTGGAACTCAGGGCTTCCTGGTTAAAGAAATCCAAGCCCTAGGCTGAACCCTAACCCTAACCCTAGGCAGATAAATCAGCCTAGGTATAGGGATGGTGCCAAGGAAAAAGCTGTGAAAGCTGCCATGTTGTTGCACTTTTGAACTCCCCTTGGGATGCCTTGAACAGCTGCAGTGTGCCTGGAGCCCAGGGCTTCCTAGTTTTAAAAATCCTAGCCCTAGGCCTAAGCCTAACAGTAACCCTGGGAAGGTAAATCAGCCTGCTGTTAGGCTTCTTGCCAAGGAAAAAGCCGTGAAAGCAGCCATGTTGTGGCACTTTTGCACTCCCTTTTGGATGCCTTTCACAGCTGCAGTGTGCCTGGAACTCAGGGCTTCCTGATTTTAAAAATCCTAGCCCTAGGCCGAACCCCAACCCTAAGACGAGAAAGGCAAATCAGCCAGGAATTAGGCATGTCCCCAAGGAAAAAGCTGTGGAGGCAGGCATGTTGTGCTACTTTTGCGCTCTTCTTGGCTAGTCCTTCGCAGCTGCTGTGTTCTTGGAACTCAGGGCTTTCTGGTTAATAGAGCCCTTACCCTAGGTGTAACTCAAACCTTAACCCTAGGAAGGAAAATCAGCCTATGGTTCGGGATGGTCTCATGGAAATATCAGTGGTGGCAGCCAAGTTGCGTCACTTTTGCGCTCCCCTTGGGATGCCTTTCGCAGCTGCAGTGTGCCTGGAGCCCAGGGCTTCCTGGTTTTAAAAGTCCTAGGCCTAAGCCTAACAGTAACCCTAGGAAGGTAAATCAGCCGGGTATTAGGGTTCTTCCTAAGGGAAAAGCCGTGAAAGCAGCCATGTTGTGGCACTTCTGCACTCCCTTTGGGATGCCTTTGGCAGATGAAGTAAGCCTGGAACTCAGGGCTTCCTGGTTAAAGAAATCCAAGCCCTAGGCTGAACCCTAACCCTAACCCTAGGCAGATAAATCAGCCTAGGTATAGGGATGGTGCCAAGGAAAAAGCTGAGAAAGCTGCCATGTTGTTGCATTTTGTACTCCCCTTGGGATGCCTTGAACAGCTGCAGTGTGCCTGGAGCCCAGGGCTTCCTAGTTTTAAAAATCCTAGCCCTAGGCCTAAGCCTAACAGTAACCCTGGGAAGGTAAATCAGCCTGGTGTTAGGCTTCTTGCCAAGGAAAAAGCCGTGAAAGCAGCCATGTTGTGGCACTTTTGCACTCCCTTTTGGATGCCTTTCACAGCTGCAGTGTGCCTGGAACTCAGGGCTTCCTGATTTTAAAAATCCTAGCCCTAGGCCGAACCCCAACCCTAAGACGAGAAAGGCAAATCAGCCAGGAATTAGGCATGTCCCCAAGGAAAAAGCTGTGGAGGCAGGCATGTTGTGCTACTTTTGCGCTCTTCTTGGCTAGTCCTTCGCAGCTGCTGTGTTCTTGGAACTCAGGGCTTTCTGGTTAATAGAACCCTTACCCTAGGCGTAACTCAAACCTTAACCCTAGGAAGGAAAATCAGCCTATGGTTCGGGATGGTCTCATGGAAATATCAGTGGTGGCAGCCAAGTTGCGTCACTTTTGCGCTCCCCTTGGGATGCCTTTTGCAGCTGCAGTGTGCCTGGAGCCCAGGGCTTCCTGGTTTTAAAAGTCCTAGGCCTAAGCCTAACAGTAACCCTAGGAAGGTAAATCAGCCGGGTATTAGGGTTCTTCCTAAGGGAAAAGCCGTGAAAGCAGCCATGTTGTGGCACTTCTGCACTCCCTTTGGGATGCCTTTGGCAGATGAAGTAAGCCTGGAACTCAGGGCTTCCTGGTTAAAGAAATCCAAGCCCTAGGCTGAACCCTAACCCTAACCCTAGGCAGATAAATCAGCCTAGGTATAGGGATGGTGCCAAGGAAAAAGCTGTGAAAGCTGCCATGTTGTTGCACTTTTGTACTCCCCTTGGGATGCCTTGAACAGCTGCAGTGTGCCTGGAGCCCAGGGCTTCCTAGTTTTAAAAATCCTAGCCCTAGGCCTAAGCCTAACAGTAACCCTGGGAAGGTAAATAAGCCTGGTGTTAGGCGTCTTGCCAAGGAAAAAGCCGTGAAAGCAGCCATGTTGTGGCACTTTTGCACTCCCTTTTGGATGCCTTTCACAGCTGCAGTGTGCCTGGAACTCAGGGCTTCCTGCTTTTAAAAATCCTAGCCCTAGGCCTAACCCCAACCCTAAGACGAGAAAGGCAAATCAGCCAGGAATTAGGCATGTCCCCAAGGAAAAAGCTGTGGAGGCAGGCATGTTGTGGTACTTTTGCGCTCTTCTTGGCTAGTCCTTCGCAGCTGCTGTGTTCTTGGAACTCAGGGCTTTCTGGTTAATAGACCCTTACCCTAGGCGTAACTCAAACCTTAACCCTAGGAAGGAAAATCAGCCTATGGTTCGGGATGGTCTCATGGAAATATCAGTGGTGGCAGCCAAGTTGCGTCACTTTTGCGCTCCCCTTGGGATGCCTTTCGCAGCTGCAGTGTGCCTGGAGCCCAGGGCTTCCTGGTTTTAAAAGTCCTAGGCCTAAGCCTAACAGTAACCCTAGGAAGGTAAATCAGCCGGGTATTAGGGTTCTTCCTAAGGAAAAAGCCGTGAAAGCAGCCATGTTGTGGCACTTCTGCACTCCCTTTGGGATGCCTTTGGCAGATGAAGTAAGCCTGGAACTCAGGGCTTCCTGGTTAAAGAAATCCAAGCCCTAGGCTGAACCCTAACCCTAACCCTAGGCAGATAAATCAGCCTAGGTATAGGGATGGTGCCAAGGAAAAAGCTGTGAAAGCTGCCATGTTGTTGCACTTTTGAACTCCCCTTGGGATGCCTTGAACAGCTGCAGTGTGCCTGGAGCCCAGGGCTTCCTAGTTTTAAAAATCCTAGCCCTAGGCCTAAGCCTAACAGTAACCCTGGGAAGGTAAATCAGCCTGGTGTTAGGCTTCTTGCCAAGGAAAAAGCCGTGAAAGCAGCCATGTTGTGGCACTTTTGCACTCCCTTTTGGATGCCTTTCACAGCTGCAGTGTGCCTGGAACTCAGGGCTTCCTGATTTTAAAAATCCTAGCCCTAGGCCGAACCCCAACCCTAAGACGAGAAAGGCAAATCAGCCAGGAATTAGGCATGTCCCCAAGGAAAAAGCTGTGGAGGCAGGCATGTTGTGCTACTTTTGCGCTCTTCTTGGCTAGTCCTTCGCAGCTGCTGTGTTCTTGGAACTCAGGGCTTTCTGGTTAATAGAGCCCTTACCCTAGGTGTAACTCAAACCTTAACCCTAGGAAGGAAAATCAGCCTATGGTTCGGGATGGTCTCATGGAAATATCAGTGGTGGCAGCCAAGTTGCGTCACTTTTGCGCTCCCCTTGGGATGCCTTTCGCAGCTGCAGTGTGCCTGGAGCCCAGGGCTTCCTGGTTTT
The DNA here is from genome assembly GCF_027579445.1 of Ammospiza nelsoni. NCBI lineage: Eukaryota > Metazoa > Chordata > Aves > Passeriformes > Passerellidae > Ammospiza > Ammospiza nelsoni. Next base: position 223,947 of record NW_026683212.1, on the reverse strand, counting down.
AAAAGTCCTAGGCCTAAGCCTAACAGTAACCCTAGGAAGGTAAATCAGCCGGGTATTAGGGTTCTTCCTAAGGGAAAAGCCGTGAAAGCAGCCATGTTGTGGCACTTCTGCACTCCCTTTGGGATGCCTTTGGCAGATGAAGTAAGCCTGGAACTCAGGGCTTCCTGGTTAAAGAAATCCAAGCCCTAGGCTGAACCCTAACCCTAACCCTAGGCAGATAAATCAGCCTAGGTATAGGGATGGTGCCAAGGAAAAAGCTGTGAAAGCTGCCATGTTGTTGCACTTTTGAACTCCCCTTGGGATGCCTTGAACAGCTGCAGTGTGCCTGGAGCCCAGGGCTTCCTAGTTTTAAAAATCCTAGCCCTAGGCCTAAGCCTAACAGTAACCCTGGGAAGGTAAATCAGCCTGGTGTTAGGCTTCTTGCCAAGGAAAAAGCCGTGAAAGCAGCCATGTTGTGGCACTTTTGCACTCCCTTTTGGATGCCTTTCACAGCTGCAGTGTGCCTGGAACTCAGGGCTTCCTGATTTTAAAAATCCTAGCCCTAGGCCGAACCCCAACCCTAAGACGAGAAAGGCAAATCAGCCAGGAATTAGGCATGTCCCCAAGGAAAAAGCTGTGGAGGCAGGCATGTTGTGCTACTTTTGCGCTCTTCTTGGCTAGTCCTTCGCAGCTGCTGTGTTCTTGGAACTCAGGGCTTTCTGGTTAATAGAGCCCTTACCCTAGGTGTAACTCAAACCTTAACCCTAGGAAGGAAAATCAGCCTATGGTTCGGGATGGTCTCATGGAAATATCAGTGGTGGCAGCCAAGTTGCGTCACTTTTGCGCTCCCCTTGGGATGCCTTTCGCAGCTGCAGTGTGCCTGGAGCCCAGGGCTTCCTGGTTTTAAAAGTCCTAGGCCTAAGCCTAACAGTAACCCTAGGAAGGTAAATCAGCCGGGTATTAGGGTTCTTCCTAAGGGAAAAGCCGTGAAAGCAGCCATGTTGTGGCACTTCTGCACTCCCTTTGGGATGCCTTTGGCAGATGAAGTAAGCCTGGAACTCAGGGCTTCCTGGTTAAAGAAATCCAAGCCCTAGGCTGAACCCTAACCCTAACCCTAGGCAGATAAATCAGCCTAGGTATAGGGATGGTGCCAAGGAAAAAGCTGAGAAAGCTGCCATGTTGTTGCACTTTTGTACTCCCCTTGGGATGCCTTGAACAGCTGCAGTGTGCCTGGAGCCCAGGGCTTCCTAGTTTTAAAAATCCTAGCCCTAGGCCTAAGCCTAACAGTAACCCTGGGAAGGTAAATCAGCCTGGTGTTAGGCTTCTTGCCAAGGAAAAAGCCGTGAAAGCAGCCATGTTGTGGCACTTTTGCACTCCCTTTTGGATGCCTTTCACAGCTGCAGTGTGCCTGGAACTCAGGGCTTCCTGATTTTAAAAATCCTAGCCCTAGGCCGAACCCCAACCCTAAGACGAGAAAGGCAAATCAGCCAGGAATTAGGCATGTCCCCAAGGAAAAAGCTGTGGAGGCAGGCATGTTGTGCTACTTTTGCGCTCTTCTTGGCTAGTCCTTCGCAGCTGCTGTGTTCTTGGAACTCAGGGCTTTCTGGTTAATAGAACCCTTACCCTAGGCGTAACTCAAACCTTAACCCTAGGAAGGAAAATCAGCCTATGGTTCGGGATGGTCTCATGGAAATATCAGTGGTGGCAGCTAAGTTGCGTCACTTTTGCGCTCCCCTTGGGATGCCTTTCGCAGCTGCAGTGTGCCTGGAGCCCAGGGCTTCCTGGTTTTAAAAGTCCTAGGCCTAAGCCTAACAGTAACCCTAGGAAGGTAAATCAGCCGGGTATTAGGGTTCTTCCTAAGGGAAAAGCCGTGAAAGCAGCCATGTTGTGGCACTTCTGCACTCCCTTTGGGATGCCTTTGGCAGATGAAGTAAGCCTGGAACTCAGGGCTTCCTGGTTAAAGAAATCCAAGCCCTAGGCTGAACCCTAACCCTAACCCTAGGCAGATAAATCAGCCTAGGTATAGGGATGGTGCCAAGGAAAAAGCTGAGAAAGCTGCCATGTTGTTGCACTTTTGTACTCCCCTTGGGATGCCTTGAACAGCTGCAGTGTGCCTGGAGCTCAGGGCTTCCTAGTTTTAAAAATCCTAGCCCTAGGCCTAAGCCTAACAGTAACCCTGGGAAGGTAAATCAGCCTGGTGTTAGGCGTCTTGCCAAGGAAAAAGCCGTGAAAGCAGCCATGTTGTGGCACTTTTGCACTCCCTTTTGGATGCCTTTCACAGCTCCAGTGTGCCTGGAACTCAGGGCTTCCTGATTTTAAAAATCCTAGCCCTAGGCCGAACCCCAACCCTAAGACGAGAAAGGCAAATCAGCCAGGAATTAGGCATGTCCCCAAGGAAAAAGCTGTGGAGGCAGGCATGTTGTGCTACTTTTGCGCTCTTCTTGGCTAGTCCTTCGCAGCTGCTGTGTTTTTGGAACTCAGGGCTTTCTGGTTAATAGACCCTTACCCTAGGCGTAACTCAAACCTTAACCCTAGGAAGGAAAATCAGCCTATGGTTCGGGATGGTCTCATGGAAATATCAGTGGTGGCAGCCAAGTTGCGTCACTTTTGCGCTCCCCTTGGGATGCCTTTCGCAGCTGCAGTGTGCCTGGAGCCCAGGGCTTCCTGGTTTTAAAAGTCCTAGGCCTAAGCCTAACAGTAACCCTAGGAAGGTAAATCAGCCGGGTATTAGGGTTCTTCCTAAGGGAAAAGCCGTGAAAGCAGCCATGTTGTGGCACTTCTGCACTCCCTTTGGGATGCCTTTGGCAGATGAAGTAAGCCTGGAACTCAGGGCTTCCTGGTTAAAGAAATCCAAGCCCTAGGCTGAACCCTAACCCTAACCCTAGGCAGATAAATCAGCCTAGGTATAGGGATGGTGCCAAGGAAAAAGCTGTGAAAGCTGCCATGTTGTTGCACTTTTGTACTCCCCTTGGGATGCCTTGAACAGCTGCAGTGTGCCTGGAGCCCAGGGCTTCCTAGTTTCAAAAATCCTAGCCCTAGGCCTAAGCCTAACAGTAACCCTGGGAAGGTAAATCAGCCTGGTGTTAGGCATCTTGCCAAGGAAAAAGCCGTGAAAGCAGCCATGTTGTGGCACTTTTGCACTCCCTTTTGGATGCCTTTCACAGCTGCAGTGTGCCTGGAACTCAGGGCTTCCTGATTTTAAAAATCCTAGCCCTAGGCCGAACCCCAGCCCTAAGACGAGAAAGGCAAATCAGCCAGGAATTAGGCATGTCCCCAAGGAAAAAGCTGTGGAGGCAGGCATGTTGTGCTACTTTTGCGCTCTTCTTGGGTAGTCCTTCGCAGCTGCTGTGTTCTTGGAACTCAGGGCTTTCTGGTTAATAGAACCCTTACCCTAGGCGTAAATCAAACCTTAACCCTAGGAAGGAAAATCAGCCTATGGTTCGGGATGGTCTCATGGAAATATCAGTGGTGGCAGCCAAGTTGCGTCACTTTTGCGCTCCCCTTGGGATGCCTTTCGCAGCTGCAGTGTGCCTGGAGCCCAGGGCTTCCTGGTTTTAAAAGTCCTAGGCCTAAGCCTAACAGTAACCCTAGGAAGGTAAATCAGCCGGGTATTAGGGTTCTTCCTAAGGAAAAAGCCGTGAAAGCAGCCATGTTGTGGCACTTCTGCACTCCCTTTGGGATGCCTTTGGCAGATGAAGTAAGCCTGGAACTCAGGGCTTCCTGGTTAAAGAAATCCAAGCCCTAGGCTGAACCCTAACCCTAACCCTAGGCAGATAAATCAGCCTAGGTATAGGGATGGTGCCAAGGAAAAAGCTGTGAAAGCTGCCATGTTGTTGCACTTTTGTACTCCCCTTGGGATGCCTTGAACAGCTGCAGTGTGCCTGGAGCCCAGGGCTTCCTAGTTTCAAAAATCCTAGCCCTAGGCCTAAGCCTAACAGTAACCCTGGGAAGGTAAATCAGCCTGGTGTTAGGCGTCTTGCCAAGGAAAAAGCCGTGAAAGCAGCCATGTTGCGGCACTTTTGCACTCCCTTTTGGATGCCTTTCACAGCTGCAGTGTGCCTGGAACTCAGGGCTTCCTGATTTTAAAAATCCTAGCCCTAGGCCGAACCCCAACCCTAAGACGAGAAAGGCAAATCAGCCAGGAATTAGGCATGTCCCCAAGGAAAAAGCTGTGGAGGCAGGCATGTTGTGGTACTTTTGCGCTCTTCTTGGCTAGTCCTTCGCAGCTGCTGTGTTCTTGGAACTCAGGGCTTTCTGGTAAATAGAACCCTTACCCTAGGCGTAACTCAAACCTTAACCCTAGGAAGGAAAATCAGCCTATGGTTCGGGATGGTCTCATGGAAATATCAGTGGTGGCAGCCAAGTTGCGTCACTTTTGCGCTCCCCTTGGGATGCCTTTTGCAGCTGCAGTGTGCCTGGAGCCCAGGGCTTCCTGGTTTTAAAAGTCCTAGGCCTAAGCCTAACAGTAACCCTAGGAAGGTAAATCAGCCGGGTATTAGGGTTCTTCCTAAGGGAAAAGCCGTGAAAGCAGCCATGTTGTGGCACTTCTGCACTCCCTTTGGGATGCCTTTGGCAGATGAAGTAAGCCTGGAACTCAGGGCTTCCTGGTTAAAGAAATCCAAGCCCTAGGCTGAACCCTAACCCTAACCCTAGGCAGATAAATCAGCCTAGGTATAGGGATGGTGCCAAGGAAAAAGCTGTGAAAGCTGCCATGTTGTTGCACTTTTGTACTCCCCTTGGGATGCCTTGAACAGCTGCAGTGTGCCTGGAGCTCAGGGCTTCCTAGTTTTAAAAATCCTAGACCTAGGCCTAAGCCTAACAGTAACCCTGGGAAGGTAAATCAGCCTGGTGTTAGGCGTCTTGCCAAGGAAAAAGCCGTGAAAGCAGCCATGTTGTGGCACTTTTGCACTCCCTTTTGGATGCCTTTCACAGCTCCAGTGTGCCTGGAACTCAGGGCTTCCTGCTTTTAAAAATCCTAGCCCTAGGCCTAACCCCAACCCTAAGACGAGAAAGGCAAATCAGCCAGGAATTAGGCATGTCCCCAAGGAAAAAGCTGTGGAGGCAGGCATGTTGTGGTACTTTTGCGCTCTTCTTGGCTAGTCCTTCGCAGCTGCTGTGTTCTTGGAACTCAGGGCTTTCTGGTTAATAGACCCTTACCCTAGGCGTAACTCAAACCTTAACCCTAGGAAGGAAAATCAGCCTATGGTTCGGGATGGTCTCATGGAAATATCAGTGGTGGCAGCCAAGTTGCGTCACTTTTGCGCTCCCCTTGGGATGCCTTTCGCAGCTGCAGTGTGCCTGGAGCCCAGGGCTTCCTGGTTTTAAAAGTCCTAGGCCTAAGCCTAACAGTAACCCTAGGAAGGTAAATCAGCCGGGTATTAGGGTTCTTCCTAAGGGAAAAGCCGTGAAAGCAGCCATGTTGTGGCACTTCTGCACTCCCTTTGGGATGCCTTTGGCAGATGAAGTAAGCCTGGAACTCAGGGCTTCCTGGTTAAAGAAATCCAAGCCCTAGGCTGAAGCCTAACCCTAACCCTAGGCAGATAAATCAGCCTAGGTATAGGGATGGTGCCAAGGAAAAAGCTGTGAAAGCTGCCATGTTGTTGCACTTTTGTACTCCCCTTGGGATGCCTTGAACAGCTGCAGTGTGCCTGGAGCCCAGGGCTTCCTAGTTTTAAAAATCCTAGCCCTAGGCCTAAGCCTAACAGTAACCCTGGGAAGGTAAATCAGCCTGGTGTTAGGCATCTTGCCAAGGAAAAAGCCGTGAAAGCAGCCATGTTGTGGCACTTTTGCACTCCCTTTTGGATGCCTTTCACAGCTCCAGTGTGCCTGGAACTCAGGGCTTCCTGATTTTAAAAATCCTAGCCCTAGGCCGAACCCCAACCCTAAGACGAGAAAGGCAAATCAGCCAGGAATTAGGCATGTCCCCAAGGAAAAAGCTGTGGAGGCAGGCATGTTGTGGTACTTTTGCGCTCTTCTTGGGTAGTCCTTCGCAGCTGCTGTGTTCTTGGAACTCAGGGCTTTCTGGTTAATAGAACCCTTACCCTAGGCGTAACTCAAACCTTAACCCTAGGAAGGAAAATCAGCCTATGGTTCGGGATGGTCTCATGGAAATATCAGTGGTGGCAGCCAAGTTGCGTCACTTTTGCGCTCCCCTTGGGATGCGTTTTGCAGCTGCAGTGTGCCTGGAGCCCAGGGCTTCCTGGTTTTAAAAGTCCTAGGCCTAAGCCTAACAGTAACCCTAGGAAGGTAAATCAGCCGGGTATTAGGGTTCTTCCTAAGGGAAAAGCCGTGAAAGCAGCCATGTTGTGGCACTTCTGCACTCCCTTTGGGATGCCTTTGGCAGATGAAGTAAGCCTGGAACTCAGGGCTTCCTGGTTAAAGAAATCCAAGCCCTAGGCTGAACCCTAACCCTAACCCTAGGCAGATAAATCAGCCTAGGTATAGGGATGGTGCCAAGGAAAAAGCTGTGAAAGCTGCCATGTTGTTGCACTTTTGTACTCCCCTTGGGATGCCTTGAACAGCTGCAGTGTGCCTGGAGCCCAGGGCTTCCTAGTTTCAAAAATCCTAGCCCTAGGCCTAAGCCTAACAGTAACCCTGGGAAAGTAAGTCAGCCTGGTATTAGGCTTCTTGCCAAGGAAAAAGCCGTGAAAGCAGCCATGTTGTGGCACTTTTGCACTCCCTTTTGGATGCCTTTCACAGCTCCAGTGTGCCTGGAACTCAGGGCTTCCTGCTTTTAAAAATCCTAGCCCTAGGCCGAACCCCAACCCTAAGACGAGAAAGGCAAATCAGCCAGGAATTAGGCATGTCCCCAAGGAAAAAGCTGTGGAGGCAGGCATGTTGTGGTACTTTTGCGCTCTTCTTGGCTAGTCCTTCGCAGCTGCTGTGTTCTTGGAACTCAGGGCTTTCTGGTTAATAGAGCCCTTACCCTAGGCGTAACTCAAACCTTAACCCTAGGAAGGAAAATCAGCCTATGGTTCGGGATGGTCTCATGGAAATATCAGTGGTGGCAGCCAAGTTGCGTCACTTTTGCGCTCCCCTTGGGTTGCCTTTTGCAGCTGCAGTGTGCCTGGAGCCCAGGGCTTCCTGGTTTTAAAAGGCCTAGGCCTAAGCCTAACAGTAACCCTAGGAAGGTAAATCAGCCGGGTATTAGGGTTCTTCCTAAGGGAAAAGCCGTGAAAGCAGCCATGTTGTGGCACTTCTGCACTCCCTTTGGGATGCCTTTGGCAGATGAAGTAAGCCTGGAACTCAGGGCTTCCTGGTTAAAGAAATCCAAGCCCTAGGCTGAACCCTAACCCTAACCCTAGGCAGATAAATCAGCCTAGGTATAGGGATGGTGCCAAGGAAAAAGCTGTGAAAGCTGCCATGTTGTTGCACTTTTGTACTCCCCTTGGGATGCCTTGAACAGCTGCAGTGTGCCTGGAGCTAAGGGCTTCCTAGTTTCAAAAATCCTAGCCCTAGGCCTAAGCCTAACAGTAACCCTGGGAAAGTAAGTCAGCCTGGTGTTAGGCTTCTTGCCAAGGAAAAAGCCGTGAAAGCAGCCATGTTGTGGCACTTTTGCACTCCCTTTTGGATGCCTTTCACAGCTCCAGTGTGCCTGGAACTCAGGGCTTCCTGATTTTAAAAATCCTAGCCCTAGGCCGAACCCCAACCCTAAGACGAGAAAGGCAAATCAGCCAGGAATTAGGCATGTCCCCAAGGAAAAAGCTGTGGAGGCAGGCATGTTGTGGTACTTTTGCGCTCTTCTTGGCTAGTCCTTCGCAGCTGCTGTGTTCTTGGAACTCAGGGCTTTCTGGTAAATAGAGCCCTTACCCTAGGCGTAACTCAAACCTTAACCCTAGGAAGGAAAATCAGCCTATGGTTCGGGATGGTCTCATGGAAATATCAGTGGTGGCAGCCAAGTTGCGTCACTTTTGCGCTCCCCTTGGGTTGCCTTTCGCAGCTGCAGTGTGCCTGGAGCCCAGGGCTTCCTGGTTTTAAAAGTCCTAGGCCTAAGCCTAACAGTAACCCTAGGAAGGTAAATCAGCCGGGTATTAGGCTTCTTCCTAAGGGAAAAGCCGTGAAAGCAGCCATGTTGTGGCACTTCTGCACTCCCTTTGGGATGCCTTTGGCAGATGAAGTAAGCCTGGAACTCAGGGCTTCCTGGTTAAAGAAATCCAAGCCCTAGGCTGAAGCCTAACCCTAACCCTAGGCAGATAAATCAGCCTAGGTATAGGGATGGTGCCAAGGAAAAAGCTGTGAAAGCTGCCATGTTGTTGCACTTTTGTACTCCCCTTGGGATGCCTTGAACAGCTGCAGTGTGCCTGGAGCCCAGGGCTTCCTAGTTTCAAAAATCCTAGTCCTAGGCCTAAGCCTAACAGTAACCCTGGGAAGGTAAATCAGCCTGGTGTTAGGCTTCTTGCCAAGGAAAAAGCCGTGAAAGCAGCCATGTTGTGGCACTTTTGCACTCCCTTTTGGATGCCTTTCACAGCTCCAGTGTGCCTGGAACTCAGGGCTTCCTGATTTTAAAAATCCTAGCCCTAGGCCGAACCCCAACCCTAAGACGAGAAAGGCAAATCAGCCAGGAATTAGGCATGTCCCCAAGGAAAAAGCTGTGGAGGCAGGCATGTTGTGCTACTTTTGCGCTCTTCTTGGCTAGTCCTTCGCAGCTGCTGTGTTCTTGGAACTCAGGGCTTTCTGGTTAATAGACCCTTACCCTAGGCGTAACTCAAACCTTAACCCTAGGAAGGAAAATCAGCCTATGGTTCGGGATGCTCTCATGGAAATATCAGTGGTGGCAGCCAAGTTGTGTCACTTTTGCGCTCCCCTTGGGATGCCTTTCGCAGCTGCAGTGTGCCTGGAGCCCAGGGCTTCCTGGTTTTAAAAGTCCTAGGCCTAAGCCTAACAGTAACCCTAGGAAGGTAAATCAGCCGGGTATTAGGGTTCTTCCTAAGGGAAAAGCCGTGAAAGCAGCCATGTTGTGGCACTTCTGCACTCCCTTTGGGATGCCTTTGGCAGATGAAGTAAGCCTGGAACTCAGGGCTTCCTGGTTAAAGAAATCCAAGCCCTAGGCTGAACCCTAACCCTAACCCTAGGCAGATAAATCAGCCTAGGTATAGGGATGGTGCCAAGGAAAAAGCTGTGAAAGCTGCCATGTTGTTGCACTTTTGTACTCCCCTTGGGATGCCTTGAACAGCTGCAGTGTGCCTGGAGCTAAGGGCTTCCTAGTTTCAAAAATCCTAGCCCTAGGCCTAAGCCTAACAGTAACCCTGGGAAAGTAAGTCAGCCTGGTGTTAGGCTTCTTGCCAAGGAAAAAGCCGTGAAAGCAGCCATGTTGTGGCACTTTTGCACTCCCTTTTGGATGCCTTTCACAGCTCCAGTGTGCCTGGAACTCAGGGCTTCCTGATTTTAAAAATCCTAGCCCTAGGCCGAACCCCAACCCTAAGACGAGAAAGGCAAATCAGCCAGGAATTAGGCATGTCCCCAAGGAAAAAGCTGTGGAGGCAGGCATGTTGTGCTACTTTTGCGCTCTTCTTGGCTAGTCCTTCGCAGCTGCTGTGTTCTTGGAACTCAGGGCTTTCTGGTTACTAGACCCTTACCCTAGGCGTAACTCAAACCTTAACCCTAGGAAGGAAAATCAGCCTATGGTTCGGGATGCTCTCATGGAAATATCAGTGGTGGCAGCCAAGTTGCGTCACTTTTGCGCTCCCCTTGGGATGCCTTTCGCAGCTGCAGTGTGCCTGGAGCCCAGGGCTTCCTGGTTTTAAAAGTCCTAGGCCTAAGCCTAACAGTAACCCTAGGAAGGTAAATCAGCCGGGTATTAGGGTTCTTCCTAAGGGAAAAGCCGTGAAAGCAGCCATGGTGTGGCACTTCTGCACTCCCTTTGGGATGCCTTTGGCAGATGAAGTAAGCCTGGAACTCAGGGCTTCCTGGTTAAAGAAATCCAAGCCCTAGGCTGAACCCTAACCCTAACCCTAGGCAGATAAATCAGCCTAGGTATAGGGATGGTGCCAAGGAAAAAGCTGTGAAAGCTGCCATGTTGTTGCACTTTTGTACTCCCCTTGGGATGCCTTGAACAGCTGCAGTGTGCCTGGAGCCCAGGGCTTCCTAGTTTCAAAAATCCTAGCCCTAGGCCTAAGCCTAACAGTAACCCTGGGAAGGTAAATCAGCCTGGTGTTAGGCTTCTTGCCAAGGAAAAAGCCGTGAAAGCAGCCATGTTGTGGCACTTTTGCACTCCCTTTTGGATGCCTTTCACAGCTCCAGTGTGCCTGGAACTCAGGGCTTCCTGATTTTAAAAATCCTAGCCCTAGGCCGAACCCCAACCCTAAGACGAGAAAGGCAAATCAGCCAGGAATTAGGCATGTCCCCAAGGAAAAAGCTGTGGAGGCAGGCATGTTGTGCTACTTTTGCGCTCTTCTTGGCTAGTCCTTCGCAGCTGCTGTGTTCTTGGAACTCAGGGCTTTCTGGTAAATAGAGCCCTTACCCTAGGCGTAACTCAAACCTTAACCCTAGGAAGGAAAATCAGCCTATGGTTCGGGATGGTCTCATGGAAATATCAGTGGTGGCAGCCAAGTTGCGTCACTTTTGCGCTCCCCTTGGGTTGCCTTTCGCAGCTGCAGTGTGCCTGGAGCCCAGGGCTTCCTGGTTTTAAAAGTCCTAGGCCTAAGCCTAACAGTAACCCTAGGAAGGTAAATCAGCCGGGTATTAGGGTTCTTCCTAAGGGAAAAGCCGTGAAAGCAGCCATGTTGTGGCACTTCTGCACTCCCTTTGGGATGCCTTTGGCAGATGAAGTAAGCCTGGAACTCAGGGCTTCCTGGTTAAAGAAATCCAAGCCCTAGGCTGAACCCTAACCCTAACCCTAGGCAGATAAATCAGCCTAGGTATAGGGATGGTGCCAAGGAAAAAGCTGTGAAAGCTGCCATGTTGTTGCACTTTTGTACTCCCCTTGGGATGCCTTGAACAGCTGCAGTGTGCCTGGAGCCCAGGGCTTCCTAGTTTCAAAAATCCTAGTCCTAGGCCTAAGCCTAACAGTAACCCTGGGAAGGTAAATCAGCCTGGTGTTAGGCTTCTTGCCAAGGAAAAAGCCGTGAAAGCAGCCATGTTGTGGCACTTTTGCACTCCCTTTTGGATGCCTTTCACAGCTCCAGTGTGCCTGGAACTCAGGGCTTCCTGCTTTTAAAAATCCTAGCCCTAGGCCGAACCCCAACCCTAAGACGAGAAAGGCAAATCAGCCAGGAATTAGGCATGTCCCCAAGGAAAAAGCTGTGGAGGCAGGCATGTTGTGGTACTTTTGCGCTCTTCTTGGCTAGTCCTTCGCAGCTGCTGTGTTCTTGGAACTCAGGGCTTTCTGGTAAATAGAGCCCTTACCCTAGGCGTAACTCAAACCTTAACCCTAGGAAGGAAAATCAGCCTATGGTTCGGGATGGTCTCATGGAAATATCAGTGGTGGCAGCCAAGTTGCGTCACTTTTGCGCTCCCCTTGGGTTGCCTTTCGCAGCTGCAGTGTGCCTGGAGCCCAGGGCTTCCTGGTTTTAAAAGTCCTAGGCCTAAGCCTAACAGTAACCCTAGGAAGGTAAATCAGCCGGGTATTAGGGTTCTTCCTAAGGGAAAAGCCGTGAAAGCAGCCATGTTGTGGCACTTCTGCACTCCCTTTGGGATGCCTTTGGCAGATGAAGTAAGCCTGGAACTCAGGGCTTCCTGGTTAAAGAAATCACAGCCCTAGGCTGAACCCTAACCCTAACCCTAGGCAGATAAATCAGCCTAGGTATAGGGATGGTGCCAAGGAAAAAGCTGTGAAAGCTGCCATGTTGTTGCACTTTTGTACTCCCCTTGGGATGCCTTGAACAGCTGCAGTGTGCCTGGAGCCCAGGGCTTCCTAGTTTCAAAAATCCTAGCCCTAGGCCTAAGCCTAACAGTAACCCTGGGAAGGTAAATCAGCCTGGTGTTAGGCTTCTTGCCAAGGAAAAAGCCGTGAAAGCAGCCATGTTGTGGCACTTTTGCACTCCCTTTTGGATGCCTTTCACAGCTCCAGTGTGCCTGGAACTCAGGGCTTCCTGATTTTAAAAATCCTAGCCCTAGGCCGAACCCCAACCCTAAGACGAGAAAGGCAAATCAGCCAGGAATTAGGCATGTCCCCAAGGAAAAAGCTGTGGAGGCAGGCATGTTGTGGTACTTTTGCGCTCTTCTTGGCTAGTCCTTCGCAGCTGCTGTGTTCTTGGAACTCAGGGCTTTCTGGTAAATAGAGCCCTTACCCTAGGCGTAACTCAAACCTTAACCCTAGGAAGGAAAATCAGCCTATGGTTCGGGATGGTCTCATGGAAATATCAGTGGTGGCAGCCAAGTTGCGTCACTTTTGCGCTCCCCTTGGGTTGCCTTTCGCAGCTGCAGTGTGCCTGGAGCCCAGGGCTTCCTGGTTTTAAAAGTCCTAGGCCTAAGCCTAACAGTAACCCTAGGAAGGTAAATCAGCCGGGTATTAGGGTTCTTCCTAAGGGAAAAGCCGTGAAAGCAGCCATGGTGTGGCACTTCTGCACTCCCTTTGGGATGCCTTTGGCAGATGAAGTAAGCCTGGAACTCAGGGCTTCCTGGTTAAAGAAATCCAAGCCCTAGGCTGAACCCTAACCCTAACCCTAGGCAGATAAATCAGCCTAGGTATAGGGATGGTGCCAAGGAAAAAGCTGTGAAAGCTGCAATGTTGTTGCACTTTTATACTCCCCTTGGGATGCCTTGAACAGCTGCAGTGTGCCTGGAGCCCAGGGCTTCCTAGTTTCAAAAATCCTAGCCCTAGGCCTAAGCCTAACAGTAACCCTGGGAAGGCAAATCAGCCTGGTGTTAGGCTTCTTGCCAAGGAAAAAGCCGTGAAAGCAGCCATGTTGTGGCACTTTTGCACTCCCTTTTGGATGCCTTTCACAGCTCCAGTGTGCCTGGAACTCAGGGCTTCCTGATTTTAAAAATCCTAGCCCTAGGCCGAACCCCAACCCTAAGACGAGAAAGGCAAATCAGCCAGGAATTAGGCATGTCCCCAAGGAAAAAGCTGTGGAGGCAGGCATGTTGTGGTACTTTTGCGCTCTTCTTGGCTAGTCCTTCGCAGCTGCTGTGTTCTTGGAACTCAGGGCTTTCTGGTTAATAGGACCCTTACCCTAGGCGTAACTCAAACCTTAAGCCTAGGAAGGAAAATCAGCCTATGGTTCGGGATGGTCTCATGGAAATATCAGTGGTGGCAGCCAAGTTGCGTCACTTTTGCGCTCCCCTTGGGATGCCTTTCGCAGCTGCAGTGTGCCTGGAGCCCAGGGCTTCCTGGTTTTAAAAGTCCTAGGCCTAAGCCTAACAGTAACCCTAGGAAGGTAAATCAGCCGGGTATTAGGGTTCTTCCTAAGGAAAAAGCCGTGAAAGCAGCCATGTTGTGGCACTTCTGCACTCCCTTTGGGATGCCTTTGGCAGATGAAGTAAGCCTGGAACTCAGGGCTTCCTGGTTAAAGAAATCCAAGCCCTAGGCTGAACCCTAACCCTAACCCTAGGCAGATAAATCAGCCTAGGTATAGGGATGGTGCCAAGGAAAAAGCTGTGAAAGCTGCCATGTTGTTGCACTTTTGTACTCCCCTTGGGATGCCTTGAACAGCTGCAGTGTGCCTGGAGCCCAGGGCTTCCTAGTTTTAAAAATCCTAGCCCTAGGCCTAAGCCTAACAGTAACCCTGGGAAGGCAAATCAGCCTGGTGTTAGGCTTCTTGCCAAGGAAAAAGCCGTGAAAGCAGCCATGTTGTGGCACTTTTGCACTCCCTTTTGGATGCCTTTCACAGCTCCAGTGTGCCTGGAACTCAGGGCTTCCTGATTTTAAAAATCCTAGCCCTAGGCCGAACCCCAACCCTAAGACGAGAAAGGCAAATCAGCCAGGAATTAGGCATGTCCCCAAGGAAAAAGCTGTGGAGGCAGGCATGTTGTGGTACTTTTGCGCTCTTCTTGGCTAGTCCTTCGCAGCTGCTGTGTTCTTGGAACTCAGGGCTTTCTGGTTAATAGAACCCTTACCCTAGGCGTAACTCAAACCTTAACCCTAGGAAGGAAAATCAGCCTATGGTTCGGGATGGTCTCATGGAAATATCAGTGGTGGCAGCCAAGTTGCGTCACTTTTGCGCTCCCCTTGGGATGCCTTTCGCAGCTGCAGTGTGCCTGGAGCCCAGGGCTTCCTGGTTTTAAAAGTCCTAGGCCTAAGCCTAACAGTAACCCTAGGAAGGTAAATCAGCCGGGTATTAGGGTTCTTCCTAAGGGAAAAGCCGTGAAAGCAGCCATGTTGTGGCACTTCTGCACTCCCTTTGGGATGCCTTTGGCAGATGAAGTAAGCCTGGAACTCAGGGCTTCCTGGTTAAAGAAATCCAAGCCCTAGGCTGAACCCTAACCCTAACCCTAGGCAGATAAATCAGCCTAGGTATAGGGATGGTGCCAAGGAAAAAGCTGTGAAAGCTGCCATGTTGTTGCACTTTTGTACTCCCCTTGGGATGCCTTGAACAGCTGCAGTGTGCCTGGAGCCCAGGGCTTCCTAGTTTCAAAAATCCTAGCCCTAGGCCTAAGCCTAACAGTAACCCTGGGAAGGTAAATCAGCCTGGTGTTAGGCATCTTGCCAAGGAAAAAGCCGTGAAAGCAGCCATGTTGTGGCACTTTTGCACTCCCTTTTGGATGCCTTTCACAGCTCCAGTGTGCCTGGAACTCAGGGCTTCCTGATTTTAAAAATCCTAGCCCTAGGCCGAACCCCAACCCTAAGACGAGAAAGGCAAATCAGCCAGGAATTAGGCATGTCCCCAAGGAAAAAGCTGTGGAGGCAGGCATGTTGTGCTACTTTTGCGCTCTTCTTGGCTAGTCCTTCGCAGCTGCTGTGTTCTTGGAACTCAGGGCTTTCTGGTTAATAGAACCCTTACCCTAGGCGTAACTCAAACCTTAACCCTAGGAAGGAAAATCAGCCTATGGTTCGGGATGGTCTCATGGAAATATCAGTGGTGGCAGCCAAGTTGCGTCACTTTTGCGCTCCCCTTGGGATGCCTTTCGCAGCTGCAGTGTGCCTGGAGCCCAGGGCTTCCTGGTTTTAAAAGTCCTAGGCCTAAGCCTAAGAGTAACCCTAGGAAGGTAAATCAGCCGGGTATTAGGGTTCTTCCTAAGGGAAAAGCCGTGAAAGCAGCCATGTTGTGGCACTTCTGCACTCCCTTTGGGATGCCTTTGGCAGATGAAGTAAGCCTGGAACTCAGGGCTTCCTGGTTAAAGAAATCCAAGCCCTAGGCTGAACCCTAACCCTAACCCTAGGCAGATAAATCAGCCTAGGTATAGGGATGGTGCCAAGGAAAAAGCTGTGAAAGCTGCCATGTTGTTGCACTTTTGTACTCCCCTTGGGATGCCTTGAACAGCTGCAGTGTGCCTGGAGCTCAGGGCTTCCTAGTTTTAAAAATCCTAGCCCTAGGCCTAAGCCTAACAGTAACCCTGGGAAGGCAAATCAGCCTGGTGTTAGGCGTCTTGCCAAGGAAAAAGCCGTGAAAGCAGCCATGTTGTGGCACTTTTGCACTCCCTTTTGGATGCCTTTCACAGCTCCAGTGTGCCTGGAACTCAGGGCTTCCTGATTTTAAAAATCCTAGCCCTAGGCCGAACCCCAACCCTAAGACGAGAAAGGCAAATCAGCCAGGAATTAGGCATGTCCCCAAGGAAAAAGCTGTGGAGGCAGGCATGTTGTGGTACTTTTGCGCTCTTCTTGGGTAGTCCTTCGCAGCTGCTGTGTTCTTGGAACTCAGGGCTTTCTGGTTAATAGACCCTTACCCTAGGCGTAACTCAAACCTTAACCCTAGGAAGGAAAATCAGCCTATGGTTCGGGATGGTCTCATGGAAATATCAGTGGTGGCAGCCAAGTTGCGTCACTTTTGCGCTCCCCTTGGGATGCCTTTCGCAGCTGCAGTGTGCCTGGAGCCCAGGGCTTCCTGGTTTTAAAAGTCCTAGGCCTAAGCCTAACAGTAACCCTAGGAAGGTAAATCAGCCGGGTATTAGGGTTCTTCCTAAGGGAAAAGCCGTGAAAGCAGCCATGTTGTGGCACTTCTGCACTCCCTTTGGGATGCCTTTGGCAGATGAAGTAAGCCTGGAACTCAGGGCTTCCTGGTTAAAGAAATCCAAGCCCTAGGCTGAACCCTAACCCTAACCCTAGGCAGATAAATCAGCCTAGGTATAGGGATGGTGCCAAGGAAAAAGCTGTGAAAGCTGCCATGTTGTTGCACTTTTGTACTCCCCTTGGGATGCCTTGAACAGCTGCAGTGTGCCTGGAGCCCAGGGCTTCCTAGTTTCAAAAATCCTAGCCCTAGGCCTAAGCCTAACAGTAACCCTGGGAAGGTAAATCAGCCTGGTGTTAGGCATCTTGCCAAGGAAAAAGCCGTGAAAGCAGCCATGTTGTGGCACTTTTGCACTCCCTTTTGGATGCCTTTCACAGCTGCAGTGTGCCTGGAACTCAGGGCTTCCTGATTTTAAAAATCCTAGCCCTAGGCCGAACCCCAACCCTAAGACGAGAAAGGCAAATCAGCCAGGAATTAGGCATGTCCCCAAGGAAAAAGCTGTGGAGGCAGGCATGTTGTGCTACTTTTGCGCTCTTCTTGGCTAGTCCTTCGCAGCTGCTGTGTTCTTGGAACTCAGGGCTTTCTGGTTAATAGAACCTTTACCCTAGGCGTAACTCAAACCTTAACCCTAGGAAGGAAAATCAGCCTATGGTTCGGGATGGTCTCATGGAAATATCAGTGGTGGCAGCCAAGTTGCGTCACTTTTGCGCTCCCCTTGGGATGCCTTTTGCAGCGGCAGTGTGCCTGGAGCCCAGGGCTTCCTGGTTTTAAAAGTCCTAGGCCTAAGCCTAACAGTAACCCTAGGAAGGTAAATCAGCCGGGTATTAGGGTTCTTCCTAAGGGAAAAGCCGTGAAAGCAGCCATGTTGTGGCACTTCTGCACTCCCTTTGGGATGCCTTTGGCAGATGAAGTAAGCCTGGAACTCAGGGCTTCCTGGTTAAAGAAATCCAAGCCCTAGGCTGAACCCTAACCCTAACCCTAGGCAGATAAATCAGCCTAGGTATAGGGATGGTGCCAAGGAAAAAGCTGTGAAAGCTGCCATGTTGTTGCACTTTTGTACTCCCCTTGGGATGCCTTGAACAGCTGCAGTGTGCCTGGAGCCCAGGGCTTCCTAGTTTCAAAAATCCTAGCCCTAGGCCTAAGCCTAACAGTAACCCTGGGAAAGTAAGTCAGCCTGGTATTAGGCTTCTTGCCAAGGAAAAAGCCGTGAAAGCAGCCATGTTGTGGCACTTTTGCACTCCCTTTTGGATGCCTTTCACAGCTCCAGTGTGCCTGGAACTCAGGGCTTCCTGCTTTTAAAAATCCTAGCCCTAGGCCGAACCCCAACCCTAAGACGAGAAAGGCAAATCAGCCAGGAATTAGGCATGTCCACAAGGAAAAAGCTGTGGAGGCAGGCATGTTGTGGTACTTTTGCGCTCTTCTTGGCTAGTCCTTCGCAGCTGCTGTGTTCTTGGAACTCAGGGCTTTCTGGTTAATAGAGCCCTTACCCTAGGCGTAACTCAAACCTTAACCCTAGGAAGGAAAATCAGCCTATGGTTCGGGATGGTCTCATGGAAATATCAGTGGTGGCAGCCACGTTGCGTCACTTTTGCGCTCCCCTTGGGATGCCTTTCGCAGCTGCAGTGTGCCTGGAGCCCAGGGCTTCCTGGTTTTAAAAGTCCTAGGCCTAAGCCTAACAGTAACCCTAGGAAGGTAAATCAGCCGGGTATTAGGGTTCTTCCTAAGGGAAAAGCCGTGAAAGCAGCCATGTTGTGGCACTTCTGCACTCCCTTTGGGATGCCTTTGGCAGATGAAGTAAGCCTGGAACTCAGGGCTTCCTGGTTAAAGAAATCCAAGCCCTAGGCTGAACCCTAACCCTAACCCTAGGCAGATAAATCAGCCTAGGTATAGGGATGGTGCCAAGGAAAAAGCTGTGAAAGCTGCCATGTTGTTGCACTTTTGTACTCCCCTTGGGATGCCTTGAACAGCTGCAGTGTGCCTGGAGCTAAGGGCTTCCTAGTTTCAAAAATCCTAGCCCTAGGCCTAAGCCTAACAGTAACCCTGGGAAAGTAAGTCAGCCTGGTGTTAGGCTTCTTGCCAAGGAAAAAGCCGTGAAAGCAGCCATGTTGTGGCACTTTTGCACTCCCTTTTGGATGCCTTTCACAGCTCCAGTGTGCCTGGAACTCAGGGCTTCCTGCTTTTAAAAATCCTAGCCCTAGGCCGAACCCCAACCCTAAGACGAGAAAGGCAAATCAGCCAGGAATTAGGCATGTCCCCAAGGAAAAAGCTGTGGAGGCAGGCATGTTGTGCTACTTTTGCGCTCTTCTTGGCTAGTCCTTCGCAGCTGCTGTGTTCTTGGAACTCAGGGCTTTCTGGTTAATAGACCCTTACCCTAGGCGTAACTCAAACCTTAACCCTAGGAAGGAAAATCAGCCTATGGTTCGGGATGCTCTCATGGAAATATCAGTGGTGGCAGCCAAGTTGTGTCACTTTTGCGCTCCCCTTGGGATGCCTTTCGCAGCTGCAGTGTGCCTGGAGCCCAGGGCTTCCTGGTTTTAAAAGTCCTAGGCCTAAGCCTAACAGTAACCCTAGGAAGGTAAATCAGCCGGGTATTAGGGTTCTTCCTAAGGGAAAAGCCGTGAAAGCAGCCATGGTGTGGCACTTCTGCACTCCCTTTGGGATGCCTTTGGCAGATGAAGTAAGCCTGGAACTCAGGGCTTCCTGGTTAAAGAAATCCAAGCCCTAGGCTGAACCCTAACCCTAACCCTAGGCAGATAAATCAGCCTAGGTATAGGGATGGTGCCAAGGAAAAAGCTGTGAAAGCTGCCATGTTGTTGCACTTTTGTACTCCCCTTGGGATGCCTTGAACAGCTGCAGTGTGCCTGGAGCCCAGGGCTTCCTAGTTTCAAAAATCCTAGCCCTAGGCCTAAGCCTAACAGTAACCCTGGGAAGGTAAATCAGCCTGGTGTTAGGCTTCTTGCCAAGGAAAAAGCCGTGAAAGCAGCCATGTTGTGGCACTTTTGCACTCCCTTTTGGATGCCTTTCACAGCTCCAGTGTGCCTGGAACTCAGGGCTTCCTGATTTTAAAAATCCTAGCCCTAGGCCGAACCCCAACCCTAAGACGAGAAAGGCAAATCAGCCAGGAATTAGGCATGTCCCCAAGGAAAAAGCTGTGGAGGCAGGCATGTTGTGGTACTTTTGCGCTCTTCTTGGCTAGTCCTTCGCAGCTGCTGTGTTCTTGGAACTCAGGGCTTTCTGGTAAATAGAGCCCTTACCCTAGGCGTAACTCAAACCTTAACCCTAGGAAGGAAAATCAGCCTATGGTTCGGGATGGTCTCATGGAAATATCAGTGGTGGCAGCCAAGTTGCGTCACTTTTGCGCTCCCCTTGGGTTGCCTTTCGCAGCTGCAGTGTGCCTGGAGCCCAGGGCTTCCTGGTTTTAAAAGTCCTAGGCCTAAGCCTAACAGTAACCCTAGGAAGGTAAATCAGCCGGGTATTAGGGTTCTTCCTAAGGGAAAAGCCGTGAAAGCAGCCATGTTGTGGCACTTCTGCACTCCCTTTGGGATGCCTTTGGCAGATGAAGTAAGCCTGGAACTCAGGGCTTCCTGGTTAAAGAAATCCAAGCCCTAGGCTGAACCCTAACCCTAACCCTAGGCAGATAAATCAGCCTAGGTATAGGGATGGTGCCAAGGAAAAAGCTGTGAAAGCTGCCATGTTGTTGCACTTTTGTACTCCCCTTGGGATGCCTTGAACAGCTGCAGTGTGCCTGGAGCCCAGGGCTTCCTAGTTTCAAAAATCCTAGTCCTAGGCCTAAGCCTAACAGTAACCCTGGGAAGGTAAATCAGCCTGGTGTTAGGCTTCTTGCCAAGGAAAAAGCCGTGAAAGCAGCCATGTTGTGGCACTTTTGCACTCCCTTTTGGATGCCTTTCACAGCTCCAGTGTGCCTGGAACTCAGGGCTTCCTGATTTTAAAAATCCTAGCCCTAGGCCGAACCCCAACCCTAAGACGAGAAAGGCAAATCAGCCAGGAATTAGGCATGTCCCCAAGGAAAAAGCTGTGGAGGCAGGCATGTTGTGCTACTTTTGCGCTCTTCTTGGCTAGTCCTTCGCAGCTGCTGTGTTCTTGGAACTCAGGGCTTTCTGGTTAATAGACCCTTACCCTAGGCGTAACTCAAACCTTAACCCTAGGAAGGAAAATCAGCCTATGGTTCGGGATGGTCTCATGGAAATATCAGTGGTGGCAGCCAAGTTGTGTCACTTTTGCGCTCCCCTTGGGATGCCTTTCGCAGCTGCAGTGTGCCTGGAGCCCAGGGCTTCCTGGTTTTAAAAGTCCTAGGCCTAAGCCTAACAGTAACCCTAGGAAGGTAAATCAGCCGGGTATTAGGGTTCTTCCTAAGGGAAAAGCCGTGAAAGCAGCCATGGTGTGGCACTTCTGCACTCCCTTTGGGATGCCTTTGGCAGATGAAGTAAGCCTGGAACTCAGGGCTTCCTGGTTAAAGAAATCACAGCCCTAGGCTGAACCCTAACCCTAACCCTAGGCAGATAAATCAGCCTAGGTATAGGGATGGTGCCAAGGAAAAAGCTGGGAAAGCTGCCATGTTGTTGCACTTTTGTACTCCCCTTGGGATGCCTTGAACAGCTGCAGTGTGCCTGGACCCCAGGGCTTCCTAGTTTCAAAAATCCTAGCCCTAGGCCTAAGCCTAACAGTAACCCTGGGAAGGTAAATCAGCCTGGTGTTAGGCTTCTTGCCAAGGAAAAAGCCGTGAAAGCAGCCATGTTGTGGCACTTTTGCACTCCCTTTTGGATGCCTTTCACAGCTCCAGTGTGCCTGGAACTCAGGGCTTCCTGATTTTAAAAATCCTAGCCCTAGGCCGAACCCCAACCCTAAGACGAGAAAGGCAAATCAGCCAGGAATTAGGCATGTCCCCAAGGAAAAAGCTGTGGAGGCAGGCATGTTGTGGTACTTTTGCGCTCTTCTTGGCTAGTCCTTCGCAGCTGCTGTGTTCTTGGAACTCAGGGCTTTCTGGTAAATAGAGCCCTTACCCTAGGCGTAACTCAAACCTTAACCCTAGGAAGGAAAATCAGCCTATGGTTCGGGATGGTCTCATGGAAATATCAGTGGTGGCAGCCAAGTTGCGTCACTTTTGCGCTCCCCTTGGGTTGCCTTTCGCAGCTGCAGTGTGCCTGGAGCCCAGGGCTTCCTGGTTTTAAAAGTCCTAGGCCTAAGCCTAACAGTAACCCTAGGAAGGTAAATCAGCCGGGTATTAGGGTTCTTCCTAAGGGAAAAGCCGTGAAAGCAGCCATGTTGTGGCACTTCTGCACTCCCTTTGGGATGCCTTTGGCAGATGAAGTAAGCCTGGAACTCAGGGCTTCCTGGTTAAAGAAATCCAAGCCCTAGGCTGAACCCTAACCCTAACCCTAGGCAGATAAATCAGCCTAGGTATAGGGATGGTGCCAAGGAAAAAGCTGTTAAAGCTGCCATGTTGTTGCACTTTTGTACTCCCCTTGGGATGCCTTGAACAGCTGCAGTGTGCCTGGAGCCCAGGGCTTCCTAGTTTCAAAAATCCTAGTCCTAGGCCTAAGCCTAACAGTAACCCTGGGAAGGTAAATCAGCCTGGTGTTAGGCTTCTTGCCAAGGAAAAAGCCGTGAAAGCAGCCATGTTGTGGCACTTTTGCACTCCCTTTTGGATGCCTTTCACAGCTCCAGTGTGCCTGGAACTCAGGGCTTCCTGATTTTAAAAATCCTAGCCCTAGGCCGAACCCCAACCCTAAGACGAGAAAGGCAAATCAGCCAGGAATTAGGCATGTCCCCAAGGAAAAAGCTGTGGAGGCAGGCATGTTGTGCTACTTTTGCGCTCTTCTTGGCTAGTCCTTCGCAGCTGCTGTGTTCTTGGAACTCAGGGCTTTCTGGTTAATAGACCCTTACCCTAGGCGTAACTCAAACCTTAACCCTAGGAAGGAAAATCAGCCTATGGTTCGGGATGGTCTCATGGAAATATCAGTGGTGGCAGCCAAGTTGTGTCACTTTTGCGCTCCCCTTGGGATGCCTTTCGCAGCTGCAGTGTGCCTGGAGCCCAGGGCTTCCTGGTTTTAAAAGTCCTAGGCCTAAGCCTAACAGTAACCCTAGGAAGGTAAATCAGCCGGGTATTAGGGTTCTTCCTAAGGGAAAAGCCGTGAAAGCAGCCATGGTGTGGCACTTCTGCACTCCCTTTGGGATGCCTTTGGCAGATGAAGTAAGCCTGGAACTCAGGGCTTCCTGGTTAAAGAAATCCAAGCCCTAGGCTGAAGCCTAACCCTAACCCTAGGCAGATAAATCAGCCTAGGTATAGGGATGGTGCCAAGGAAAAAGCTGTGAAAGCTGCCATGTTGTTGCACTTTTGTACTCCCCTTGGGATGCCTTGAACAGCTGCAGTGTGCCTGGAGCCCAGGGCTTCCTAGTTTCAAAAATCCTAGCCCTAGGCCTAAGCCTAACAGTAACCCTGGGAAGGTAAATCAGCCTGGTGTTAGGCTTCTTGCCAAGGAAAAAGCCGTGAAAGCAGCCATGTTGTGGCACTTTTGCACTCCCTTTTGGATGCCTTTCACAGCTCCAGTGTGCCTGGAACTCAGGGCTTCCTGATTTTAAAAATCCTAGCCCTAGGCCGAACCCCAACCCTAAGACGAGAAAGGCAAATCAGCCAGGAATTAGGCATGTCCCCAAGGAAAAAGCTGTGGAGGCAGGCATGTTGTGGTACTTTTGCGCTCTTCTTGGCTAGTCCTTCGCAGCTGCTGTGTTCTTGGAACTCAGGGCTTTCTGGTTAATAGAGCCCTTACCCTAGGCGTAACTCAAACCTTAACCCTAGGAAGGAAAATCAGCCTATGGTTCGGGATGGTCTCATGGAAATATCAGTGGTGGCAGCCAAGTTGCGTCACTTTTGCGCTCCCCTTGGGTTGCCTTTCGCAGCTGCAGTGTGCCTGGAGCCCAGGGCTTCCTGGTTTTAAAAGTCCTAGGCCTAAGCCTAACAGTAACCCTAGGAAGGTAAATCAGCCGGGTATTAGGGTTCTTCCTAAGGGAAAAGCCGTGAAAGCAGCCATGTTGTGGCACTTCTGCACTCCCTTTGGGATGCCTTTGGCAGATGAAGTAAGCCTGGAACTCAGGGCTTCCTGGTTAAAGAAATCCAAGCCCTAGGCTGAAGCCTAACCCTAACCCTAGGCAGATAAATCAGCCTAGGTATAGGGATGGTGCCAAGGAAAAAGCTGTGAAAGCTGCCATGTTGTTGCACTTTTGTACTCCCCTTGGGATGCCTTGAACAGCTGCAGTGTGCCTGGAGCCCAGGGCTTCCTAGTTTTAAAAATCCTAGCCCTAGGCCTAAGCCTAACAGTAACCCTGGGAAGGCAAATCAGCCTGGTGTTAGGCTTCTTGCCAAGGAAAAAGCCGTGAAAGCAGCCATGTTGTGGCACTTTTGCACTCCCTTTTGGATGCCTTTCACAGCTCCAGTGTGCCTGGAACTCAGGGCTTCCTGATTTTAAAAATCCTAGCCCTAGGCCGAACCCCAACCCTAAGACGAGAAAGGCAAATCAGCCAGGAATTAGGCATGTCCCCAAGGAAAAAGCTGTGGAGGCAGGCATGTTGTGGTACTTTTGCGCTCTTCTTGGCTAGTCCTTCGCAGCTGCTGTGTTCTTGGAACTCAGGGCTTTCTGGTTAATAGAGCCCTTACCCTAGGCGTAACTCAAACCTTAACCCTAGGAAGGAAAATCAGCCTATGGTTCGGGATGGTCTCATGGAAATATCAGTGGTGGCAGCCAAGTTGCGTCACTTTTGCGCTCCCCTTGGGATGCCTTTCGCAGCTGCAGTGTGCCTGGAGCCCAGGGCTTCCTGGTTTTAAAAGTCCTAGGCCTAAGCCTAACAGTAACCCTAGGAAGGTAAATCAGCCGGGTATTAGGGTTCTTCCTAAGGGAAAAGCCGTGAAAGCAGCCATGTTGTGGCACTTCTGCACTCCCTTTGGGATGCCTTTGGCAGATGAAGTAAGCCTGGAACTCAGGGCTTCCTGGTTAAAGAAATCCAAGCCCTAGGCTGAACCCTAACCCTAACCCTAGGCAGATAAATCAGCCTAGGTATAGGGATGGTGCCAAGGAAAAAGCTGTGAAAGCTGCCATGTTGTTGCACTTTTGTACTCCCCTTGGGATGCCTTGAACAGCTGCAGTGTGCCTGGAGCTAAGGGCTTCCTAGTTTCAAAAATCCTAGCCCTAGGCCTAGGCCTAACAGTAACCCTGGGAAGGTAAATCAGCCTGCTGTTAGGCTTCTTGCCAAGGAAAAAGCCGTGAAAGCAGCCATGTTGTGGCACTTTTGCACTCCCTTTTGGATGCCTTTCACAGCTCCAGTGTGCCTGGAACTCAGGGCTTCCTGATTTTAAAAATCCTAGCCCTAGGACGAACCCCAGCCCTAAGACGAGAAAGGCAAATCAGCCAGGAATTAGGCATGTCCCCAAGGAAAAAGCTGTGGAGGCAGGCATGTTGTGCTACTTTTGCGCTCTTCTTGGCTAGTCCTTCGCAGCTGCTGTGTTCTTGGAACTCAGGGCTTTCTGGTTAATAGAACCCTTACCCTAGGCGTAACTCAAACCTTAAGCCTAGGAAGGAAAATCAGCCTATGGTTCGGGATGGTCTCATGGAAATATCAGTGGTGGCAGCCAAGTTGCGTCACTTTTGCGCTCCCCTTGGGATGCCTTTCGCAGCTGCAGTGTGCCTGGAGCCCAGGGCTTCCTGGTTTTAAAAGTCCTAGGCCTAAGCCTAAGAGTAACCCTAGGAAGGTAAATCAGCCGGGTATTAGGGTTCTTCCTAAGGGAAAAGCCGTGAAAGCAGCCATGTTGTGGCACTTCTGCACTCCCTTTGGGATGCCTTTGGCAGATGAAGTAAGCCTGGAACTCAGGGCTTCCTGGTTAAAGAAATCCAAGCCCTAGGCTGAAGCCTAACCCTAACCCTAGGCAGATAAATCAGCCTAGGTATAGGGATGGTGCCAAGGAAAAAGCTGTGAAAGCTGCCATGTTGTTGCACTTTTGTACTCCCCTTGGGATGCCTTGAACAGCTGCAGTGTGCCTGGAGCCCAGGGCTTCCTGGTTTTAAATGTCCTAGGCCTAAGCCTAACAGTAACCCTAGGAAGGTAAATCAGCCGGGTATTAGGGTTCTTCCTAAGGGAAAAGCCGTGAAAGCAGCCATGTTGTGGCACTTCTGCACTCCCTTTGGGATGCCTTTGGCAGATGAAGTAAGCCTGGAACTCAGGGCTTCCTGGTTAAAGAAATCCAAGCCCTAGGCTGAAGCCTAACCCTAACCCTAGGCAGATAAATCAGCCTAGGTATAGGGATGGTGCCAAGGAAAAAGCTGTGAAAGCTGCCATGTTGTTGCACTTTTGTACTCCCCTTGGGATGCCTTGAACAGCTGCAGTGTGCCTGGAGCCCAGGGCTTCCTAGTTTCAAAAATCCTAGCCCTAGGCCTAAGCCTAACAGTAACCCTGGGAAGGGAAATCAGCCTGGTGTTAGGCTTCTTGCCAAGGAAAAAGCCGTGAAAGCAGCCATGTTGTGGCACTTTTGCACTCCCTTTTGGATGCCTTTCACAGCTCCAGTGTGCCTGGAACTCAGGGCTTCCTGATTTTAAAAATCCTAGCCCTAGGCCGAACCCCAACCCTAAGACGAGAAAGGCAAATCAGCCAGGAATTAGGCATGTCCCCAAGGAAAAAGCTGTGGAGGCAGGCATGTTGTGGTACTTTTGCGCTCTTCTTGGCTAGTCCTTCGCAGCTGCTGTGTTCTTGGAACTCAGGGCTTTCTGGTTAATAGACCCTTACCCTAGGTGTAACTCAAACCTTATCCCTAGGAAGGAAAATCAGCCTATGGTTCGGGATGGTCTCATGGAAATATCAGTGGTGGCAGCCAAGTTGCGTCACTTTTGCTCTCCCCTTGGGATGCCTTTCGCAGCTGCAGTGTGCCTGGAGCCCAGGGCTTCCTGGTTTTAAAAGTCCTAGGCCTAAGCCTAACAGTAACCCTAGGAAGGTAAATCAGCCGGGTATTAGGGTTCTTCCTAAGGGAAAAGCCGTGAAAGCAGCCATGTTGTGGCACTTCTGCACTCCCTTTGGGATGCCTTTGGCAGATGAAGTAAGCCTGGAACTCAGGGCTTCCTGGTTAAAGAAATCCAAGCCCTAGGCCGAAACCCAACCCTAAGACGAGAAAGGCAAATCAGCCAGGAATTAGGCATGTCCCCAAGGAAAAAGCTGTGGAGGCAGGCATGTTGTGGTACTTTTGCGCTCTTCTTGGCTAGTCCTTCGCAGCTGCTGTGTTCTTGGAACTCAGGGCTTTCTGGTTAATAGACCCTTACCCTAGGCGTAACTCAAACCTAACCCTAGGAAGGAAAATCAGCCTATGGTTCGGGATGGTCTCATGGAAATATCAGTGGTGGCAGCCAAGTTGCGTCACTTTTGCGCTCCCCTTGGGATGCCTTTCGCAGCTGCAGTGTGCCTGGAGCCCAGGGCTTCCTGGTTTTAAAAGTCCTAGGCCTAAGCCTAACAGTAACCCTAGGAAGGTAAATCAGCCGGGTATTAGGGTTCTTCCTAAGGGAAAAGCCGTGAAAGCAGCCATGTTGTGGCACTTCTGCACTCCCTTTGGGATGCCTTTGGCAGATGAAGTAAGCCTGGAACTCAGGGCTTCCTGGTTAAAGAAATCCAAGCCCTAGGCTGAACCCTAACCCTAACCCTAGGCAGATAAATCAGCCTAGGTATAGGGATGGTGCCAAGGAAAAAGCTGTGAAAGCTGCCATGTTGTTGCACTTTTGTACTCCCCTTGGGATGCCTTGAACAGCTGCAGTGTGCCTGGAGCTAAGGGCTTCCTAGTTTCAAAAATCCTAGCCCTAGGCCTAGGCCTAACAGTAACCCTGGGAAGGTAAATCAGCCTGGTGTTAGGCGTCTTGCCAAGGAAAAAGCCGTGAAAGCAGCCATGTTGTGGCACTTTTGCACTCCCTTTTGGATGCCTTTCACAGCTCCAGTGTGCCTGGAACTCAGGGCTTCCTGATTTTAAAAATCCTAGCCCTAGGCCGAACCCCAGCCCTAAGACGAGAAAGGCAAATCAGCCAGGAATTAGGCATGTCCCCAAGGAAAAAGCTGTGGAGGCAGGCATGTTGTGCTACTTTTGCGCTCTTCTTGGCTAGTCCTTCGCAGCTGCTGTGTTCTTGGAACTCAGGGCTTTCTGGTAAATAGAGCCCTTACCCTAGGCGTAACTCAAACCTTAACCCTAGGAAGGAAAATCAGCCTATGGTTCGGGATGGTCTCATGGAAATATCAGTGGTGGCAGCCAAGTTGCGTCACTTTTGCGCTCCCCTTGGGTTGCCTTTCGCAGCTGCAGTGTGCCTGGAGCCCAGGGCTTCCTGGTTTTAAAAGTCCTAGGCCTAAGCCTAACAGTAACCCTAGGAAGGTAAATCAGCCGGGTATTAGGGTTCTTCCTAAGGGAAAAGCCGTGAAAGCAGCCATGTTGTGGCACTTCTGCACTCCCTTTGGGATGCCTTTGGCAGATGAAGTAAGCCTGGAACTCAGGGCTTCCTGGTTAAAGAAATCCAAGCCCTAGGCTGAACCCTAACCCTAACCCTAGGCAGATAAATCAGCCTAGGTATAGGGATGGTGCCAAGGAAAAAGCTGTGAAAGCTGCCATGTTGTTGCACTTTTGTACTCCCCTTGGGATGCCTTGAACAGCTGCAGTGTGCCTGGAGCTAAGGGCTTCCTAGTTTCAAAAATCCTAGTCCTAGGCCTAAGCCTAACAGTAACCCTGGGAAGGGAAATCAGCCTGGTGTTAGGCTTCTTGCCAAGGAAAAAGCCGTGAAAGCAGCCATGTTGTGGCACTTTTGCACTCCCTTTTGGATGCCTTTCACAGCTCCAGTGTGCCTGGAACTCAGGGCTTCCTGATTTTAAAAATCCTAGCCCTAGGCCGAACCCCAACCCTAAGACGAGAAAGGCAAATCAGCCAGGAATTAGGCATGTCCCCAAGGAAAAAGCTGTGGAGGCAGGCATGTTGTGGTACTTTTGCGCTCTTCTTGGCTAGTCCTTCGCAGCTGCTGTGTTCTTGGAACTCAGGGCTTTCTGGTTAATAGACCCTTACCCTAGGCGTAACTCAAACCTTAACCCTAGGAAGGAAAATCAGCCTATGGTTCGGGATGGTCTCATGGAAATATCAGTGGTGGCAGCCAAGTTGTGTCACTTTTGCGCTCCCCTTGGGATGCCTTTCGCAGCTGCAGTGTGCCTGGAGCCCAGGGCTTCCTGGTTTTAAAAGTCCTAGGCCTAAGCCTAACAGTAACCCTAGGAAGGTAAATCAGCCGGGTATTAGGGTTCTTCCTAAGGGAAAAGCCGTGAAAGCAGCCATGGTGTGGCACTTCTGCACTCCCTTTGGGATGCCTTTGGCAGATGAAGTAAGCCTGGAACTCAGGGCTTCCTGGTTAAAGAAATCCAAGCCCTAGGCTGAAGCCTAACCCTAACCCTAGGCAGATAAATCAGCCTAGGTATAGGGATGGTGCCAAGGAAAAAGCTGTGAAAGCTGCCATGTTGTTGCACTTTTGTACTCCCCTTGGGATGCCTTGAACAGCTGCAGTGTGCCTGGAGCCCAGGGCTTCCTAGTTTCAAAAATCCTAGCCCTAGGCCTAAGCCTAACAGTAACCCTGGGAAGGTAAATCAGCCTGGTGTTAGGCTTCTTGCCAAGGAAAAAGCCGTGAAAGCAGCCATGTTGTGGCACTTTTGCACTCCCTTTTGGATGCCTTTCACAGCTCCAGTGTGCCTGGAACTCAGGGCTTCCTGATTTTAAAAATCCTAGCCCTAGGCCGAACCCCAACCCTAAGACGAGAAAGGCAAATCAGCCAGGAATTAGGCATGTCCCCAAGGAAAAAGCTGTGGAGGCAGGCATGTTGTGGTACTTTTGCGCTCTTCTTGGCTAGTCCTTCGCAGCTGCTGTGTTCTTGGAACTCAGGGCTTTCTGGTAAATAGAGCCCTTACCCTAGGCGTAACTCAAACCTTAACCCTAGGAAGGAAAATCAGCCTATGGTTCGGGATGCTCTCATGGAAATATCAGTGGTGGCAGCCAAGTTGCGTCACTTTTGCGCTCCCCTTGGGTTGCCTTTCGCAGCTGCAGTGTGCCTGGAGCCCAGGGCTTCCTGGTTTTAAAAGTCCTAGGCCTAAGCCTAACAGTAACCCTAGGAAGGTAAATCAGCCGGGTATTAGGGTTCTTCCTAAGGGAAAAGCCGTGAAAGCAGCCATGTTGTGGCACTTCTGCACTCCCTTTGGGATGCCTTTGGCAGATGAAGTAAGCCTGGAACTCAGGGCTTCCTGGTTAAAGAAATCCAAGCCCTAGGCTGAAGCCTAACCCTAACCCTAGGCAGATAAATCAGCCTAGGTATAGGGATGGTGCCAAGGAAAAAGCTGTGAAAGCTGCCATGTTGTTGCACTTTTGTACTCCCCTTGGGATGCCTTGAACAGCTGCAGTGTGCCTGGAGCCCAGGGCTTCCTAGTTTTAAAAATCCTAGCCCTAGGCCTAAGCCTAACAGTAACCCTGGGAAGGCAAATCAGCCTGGTGTTAGGCTTCTTGCCAAGGAAAAAGCCGTGAAAGCAGCCATGTTGTGGCACTTTTGCACTCCCTTTTGGATGCCTTTCACAGCTCCAGTGTGCCTGGAACTCAGGGCTTCCTGATTTTAAAAATCCTAGCCCTAGGCCGAACCCCAACCCTAAGACGAGAAAGGCAAATCAGCCAGGAATTAGGCATGTCCCCAAGGAAAAAGCTGTGGAGGCAGGCATGTTGTGCTACTTTTGCGCTCTTCTTGGCTAGTCCTTCGCAGCTGCTGTGTTTTTGGAACTCAGGGCTTTCTGGTTAATAGACCCTTACCCTAGGCGTAACTCAAACCTTAACCCTAGGAAGGAAAATCAGCCTATGGTTCGGGATGGTCTCATGGAAATATCAGTGGTGGCAGCCAAGTTGCGTCACTTTTGCGCTCCCCTTGGGATGCCTTTCGCAGCTGCAGTGTGCCTGGAGCCCAGGGCTTCCTGGTTTTAAAAGTCCTAGGCCTAAGCCTAACAGTAACCCTAGGAAGGTAAATCAGCCGGGTATTAGGGTTCTTCCTAAGGGAAAAGCCGTGAAAGCAGCCATGTTGTGGCACTTCTGCACTCCCTTTGGGATGCCTTTGGCAGATGAAGTAAGCCTGGAACTCAGGGCTTCCTGGTTAAAGAAATCCAATCCCTAGGCTGAACCCTAACCCTAACCCTAGGCAGATAAATCAGCCTAGGTATAGGGATGGTGCCAAGGAAAAAGCTGTGAAAGCTGCCATGTTGTTGCACTTTTGTACTCCCCTTGGGATGCCTTGAACAGCTGCAGTGTGCCTGGAGCTAAGGGCTTCCTAGTTTCAAAAATCCTAGCCCTAGGCCTAGGCCTAACAGTAACCCTGGGAAGGTAAATCAGCCTGCTGTTAGGCTTCTTGCCAAGGAAAAAGCCGTGAAAGCAGCCATGTTGTGGCACTTTTGCACTCCCTTTTGGATGCCTTTCACAGCTGCAGTGTGCCTGGAACTCAGGGCTTCCTGATTTTAAAAATCCTAGCCCTAGGACGAACCCCAGCCCTAAGACGAGAAAGGCAAATCAGCCAGGAATTAGGCATGTCCCCAAGGAAAAAGCTGTGGAGGCAGGCATGTTGTGGTACTTTTGCGCTCTTCTTGGCTAGTCCTTCGCAGCTGCTGTGTTCTTGGAACTCAGGGCTTTCTGGTTAATAGAACCCTTACCCTAGGCGTAACTCAAACCTTAAGCCTAGGAAGGAAAATCAGCCTATGGTTCGGGATGGTCTCATGGAAATATCAGTGGTGGCAGCCAAGTTGCGTCACTTTTGCGCTCCCCTTGGGAAGCCTTTCGCAGCTGCAGTGTGCCTGGAGCCCAGGGCTTCCTGGTTTTAAAAGTCCTAGGCCTAAGCCTAACAGTAACCCTAGGAAGGTAAATCAGCCGGGTATTAGGGTTCTTCCTAAGGGAAAAGCCGTGAAAGCAGCCATGTTGTGGCACTTCTGCACTCCCTTTGGGATGCCTTTGGCAGATGAAGTAAGCCTGGAACTCAGGGCTTCCTGGTTAAAGAAATCCAAGCCCTAGGCTGAACCCTAACCCTAACCCTAGGCAGATAAATCAGCCTAGGTATAGGGATGGTGCCAAGGAAAAAGCTGTGAAAGCTGCCATGTTGTTGCACTTTTGTACTCCCCTTGGGATGCCTTGAACAGCTGCAGTGTGCCTGGAGCCCAGGGCTTCCTGGTTTTAAATGTCCTAGGCCTAAGCCTAACAGTAACCCTAGGAAGGTAAATCAGCCGGGTATTAGGGTTCTTCCTAAGGGAAAAGCCGTGAAAGCAGCCATGTTGTGGCACTTCTGCACTCCCTTTGGGATGCCTTTGGCAGATGAAGTAAGCCTGGAACTCAGGGCTTCCTGGTTAAAGAAATCCAAGCCCTAGGCTGAAGCCTAACCCTAACCCTAGGCAGATAAATCAGCCTAGGTATAGGGATGGTGCCAAGGAAAAAGCTGTGAAAGCTGCCATGTTGTTGCACTTTTGTACTCCCCTTGGGATGCCTTGAACAGCTGCAGTGTGCCTGGAGCCCAGGGCTTCCTAGTTTCAAAAATCCTAGCCCTAGGCCTAAGCCTAACAGTAACCCTGGGAAGGTAAATCAGCCTGGTGTTAGGCTTCTTGCCAAGGAAAAAGCCGTGAAAGCAGCCATGTTGTGGCACTTTTGCACTCCCTTTTGGATGCCTTTCACAGCTGCAGTGTGCCTGGAACTCAGGGCTTCCTGATTTTAAAAATCCTAGCCCTAGGCCGAACCCCAACCCTAAGACGAGAAAGGCAAATCAGCCAGGAATTAGGCATGTCCCCAAGGAAAAAGCTGTGGAGGCAGGCATGTTGTGGTACTTTTGCGCTCTTCTTGGCTAGTCCTTCGCAGCTGCTGTGTTCTTGGAACTCAGGGCTTTCTGGTTAATAGACCCTTACCCTAGGTGTAACTCAAACCTTATCCCTAGGAAGGAAAATCAGCCTATGGTTCGGGATGGTCTCATGGAAATATCAGTGGTGGCAGCCAAGTTGCGTCACTTTTGCGCTCCCCTTGGGATGCCTTTCGCAGCTGCAGTGTGCCTGGAGCCCAGGGCTTCCTGGTTTTAAAAGTCCTAGGCCTAAGCCTAACAGTAACCCTAGGAAGGTAAATCAGCCGGGTATTAGGGTTCTTCCTAAGGGAAAAGCCGTGAAAGCAGCCATGTTGTGGCACTTCTGCACTCCCTTTGGGATGCCTTTGGCAGATGAAGTAAGCCTGGAACTCAGGGCTTCCTGGTTAAAGAAATCCAAGCCCTAGGCCGAAACCCAACCCTAAGACGAGAAAGGCAAATCAGCCAGGAATTAGGCATGTCCCCAAGGAAAAAGCTGTGGAGGCAGGCATGTTGTGGTACTTTTGCGCTCTTCTTGGCTAGTCCTTCGCAGCTGCTGTGTTCTTGGAACTCAGGGCTTTCTGGTTAATAGAACCCTTACCCTAGGCGTAACTCAAACCTAACCCTAGGAAGGAAAATCAGCCTATGGTTCGGGATGGTCTCATGGAAATATCAGTGGTGGCAGCCAAGTTGCGTCACTTTTGCGCTCCCCTTGGGATGCCTTTCGCAGCTGCAGTGTGCCTGGAGCCCAGGACTTCCTGGTTTTAAAAGTCCTAGGCCTAAGCCTAACAGTAACCCTAGGAAGGTAAATCAGCCGGGTATTAGGGTTCTTCCTAAGGGAAAAGCCGTGAAAGCAGCCATGTTGTGGCACTTCTGCACTCCCTTTGGGATGCCTTTGGCAGATGAAGTAAGCCTGGAACTCAGGGCTTCCTGGTTAAAGAAATCCAAGCCCTAGGCTGAAGCCTAACCCTAACCCTAGGCAGATAAATCAGCCTAGGTATAGGGATGGTGCCAAGGAAAAAGCTGTGAAAGCTGCCATGTTGTTGCACTTTTGTACTCCCCTTGGGATGCCTTGAACAGCTGCAGTGTGCCTGGAGCCCAGGGCTTCCTAGTTTCAAAAATCCTAGCCCTAGGCCTAAGCCTAACAGTAACCCTGGGAAGGGAAATCAGCCTGGTGTTAG
Organism: Ammospiza nelsoni; assembly: GCF_027579445.1. NCBI lineage: Eukaryota > Metazoa > Chordata > Aves > Passeriformes > Passerellidae > Ammospiza > Ammospiza nelsoni. The sequence goes on along the minus strand of NW_026683212.1, from coordinate 190,851 downwards.
GCTTCTTGCCAAGGAAAAAGCCGTGAAAGCAGCCATGTTGTGGCACTTTTGCACTCCCTTTTGGATGCCTTTCACAGCTCCAGTGTGCCTGGAACTCAGGGCTTCCTGATTTTAAAAATCCTAGCCCTAGGCCGAACCCCAACCCTAAGACGAGAAAGGCAAATCAGCCAGGAATTAGGCATGTCCCCAAGGAAAAAACTGTGGAGGCAGGCATGTTGTGCTACTTTTGCGCTCTTCTTGGCTAGTCCTTCGCAGCTGCTGTGTTCTTGGAACTCAGGGCTTTCTGGTTAATAGACCCTTACCCTAGGCGTAACTCAAACCTAACCCTAGGAAGGAAAATCAGCCTATGGTTCGGGATGGTCTCATGGAAATATCAGTGGTGGCAGCCAAGTTGCGTCACTTTTGCGCTCCCCTTGGGATGCCTTTCGCAGCTGCAGTGTGCCTGGAGCCCAGGGCTTCCTGGTTTTAAAAGTCCTAGGCCTAAGCCTAACAGTAACCCTAGGAAGGTAAATCAGCCGGGTATTAGGGTTCTTCCTAAGGGAAAAGCCGTGAAAGCAGCCATGTTGTGGCACTTCTGCACTCCCTTTGGGATGCCTTTGGCAGATGAAGTAAGCCTGGAACTCAGGGCTTCCTGGTTAAAGAAATCCAAGCCCTAGGCTGAACCCTAACCCTAACCCTAGGCAGATAAATCAGCCTAGGTATAGGGATGGTACCAAGGAAAAAGCTGTGAAAGCTGCCATGTTGTTGCACTTTTGTACTCCCCTTGGGATGCCTTGAACAGCTGCAGTGTGCCTGGAGCTAAGGGCTTCCTAGTTTCAAAAATCCTAGCCCTAGGCCTAGGCCTAACAGTAACCCTGGGAAGGTAAATCAGCCTGCTGTTAGGCTTCTTGCCAAGGAAAAAGCCGTGAAAGCAGCCATGTTGTGGCACTTTTGCACTCCCTTTTGGATGCCTTTCACAGCTCCAGTGTGCCTGGAACTCAGGGCTTCCTGATTTTAAAAATCCTAGCCCTAGGCCGAACCCCAGCCCTAAGACGAGAAAGGCAAATCAGCCAGGAATTAGGCATGTCCCCAAGGAAAAAGCTGTGGAGGCAGGCATGTTGTGGTACTTTTGCGCTCTTCTTGGCTAGTCCTTCGCAGCTGCTGTGTTCTTGGAACTCAGGGCTTTCTGGTTAATAGAACCCTTACCCTAGGTGTAACTCAAACCTTATCCCTAGGAAGGAAAATCAGCCTATGGTTCGGGATGGTCTCATGGAAATATCAGTGGTGGCAGCCAAGTTGCGTCACTTTTGCGCTCCCCTTGGGATGCCTTTCGCAGCTGCAGTGTGCCTGGAGCTAAGGGCTTCCTAGTTTCAAAAATCCTAGCCCTAGGCCTAAGCCTAACAGTAACCCTAGGAAGGTAAATCAGCCTGGTGTTAGGCTTCTTGCCAAGGAAAAAGCCGTGAAAGCAGCCATGTTGTGGCTCTTTTGCACTCCCTATTGGATGCCTTTCACAGCTCCAGTGTGCCTGGAACTCAGGGCTTCCTGATTTTAAAAATCCTAGCCCTAGGCCGAACCCCAACCCTAAGACGAGAAAGGCAAATCAGCCAGGAATTAGGCATGTCCCCAAGGAAAAAGCTGTGGAGGCAGGCATGTTGTGCTACTTTTGCGCTCTTCTTGGCTAGTCCTTCGCAGCTGCTGTGTTCTTGGAACTCAGGGCTTTCTGGTTAATAGAACCCTTACCCTAGGTGTAACTCAAACCTTATCCCTAGGAAGGAAAATCAGCCTATGGTTCGGGATGGTCTCATGGAAATATCAGTGGTGGCAGCCAAGTTGCGTCACTTTTGCGCTCCCCTTGGGATGCCTTTCGCAGCTGCAGTGTGCCTGGAGCCCAGGGCTTCCTGGTTTTAAAAGTCCTAGGCCTAAGCCTAACAGTAACCCTAGGAAGGTAAATCAGCCGGGTATTAGGGTTCTTCCTAAGGGAAAAGCCGTGAAAGCAGCCATGTTGTGGCACTTCTGCACTCCCTTTGGGATGCCTTTGGCAGATGAAGTAAGCCTGGAACTCAGGGCTTCCTGGTTAAAGAAATCCAAGCCCTAGGCTGAACCCTAACCCTAACCCTAGGCAGATAAATCAGCCTAGGTATAGGGATGGTGCCAAGGAAAAAGCTGTGAAAGCTGCCATGTTGTTGCACTTTTGTACTCCCCTTGGGATGCCTTGAACAGCTGCAGTGTGCCTGGAGCCCAGGGCTTCCTGGTTTTAAAAGTCCTAGGCCTAAGCCTAACAGTAACCCTAGGAAGGTAAATCAGCCGGGTATTAGGGTTCTTCCTAAGGGAAAAGCCGTGAAAGCAGCCATGTTGTGGCACTTCTGGACTCCCTTTGGGATGCCTTTGGCAGATGAAGTAAGCCTGGAACTCAGGGCTTCCTGGTTAAAGAAATCCAAGCCCTAGGCCGAAACCCAACCCTAAGACGAGAAAGGCAAATCAGCCAGGAATTAGGCATGTCCCCAAGGAAAAAGCTGTGGAGGCAGGCATGTTGTGCTACTTTTGCGCTCTTCTTGGCTAGTCCTTCGCAGCTGCTGTGTTCTTGGAACTCAGGGCTTTCTGGTTAATAGACCCTTACCCTAGGCGTAACTCAAACCTAACCCTAGGAAGGAAAATCAGCCTATGGTTCGGGATGGTCTCATGGAAATATCAGTGGTGGCAGCCAAGTTGCGTCACTTTTGCGCTCCCCTTGGGATGCCTTTCGCAGCTGCAGTGTGCCTGGAGCCCAGGGCTTCCTGGTTTTAAAAGTCCTAGGCCTAAGCCTAACAGTAACCCTAGGAAGGTAAATCAGCCGGGTATTAGGGTTCTTCCTAAGGGAAAAGCCGTGAAAGCAGCCATGTTGTGGCACTTCTGCACTCCCTTTGGGATGCCTTTGGCAGATGAAGTAAGCCTGGAACTCAGGGCTTCCTGGTTAAAGAAATCCAAGCCCTAGGCTGAACCCTAACCCTAACCCTAGGCAGATAAATCAGCCTAGGTATAGGGATGGTGCCAAGGAAGAAGCTGTGAAAGCTGCCATGTTGTTGCACTTTTGTACTCCCCTTGGGATGCCTTGAACAGCTGCAGTGTGCCTGGAGCTAAGGGCTTCCTAGTTTCAAAAATCCTAGCCCTAGGCCTAGGCCTAACAGTAACCCTGGGAAGGTAAATCAGCCTGCTGTTAGGCTTCTTGCCAAGGAAAAAGCCATGAAAGCAGCCATGTTGTGGCACTTTTGCACTCCCTTTTGGATGCCTTTCACAGCTCCAGTGTGCCTGGAACTCAGGGCTTCCTGATTTTAAAAATCCTAGCCCTAGGCCGAACCCCAGCCCTAAGACGAGAAAGGCAAATCAGCCAGGAATTAGGCATGTCCCCAAGGAAAAAGCTGTGGAGGCAGGCATGTTGTGGTACTTTTGCGCTCTTCTTGGCTAGTCCTTCGCAGCTGCTGTGTTCTTGGAACTCAGGGCTTTCTGGTTAATAGAACCCTTACCCTAGGTGTAACTCAAACCTTATCCCTAGGAAGGAAAATCAGCCTATGGTTCGGGATGGTCTCATGGAAATATCAGTGGTGGCAGCCAAGTTGCGTCACTTTTGCGCTCCCCTTGGGATGCCTTTCGCAGCTGCAGTGTGCCTGGAGCTAAGGGCTTCCTAGTTTCAAAAATCCTAGCCCTAGGCCTAAGCCTAACAGTAACCCTAGGAAGGTAAATCAGCCTGGTGTTAGGCTTCTTGCCAAGGAAAAAGCCGTGAAAGCAGCCATGTTGTGGCTCTTTTGCACTCCCTATTGGATGCCTTTCACAGCTCCAGTGTGCCTGGAACTCAGGGCTTCCTGATTTTAAAAATCCTAGCCCTAGGCCGAACCCCAACCCTAAGACGAGAAAGGCAAATCAGCCAGGAATTAGGCATGTCCCCAAGGAAAAAGCTGTGGAGGCAGGCATGTTGTGCTACTTTTGCGCTCTTCTTGGCTAGTCCTTCGCAGCTGCTGTGTTCTTGGAACTCAGGGCTTTCTGGTTAATAGAACCCTTACCCTAGGTGTAACTCAAACCTTATCCCTAGGAAGGAAAATCAGCCTATGGTTCGGGATGGTCTCATGGAAATATCAGTGGTGGCAGCCAAGTTGCGTCACTTTTGCGCTCCCCTTGGGATGCCTTTTGCAGCTGCAGTGTGCCTGGAGCCCAGGGCTTCCTGGTTTTAAAAGTCCTAGGCCTAAGCCTAACAGTAACCCTAGGAAGGTAAATCAGCCGGGTATTAGGGTTCTTCCTAAGGGAAAAGCCGTGAAAGCAGCCATGTTGTGGCACTTCTGCACTCCCTTTGGGATGCCTTTGGCAGATGAAGTAAGCCTGGAACTCAGGGCTTCCTGGTTAAAGAAATCCAAGCCCTAGGCTGAACCCTAACCCTAACCCTAGGCAGATAAATCAGCCTAGGTATAGGGATGGTGCCAAGGAAAAAGCTGTGAAAGCTGCCATGTTGTTGCACTTTTGTACTCCCCTTGGGATGCCTTGAACAGCTGCAGTGTGCCTGGAGCCCAGGGCTTCCTGGTTTTAAAAGTCCTAGGCCTAAGCCTAACAGTAACCCTGGGAAGGTAAATCAGCCGGGTATTAGGGTTCTTCCTAAGGGAAAAGCCGTGAAAGCAGCCATGTTGTGGCACTTCTGGACTCCCTTTGGGATGCCTTTGGCAGATGAAGTAAGCCTGGAACTCAGGGCTTCCTGGTTAAAGAAATCCAAGCCCTAGGCCGAAACCCAACCCTAAGACGAGAAAGGCAAATCAGCCAGGAATTAGGCATGTCCCCAAGGAAAAAGCTGTGGAGGCAGGCATGTTGTGCTACTTTTGCGCTCTTCTTGGCTAGTCCTTCGCAGCTGCTGTGTTCTTGGAACTCAGGGCTTTCTGGTTAATAGACCCTTACCCTAGGCGTAACTCAAACCTAACCCTAGGAAGGAAAATCAGCCTATGGTTCGGGATGGTCTCATGGAAATATCAGTGGTGGCAGCCAAGTTGCGTCACTTTTGCGCTCCCCTTGGGATGCCTTTCGCAGCTGCAGTGTGCCTGGAGCCCAGGGCTTCCTGGTTTTAAAAGTCCTAGGCCTAAGCCTAACAGTAACCCTAGGAAGGTAAATCAGCCGGGTATTAGGGTTCTTCCTAAGGGAAAAGCCGTGAAAGCAGCCATGTTGTGGCACTTCTGCACTCCCTTTGGGATGCCTTTGGCAGATGAAGTAAGCCTGGAACTCAGGGCTTCCTGGTTAAAGAAATCCAAGCCCTAGGCTGAACCCTAACCCTAACCCTAGGCAGATAAATCAGCCTAGGTATAGGGATGGTGCCAAGGAAAAAGCTGTGAAAGCTGCCATGTTGTTGCACTTTTGTACTCCCCTTGGGATGCCTTGAACAGCTGCAGTGTGCCTGGAGCTAAGGGCTTCCTAGTTTCAAAAATCCTAGCCCTAGGCCTAGGCCTAACAGTAACCCTGGGAAGGTAAATCAGCCTGCTGTTAGGCTTCTTGCCAAGGAAAAAGCCGTGAAAGCAGCCATGTTGTGGCACTTTTGCACTCCCTTTTGGATGGCTTTCACAGCTCCAGTGTGCCTGGAACTCAGGGCTTCCTGATTTTAAAAATCCTAGCCCTAGGCCGAACCCCAGCCCTAAGACGAGAAAGGCAAATCAGCCAGGAATTAGGCATGTCCCCAAGGAAAAAGCTGTGGAGGCAGGCATGTTGTGCTACTTTTGCGCTCTTCTTGGCTAGTCCTTCGCAGCTGCTGTGTTCTTGGAACTCAGGGCTTTCTGGTTAATAGAACCCTTACCCTAGGTGTAACTCAAACCTTATCCCTAGGAAGGAAAATCAGCCTATGGTTCGGGATGGTCTCATGGAAATATCAGTGGTGGCAGCCAAGTTGCGTCACTTTTGCGCTCCCCTTGGGATGCCTTTCGCAGCTGCAGTGTGCCTGGAGCTAAGGGCTTCCTAGTTTCAAAAATCCTAGCCCTAGGCCTAAGCCTAACAGTAACCCTAGGAAGGTAAATCAGCCTGGTGTTAGGCTTCTTGCCAAGGAAAAAGCCGTGAAAGCAGCCATGTTGTGGCACTTTTGCACTCCCTATTGGATGCCTTTCACAGCTCCAGTGTGCCTGGAACTCAGGGCTTCCTTATTTTAAAAATCCTAGCCCTAGGCCGAACCCCAACCCTAAGACGAGAAAGGCAAATCAGCCAGGAATTAGGCATGTCCCCAAGGAAAAAGCTGTGGAGGCAGGCATGTTGTGCTACTTTTGCGCTCTTCTTGGCTAGTCCTTCGCAGCTGCTGTGTTCTTGGAACTCAGGGCTTTCTGGTTAATAGAACCCTTACCCTAGGTGTAACTCAAACCTTATCCCTAGGAAGGAAAATCAGCCTATGGTTCGGGATGGTCTCATGGAAATATCAGTGGTGGCAGCCAAGTTGCGTCACTTTTGCGCTCCCCTTGGGATGCCTTTCGCAGCTGCAGTGTGCCTGGAGCCCAGGGCTTCCTGGTTTTAAAAGTCCTAGGCCTAAGCCTAACAGTAACCCTAGGAAGGTAAATCAGCCGGGTATTAGGGTTCTTCCTAAGGGAAAAGCCGTGAAAGCAGCCATGTTGTGGCACTTCTGCACTCCCTTTGGGATGCCTTTGGCAGATGAAGTAAGCCTGGAACTCAGGGCTTCCTGGTTAAAGAAATCCAAGCCCTAGGCTGAACCCTAACCCTAACCCTAGGCAGATAAATCAGCCTAGGTATAGGGATGGTGCCAAGGAAAAAGCTGTGAAAGCTGCCATGTTGTTGCACTTTTGTACTCCCCTTGGGATGCCTTGAACAGCTGCAGTGTGCCTGGAGCCCAGGGCTTCCTGGTTTTAAATGTCGTAGGCCTAAGCCTAACAGTAACCCTAGGAAGGTAAATCAGCCGGGTATTAGGGTTCTTCCTAAGGGAAAAGCCGTGAAAGCAGCCATGTTGTGGCACTTCTGCACTCCCTTTGGGATGCCTTTGGCAGATGAAGTAAGCCTGGAACTCAGGGCTTCCTGGTTAAAGAAATCCAAGCCCTAGGCTGAACCCTAACCCTAACCCTAGGCAGATAAATCAGCCTAGGTATAGGGATGGTGCCAAGGAAAAAGCTGTGAAAGCTGCCATGTTGTTGCACTTTTGTACTCCCCTTGGGATGCCTTGAACAGCTGCAGTGTGCCTGGAGCCCAGGGCTTCCTAGTTTCAAAAATCCTAGCCCTAGGCCTAAGCCTAACAGTAACCCTGGGAAGGTAAATCAGCCTGCTGTTAGGCTTCTTGCCAAGGAAAAAGCCGTGAAAGCAGCCATGTTGTGGCACTTTTGCACTCCCTTTTGGATGCCTTTCACAGCTCCAGTGTGCCTGGAACTCAGGGCTTCCTGATTTTAAAAATCCTAGCCCTAGGCCGAACCCCAACCCTAAGACGAGAAAGGCAAATCAGCCAGGAATTAGGCATGTCCCCAAGGAAAAAGCTGTGGAGGCAGGCATGTTGTGCTACTTTTGCGCTCTTCTTGGCTAGTCCTTCGCAGCTGCTGTGTTCTTGGAACTCAGGGCTTTCTGGTTAATAGACCCTTACCCTAGGTGTAACTCAAAACTTATCCCTAGGAAGGAAAATCAACCTATGGTTCGGGATGGTCTCATGGAAATATCAGTGGTGGCAGCCAAGTTGCGTCACTTTTGCGCTCCCCTTGGGATGCCTTTCGCAGCTGCAGTGTGCCTGGAGCCCAGGGCTTCCTGGTTTTAAAAGTCCTAGGCCTAAGCCTAACAGTAACCCTAGGAAGGTAAATCAGCCGGGTATTAGGGTTCTTCCTAAGGGAAAAGCCGTGAAAGCAGCCATGTTGTGGCACTTCTGCACTCCCTTTGGGATGCCTTTGGCAGATGAAGTAAGCCTGGAACTCAGGGCTTCCTGGTTAAAGAAATCCAAGCCCTAGGCCGAAACCCAACCCTAAGACGAGAAAGGCAAATCAGCCAGGAATTAGGCATGTCCCCAAGGAAAAAGCTGTGGAGGCAGGCATGTTGTGCTACTTTTGCGCTCTTCTTGGCTAGTCCTTCGCAGCTGCTGTGTTCTTGGAACTCAGGGCTTTCTGGTTAATAGACCCTTACCCTAGGCGTAACTCAAACCTAACCCTAGGAAGGAAAATCAGCCTATGGTTCGGGATGGTCTCATGGAAATATCAGTGGTGGCAGCCAAGTTGCGTCACTTTTGCGCTCCCCTTGGGATGCCTTTCGCAGCTGCAGTGTGCCTGGAGCCCAGGGCTTCCTGGTTTTAAAAGTCCTAGGCCTAAGCCTAACAGTAACCCTAGGAAGGTAAATCAGCCGGGTATTAGGGTTCTTCCTAAGGGAAAAGCCGTGAAAGCAGCCATGTTGTGGCACTTCTGCACTCCCTTTGGGATGCCTTTGGCAGATGAAGTAAGCCTGGAACTCAGGGCTTCCTGGTTAAAGAAATCCAAGCCCTAGGCTGAACCCTAACCCTAACCCTAGGCAGATAAATCAGCCTAGGTATAGGGATGGTGCCAAGGAAAAAGCTGTGAAAGCTGCCATGTTGTTGCACTTTTGTACTCCCCTTGGGATGCCTTGAACAGCTGCAGTGTGCCTGGAGCTAAGGGCTTCCTAGTTTCAAAAATCCTAGCCCTAGGCCTAGGCCTAACAGTAACCCTGGGAAGGTAAATCAGCCTGCTGTTAGGCTTCTTGCCAAGGAAAAAGCCGTGAAAGCAGCCATGTTGTGGCACTTTTGCACTCCCTTTTGGATGCCTTTCACAGCTCCAGTGTGCCTGGAACTCAGGGCTTCCTGATTTTAAAAATCCTAGCCCTAGGCCGAACCCCAGCCCTAAGACGAGAAAGGCAAATCAGCCAGGAATTAGGCATGTCCCCAAGGAAAAAGCTGTGGAGGCAGGCATGTTGTGGTACTTTTGCGCTCTTCTTGGCTAGTCCTTCGCAGCTGCTGTGTTCTTGGAACTCAGGGCTTTCTGGTTAATAGAACCCTTACCCTAGGTGTAACTCAAACCTTATCCCTAGGAAGGAAAATCAGCCTATGGTTCGGGATGGTCTCATGGAAATATCAGTGGTGGCAGCCAAGTTGCGTCACTTTTGCGCTCCCCTTGGGATGCCTTTCGCAGCTGCAGTGTGCCTGGAGCTAAGGGCTTCCTAGTTTCAAAAATCCTAGCCCTAGGCCTAAGCCTAACAGTAACCCTAGGAAGGTAAATCAGCCTGGTGTTAGGCTTCTTGCCAAGGAAAAAGCCGTGAAAGCAGCCATGTTGTGGCTCTTTTGCACTCCCTATTGGATGCCTTTCACAGCTCCAGTGTGCCTGGAACTCAGGGCTTCCTGATTTTAAAAATCCTAGCCCTAGGCCGAACCCCAACCCTAAGACGAGAAAGGCAAATCAGCCAGGAATTAGGCATGTCCCCAAGGAAAAAGCTGTGGAGGCAGGCATGTTGTGCTACTTTTGCGCTCTTCTTGGCTAGTCCTTCGCAGCTGCTGTGTTCTTGGAACTCAGGGCTTTCTGGTTAATAGAACCCTTACCCTAGGTGTAACTCAAACCTTATCCCTAGGAAGGAAAATCAGCCTATGGTTCGGGATGGTCTCATGGAAATATCAGTGGTGGCAGCCAAGTTGCGTCACTTTTGCGCTCCCCTTGGGATGCCTTTCGCAGCTGCAGTGTGCCTGGAGCCCAGGGCTTCCTGGTTTTAAAAGTCCTAGGCCTAAGCCTAACAGTAACCCTAGGAAGGTAAATCAGCCGGGTATTAGGGTTCTTCCTAAGGGAAAAGCCGTGAAAGCAGCCATGTTGTGGCACTTCTGCACTCCCTTTGGGATGCCTTTGGCAGATGAAGTAAGCCTGGAACTCAGGGCTTCCTGGTTAAAGAAATCCAAGCCCTAGGCTGAACCCTAACCCTAACCCTAGGCAGATAAATCAGCCTAGGTATAGGGATGGTGCCAAGGAAAAAGCTGTGAAAGCTGCCATGTTGTTGCACTTTTGTACTCCCCTTGGGATGCCTTTCGCAGCTGCAGTGTGCCTGGAGCCCAGGGCTTCCTGGTTTTAAAAGTCCTAGGCCTAAGCCTAACAGTAACCCTAGGAAGGTAAATCAGCCGGGTATTAGGGTTCTTCCTAAGGGAAAAGCCGTGAAAGCAGCCATGTTGTGGCACTTCTGGACTCCCTTTGGGATGCCTTTGGCAGATGAAGTAAGCCTGGAACTCAGGGCTTCCTGGTTAAAGAAATCCAAGCCCTAGGCCGAAACCCAACCCTAAGACGAGAAAGGCAAATCAGCCAGGAATTAGGCATGTCCCCAAGGAAAAAGCTGTGGAGGCAGGCATGTTGTGCTACTTTTGCGCTCTTCTTGGCTAGTCCTTCGCAGCTGCTGTGTTCTTGGAACTCAGGGCTTTCTGGTTAATAGACCCTTACCCTAGGCGTAACTCAAACCTAACCCTAGGAAGGAAAATCAGCCTATGGTTCGGGATGGTCTCATGGAAATATCAGTGGTGGCAGCCAAGTTGCGTCACTTTTGCGCTCCCCTTGGGATGCCTTTCGCAGCTGCAGTGTGCCTGGAGCCCAGGGCTTCCTGGTTTTAAAAGTCCTAGGCCTAAGCCTAACAGTAACCCTAGGAAGGTAAATCAGCCGGGTATTAGGGTTCTTCCTAAGGGAAAAGCCGTGAAAGCAGCCATGTTGTGGCACTTCTGCACTCCCTTTGGGATGCCTTTGGCAGATGAAGTAAGCCTGGAACTCAGGGCTTCCTGGTTAAAGAAATCCAAGCCCTAGGCTGAACCCTAACCCTAACCCTAGGCAGATAAATCAGCCTAGGTATAGGGATGGTGCCAAGGAAAAAGCTGTGAAAGCTGCCATGTTGTTGCACTTTTGTACTCCCCTTGGGATGCCTTGAACAGCTGCAGTGTGCCTGGAGCTAAGGGCTTCCTAGTTTCAAAAATCCTAGCCCTAGGCCTAGGCCTAACAGTAACCCTGGGAAGGTAAATCAGCCTGCTGTTAGGCTTCTTGCCAAGGAAAAAGCCGTGAAAGCAGCCATGTTGTGGCACTTTTGCACTCCCTTTTGGATGCCTTTCACAGCTCCAGTGTGCCTGGAACTCAGGGCTTCCTGATTTTAAAAATCCTAGCCCTAGGCCGAACCCCAGCCCTAAGACGAGAAAGGCAAATCAGCCAGGAATTAGGCATGTCCCCAAGGAAAAAGCTGTGGAGGCAGGCATGTTGTGCTACTTTTGCGCTCTTCTTGGCTAGTCCTTCGCAGCTGCTGTGTTCTTGGAACTCAGGGCTTTCTGGTTAATAGAACCCTTACCCAAGGTGTAACTCAAACCTTATCCCTAGGAAGGAAAATCAGCCTATGGTTCGGGATGGTCTCATGGAAATATCAGTGGTGGCAGCCAAGTTGCGTCACTTTTGCGCTCCCCTTGGGATGCCTTTCGCAGCTGCAGTGTGCCTGGAGCTAAGGGCTTCCTAGTTTCAAAAATCCTAGCCCCAGGCCTAAGCCTAACAGTAACCCTAGGAAGGTAAATCAGCCTGGTGTTAGGCTTCTTGCCAAGGAAAAAGCCGTGAAAGCAGCCATGTTGTGGCACTTTTGCACTCCCTATTGGATGCCTTTCACAGCTCCAGTGTGCCTGGAACTCAGGGCTTCCTTATTTTAAAAATCCTAGCCCTAGGCCGAACCCCAACCCTAAGACGAGAAAGGCAAATCAGCCAGGAATTAGGCATGTCCCCAAGGAAAAAGCTGTGGAGGCAGGCATGTTGTGCTACTTTTGCGCTCTTCTTGGCTAGTCCTTCGCAGCTGCTGTGTTCTTGGAACTCAGGGCTTTCTGGTTAATAGAACCCTTACCCTAGGTGTAACTCAAACCTTATCCCTAGGAAGGAAAATCAGCCTATGGTTCGGGATGGTCTCATGGAAATATCAGTGGTGGCAGCCAAGTTGCGTCACTTTTGCGCTCCCCTTGGGATGCCTTTCGCAGCTGCAGTGTGCCTGGAGCCCAGGGCTTCCTGGTTTTAAAAGTCCTAGGCCTAAGCCTAACAGTAACCCTAGGAAGGTAAATCAGCCGGGTATTAGGGTTCTTCCTAAGGGAAAAGCCGTGAAAGCAGCCATGTTGTGGCACTTCTGCACTCCCTTTGGGATGCCTTTGGCAGATGAAGTAAGCCTGGAACTCAGGGCTTCCTGGTTAAAGAAATCCAAGCCCTAGGCTGAACCCTAACCCTAACCCTAGGCAGATAAATCAGCCTAGGTATAGGGATGGTGCCAAGGAAAAAGCTGTGAAAGCTGCCATGTTGTTGCACTTTTGTACTCCCCTTGGGATGCCTTGAACAGCTGCAGTGTGCCTGGAGCCCAGGGCTTCCTGGTTTTAAATGTCCTAGGCCTAAGCCTAACAGTAACCCTAGGAAGGTAAATCAGCCGGGTATTAGGCTTCTTCCTAAGGGAAAAGCCGTGAAAGCAGCCATGTTGTGGCACTTCTGCACTCCCTTTGGGATGCCTTTGGCAGATGAAGTAAGCCTGGAACTCAGGGCTTCCTGGTTAAAGAAATCCAAGCCCTAGGCTGAACCCTAACCCTAACCCTAGGCAGATAAATCAGCCTAGGTATAGGGATGGTGCCAAGGAAAAAGCTGTGAAAGCTGCCATGTTGTTGCACTTTTGTACTCCCCTTGGGATGCCTTGAACAGCTGCAGTGTGCCTGGAGCCCAGGGCTTCCTAGTTTCAAAAATCCTAGCCCTAGGCCTAAGCCTAACAGTAACCCTGGGAAGGTAAATCAGCCTGCTGTTAGGCTTCTTGCCAAGGAAAAAGCCGTGAAAGCAGCCATGTTGTGGCACTTTTGCACTCCCTTTTGGATGCCTTTCACAGCTCCAGTGTGCCTGGAACTCAGGGCTTCCTGATTTTAAAAATCCTAGCCCTAGGCCGAACCCCAACCCTAAGACGAGAAAGGCAAATCAGCCAGGAATTAGGCATGTCCCCAAGGAAAAAGCTGTGGAGGCAGGCATGTTGTGCTACTTTTGCGCTCTTCTTGGCTAGTCCTTCGCAGCTGCTGTGTTCTTGGAACTCAGGGCTTTCTGGTTAATAGAGCCCTTACCCTAGGTGTAACTCAAATCTTATCCCTAGGAAGGAAAATCAGCCTATGGTTCGGGATGGTCTCATGGAAATATCAGTGGTGGCAGCCAAGTTGCGTCACTTTTGCGCTCCCCTTGGGATGCCTTTCGCAGCTGCAGTGTGCCTGGAGCCCAGGGCTTCCTGGTTTTAAAAGTCCTAGGCCTAAGCCTAACAGTAACCCTAGGAAGGTAAATCAGCCGGGTATTAGGGTTCTTCCTAAGGGAAAAGCCGTGAAAGCAGCCATGTTGTGGCACTTCTGCACTCCCTTTGGGATGCCTTTGGCAGATGAAGTAAGCCTGGAACTCAGGGCTTCCTGGTTAAAGAAATCCAAGCCCTAGGCTGAACCCTAACCCTAACCCTAGGCAGATAAATCAGCCTAGGTATAGGGATGGTGCCAAGGAAAAAGCTGTGAAAGCTGCCATGTTGTTGCACTTTTGTACTCCCCTTGGGATGCCTTGAACAGCTGCAGTGTGCCTGGAGCTAAGGGCTTCCTAGTTTCAAAAATCCTAGCCCTAGGCCTGGGCCTAACAGTAACCCTGGGAAGGTAAATCAGCCTGCTGTTAGGCTTCTTGCCAAGGAAAAAGCCGTGAAAGCAGCCATGTTGTGGCACTTTTGCACTCCCTTTTGGATGCCTTTCACAGCTCCAGTGTGCCTGGAACTCAGGGCTTCCTGATTTTAAAAATCCTAGCCCTAGGCCGAACCCCAGCCCTAAGACGAGAAAGGCAAATCAGCCAGGAATTAGGCATGTCCCCAAGGAAAAAGCTGTGGAGGCAGGCATGTTGTGCTACTTTTGCGCTCTTCTTGGCTAGTCCTTCGCAGCTGCTGTGTTCTTGGAACTCAGGGCTTTCTGGTTAATAGGACCCTTACCTTAGGCGTAACTCAAACCTTAAGCCTAGGAAGGAAAATCAGCCTATGGTTCGGGATGGTCTCATGGAAATATCAGTGGTGGCAGCCAAGTTGTGTCACTTTTGCGCTCCCCTTGGGATGCCTTTCGCAGCTGCAGTGTGCCTGGAGCCCAGGGCTTCCTGGTTTTAAAAGTCCTAGGCCTAAGCCTAAGAGTAACCCTAGGAAGGTAAATCAGCCGGGTATTAGGGTTCTTCCTAAGGGAAAAGCCATGAAAGCAGCCATGTTGTGGCACTTCTGCACTCCCTTTGGGATGCCTTTGGCAGATGAAGTAAGCCTGGAACTCAGGGCTTCCTGGTTAAAGAAATCCAAGCCCTAGGCTGAACCCTAACCCTAACCCTAGGCAGATAAATCAGCCTATGTATAGGGATGGTGCCAAGGAAAAAGCTGTGAAAGCTGCCATGTTGTTGCACTTTTGTACTCCCCTTGGGATGCCTTGAACAGCTGCAGTGTGCCTGGAGCTAAGGGCTTCCTAGTTTCAAAAATCCTAGTCCTAGGCCTAAGCCTAACAGTAACCCTGGGAAGGTAAATCAGCCTGGTGTTAGGCATCTTGCCAAGGAAAAAGCCGTGAAAGCAGCCATGTTGTGGCTCTTTTGCACTCCCTATTGGATGCCTTTCACAGCTCCAGTGTGCCTGGAACTCAGGGCTTCCTGATTTTAAAAATCCTAGCCCTAGGCCGAACCCCAACCCTAAGACGAGAAAGGCAAATCAGCCAGGAATTAGGCATGTCCCCAAGGAAAAAGCTGTGGAGGCAGGCATGTTGTGCTACTTTTGCGCTCTTCTTGGCTAGTCCTTCGCAGCTGCTGTGTTCTTGGAACTCAGGGCTTTCTGGTTAATAGAACCCTTACCCTAGGTGTAACTCAAACCTTATCCCTAGGAAGGAAAATCAGCCTATGGTTCGGGATGGTCTCATGGAAATATCAGTGGTGGCAGCCAAGTTGCGTCACTTTTGCGCTCCCCTTGGGATGCCTTTCGCAGCTGCAGTGTGCCTGGAGCCCAGGGCTTCCTGGTTTTAAAAGTCCTAGGCCTAAGCCTAACAGTAACCCTAGGAAGGTAAATCAGCCGGGTATTAGGGTTCTTCCTAAGGGAAAAGCCGTGAAAGCAGCCATGTTGTGGCACTTCTGCACTCCCTTTGGGATGCCTTTGGCAGATGAAGTAAGCCTGGAACTCAGGGCTTCCTGGTTAAAGAAATCCAAGCCCTAGGCTGAACCCTAACCCTAACCCTAGGCAGATAAATCAGCCTAGGTATAGGGATGGTGCCAAGGAAAAAGCTGTGAAAGCTGCCATGTTGTTGCACTTTTGTACTCCCCTTGGGATGCCTTGAACAGCTGCAGTGTGCCTGGAGCCCAGGGCTTCCTGGTTTTAAATGTCCTAGGCCTAAGCCTAACAGTAACCCTAGGAAGGTAAATCAGCCGGGTATTAGGGTTCTTCCTAAGGGAAAAGCCGTGAAAGCAGCCATGTTGTGGCACTTCTGCACTCCCTTTGGGATGCCTTTGGCAGATGAAGTAAGCCTGGAACTCAGGGCTTCCTGGTTAAAGAAATCCAAGCCCTAGGCTGAACCCTAACCCTAACCCTAGGCAGATAAATCAGCCTAGGTATAGGGATGGTGCCAAGGAAAAAGCTGTGAAAGCTGCCATGTTGTTGCACTTTTGTACTCCCCTTGGGATGCCTTGAACAGCTGCAGTGTGCCTGGAGCCCAGGGCTTCCTAGTTTCAAAAATCCTAGCCCTAGGCCTAAGCCTAACAGTAACCCTGGGAAGGTAAATCAGCCTGCTGTTAGGCTTCTTGCCAAGGAAAAAGCCGTGAAAGCAGCCATGTTGTGGCACTTTTGCACTCCCTTTTGGATGCCTTTCACAGCTCCAGTGTGCCTGGAACTCAGGGCTTCCTGATTTTAAAAATCCTAGCCCTAGGCCGAACCCCAACCCTAAGACGAGAAAGGCAAATCAGCCAGGAATTAGGCATGTCCCCAAGGAAAAAGCTGTGGAGGCAGGCATGTTGTGCTACTTTTGCGCTCTTCTTGGCTAGTCCTTCGCAGCTGCTGTGTTCTTGGAACTCAGGGCTTTCTGGTTAATAGACCCTTACCCTAGGTGTAACTCAAATCTTATCCCTAGGAAGGAAAATCAAGCTATGGTTCGGGATGGTCTCATGGAAATATCAGTGGTGGCAGCCAAGTTGCGTCACTTTTGCGCTCCCCTTGGGATGCCTTTCGCAGCTGCAGTGTGCCTGGAGCCCAGGGCTTCCTGGTTTTAAAAGTCCTAGGCCTAAGCCTAACAGTAACCCTAGGAAGGTAAATCAGCCGGGTATTAGGGTTCTTCCTAAGGGAAAAGCCGTGAAAGCAGCCATGTTGTGGCACTTCTGCACTCCCTTTGGGATGCCTTTGGCAGATGAAGTAAGCCTGGAACTCAGGGCTTCCTGGTTAAAGAAATCCAAGCCCTAGGCTGAACCCTAACCCTAACCCTAGGCAGATAAATCAGCCTAGGTATAGGGATGGTGCCAAGGAAAAAGCTGTGAAAGCTGCCATGTTGTTGCACTTTTGTACTCCCCTTGGGATGCCTTGAACAGCTGCAGTGTGCCTGGAGCTAAGGGCTTCCTAGTTTCAAAAATCCTAGCCCTAGGCCTGGGCCTAACAGTAACCCTGGGAAGGTAAATCAGCCTGCTGTTAGGCTTCTTGCCAAGGAAAAAGCCGTGAAAGCAGCCATGTTGTGGCACTTTTGCACTCCCTTTTGGATGCCTTTCACAGCTCCAGTGTGCCTGGAACTCAGGGCTTCCTGATTTTAAAAATCCTAGCCCTAGGCCGAACCCCAGCCCTAAGACGAGAAAGGCAAATCAGCCAGGAATTAGGCATGTCCCCAAGGAAAAAGCTGTGGAGGCAGGCATGTTGTGCTACTTTTGCGCTCTTCTTGGCTAGTCCTTCGCAGCTGCTGTGTTCTTGGAACTCAGGGCTTTCTGGTTAATAGGACCCTTACCTTAGGCGTAACTCAAACCTTAAGCCTAGGAAGGAAAATCAGCCTATGGTTCGGGATGGTCTCATGGAAATATCAGTGGTGGCAGCCAAGTCGCGTCACTTTTGCGCTCCCCTTGGGATGCCTTTCGCAGCTGCAGTGTGCCTGGAGCCCAGGGCTTCCTGGTTTTAAAAGTCCTAGGCCTAAGCCTAACAGTAACCCTAGGAAGGTAAATCAGCCGGGTATTAGGGTTCTTCCTAAGGGAAAAGCCGTGAAAGCAGCCATGTTGTGGCACTTCTGCACTCCCTTTGGGATGCCTTTGGCAGATGAAGTAAGCCTGGAACTCAGGGCTTCCTGGTTAAAGAAATCCAAGCCCTAGGCTGAACCCTAACCCTAACCCTAGGCAGATAAATCAGCCTATGTATAGGGATGGTGCCAAGGAAAAAGCTGTGAAAGCTGCCATGTTGTTGCACTTTTGTACTCCCCTTGGGATGCCTTGAACAGCTGCAGTGTGCCTGGAGCTAAGGGCTTCCTAGTTTCAAAAATCCTAGCCCTAGGCCTAAGCCTAACAGTAACCCTGGGAAGGTAAATCAGCCTGGTGTTAGGCTTCTTGCCAAGGAAAAAGCCGTGAAAGCAGCCATGTTGTGGCTCTTTTGCACTCCCTATTGGATGCCTTTCACAGGTCCAGTGTGCCTGGAACTCAGGGCTTCCTGATTTTAAAAATCCTAGCCCTAGGCCGAACCCCAACCCTAAGACGAGAAAGGCAAATCAGCCAGGAATTAGGCATGTCCCCAAGGAAAAAGCTGTGGAGGCAGGCATGTTGTGCTACTTTTGCGCTCTTCTTGGCTAGTCCTTCGCAGCTGCTGTGTTCTTGGAACTCAGGGCTTTCTGGTTAATAGAACCCTTACCCTAGGTGTAACTCAAACATTATCCCTAGGAAGAAAAATCAGCCTATGGTTCGGGATGGTCTCATGGAAATATCAGTGGTGGCAGCCAAGTTGCGTCACTTTTGCGCTCCCCTTGGGATGCCTTGAACAGCTGCAGTGTGCCTGGAGCTAAGGGCTTCCTAGTTTCAAAAATCCTAGCCCTAGGCCTAAGCCTAACAGTAACCCTGGGAAGGTAAATCAGCCTGGTGTTAGGCTTCTTGCCAAGGAAAAAGCCGTGAAAGCAGCCATGTTGTGGCTCTTTTGCACTCCCTATTGGATGCCTTTCACAGCTCCAGTGTGCCTGGAACTCAGGGCTTCCTGATTTTAAAAATCCTAGCCCTAGGCCGAACCCCAACCCTAAGACGAGAAAGGCAAATCAGCCAGGAATTAGGCATGTCCCCAAGGAAAAAGCTGTGGAGGCAGGCATGTTGTGCTACTTTTGCGCTCTTCTTGGCTAGTCCTTCGCAGCTGCTGTGTTCTTGGAACTCAGGGCTTTCTGGTTAATAGAACCCTTACCCTAGGTGTAACTCAAACCTTATCCCTAGGAAGGAAAATCAGCCTATGATTCGTGATGCTCTCATGGAAATATCAGTGGTGGCAGCCAAGTTGCGTCACTTTTGCGCTCCCCTTGGGATGCCTTTCCCAGCTGCAGTGTGCCTGGAGCCCAGGGCTTCCTGGTTTTAAAAGTCCTAGGCCTAAGCCTAACAGTAACCCTAGGAAGGTAAATCAGCCGGGTATTAGGGTTCTTCCTAAGGGAAAAGCCGTGAAAGCAGCCATGTTGTGGCACTTCTGCACTCCCTTTGGGATGCCTTTGGCAGATGAAGTAAGCCTGGAACTCAGGGCTTCCTGGTTAAAGAAAT
This sequence comes from Ammospiza nelsoni, assembly GCF_027579445.1. Classification (NCBI taxonomy): domain Eukaryota; kingdom Metazoa; phylum Chordata; class Aves; order Passeriformes; family Passerellidae; genus Ammospiza; species Ammospiza nelsoni. The sequence goes on along the minus strand of NW_026683212.1, from coordinate 172,192 downwards.
CCAAGCCCTAGGCTGAACCCTAACCCTAACCCTAGGCAGATAAATCAGCCTAGGTATAGGGATGGTGCCAAGGAAAAAGCTGTGAAAGCTGCCATGTTGTTGCACTTTTGTACTCCCCTTGGGATGCCTTGAACAGCTGCAGTGTGCCTGGAGCCCAGGGCTTCCTAGTTTTAAAAATCCTAGCCCTAGGCCTAAGCCTAACAGTAACCCTGGGAAGGTAAATCAGCCTGGTGTTAGGCTTCTTGCCAAGGAAAAAGCCGTGAAAGCAGCCATGTTGTGGCTCTTTTGCACTCCCTTTTGGATGCCTTTCACAGCTCCAGTGTGCCTGGAACTCAGGGCTTCCTGATTTTAAAAATCCTAGCCCTAGGCCGAACCCCAACCCTAAGACGAGAAAGGCAAATCAGCCAGGAATTAGGCATGTCCCCAAGGAAAAAGCTGTGGAGGCAGGCATGTTGTGGTACTTTTGCGCTCTTCTTGGCAAGTCCTTCGCAGCTGCTGTGTTCTTGGAACTCAGGGCTTTCTGGTTAATAGACCCTTACCCTAGGCGTAACTCAAACCTTAACCCTAGGAAGGAAAATCAGCCTATGGTTCGGGATGGTCTCATGGAAATATCAGTGGTGGCAGCCAAGTTGCGTCACTTTTGCGCTCCCCTTGGGATGCCTTTCGCAGCTGCAGTGTGCCTGGAGCCCAGGGCTTCCTGGTTTTAAAAGTCCTAGGCCTAAGCCTAACAGTAACCCTAGGAAGGTAAATCAGCCGGGTATTAGGGTTCTTCCTAAGGGAAAAGCCGTGAAAGCAGCCATGTTGTGGCACTTCTGCACTCCCTTTGGGATGCCTTTGGCAGATGAAGTAAGCCTGGAACTCAGGGCTTCCTGGTTAAAGAAATCCAAGCCCTAGGCTGAACCCTAACCCTAACCCTAGGCAGATAAATCAGCCTAGGTATAGGGATGGTGCCAAGGAAAAAGCTGTGAAAGCTGCCATGTTGTTGCACTTTTGTACTCCCCTTGGGATGCCTTGAACAGCTGCAGTGTGCCTGGAGCCCAGGGCTTCCTAGTTTTAAAAATCCTAGCCCTAGGCCTAAGCCTAACAGTAACCCTGGGAAGGTAAATCAGCCTGGTGTTAGGCTTCTTGCCAAGGAAAAAGCCGTGAAAGCAGCCATGTTGTGGCACTTTTGCACTCCCTTTTGGATGCCTTTCACAGCTGCAGTGTGCCTGGAACTCAGGGCTTCCTGATTTTAAAATCCTAGCCCTAGGCCGAACCCCAACCCTAAGACGAGAAAGGCAAATCAGCCAGGAATTAGGCATGTCCCCAAGGAAAAAGCTGTGGAGGCAGGCATGTTGTGCTACTTTTGCGCTCTTCTTGGCTAGTCCTTCGCAGCTGCTGTGTTCTTGGAACTCAGGGCTTTCTGGTTAATAGAGCCCTTACCCTAGGCGTAACTCAAACCTTAACCCTAGGAAGGAAAATCAGCCTATGGTTCGGGATGGTCTCATGGAAATATCAGTGGTGGCAGCCAAGTTGCGTCACTTTTGCGCTCCCCTTGGGATGCCTTTTGCAGCTGCAGTGTGCCTGGAGCCCAGGGCTTCCTGGTTTTAAAAGTCCTGGGCCTAAGCCTAACAGTAACCCTAGGAAGGTAAATCAGCCGGGTATTAGGGTTCTTCCTAAGGGAAAAGCCGTGAAAGCAGCCATGTTGTGGCACTTCTGCACTCCCTTTGGGATGCCTTTGGCAGATGAAGTAAGCCTGGAACTCAGGGCTTCCTGGTTAAAGAAATCCAAGCCCTAGGCTGAACCCTAACCCTAACCCTAGGCAGATAAATCAGCCTAGGTATAGGGATGGTGCCAAGGAAAAAGCTGTGAAAGCTGCCATGTTGTTGCACTTTTGTACTCCCCTTGGGATGCCTTGAACAGCTGCAGTGTGCCTGGAGCCCAGGGCTTCCTAGTTTTAAAAATCCTAGCCCTAGGCCTAAGCCTAACAGTAACCCTGGGAAGGTAAATCAGCCTGGTGTTAGGCTTCTTGCCAAGGAAAAAGCCGTGAAAGCAGCCATGTTGTGGCACTTCTGCACTCCCTTTGGGATGCCTTTGGCAGATGAAGTAAGCCTGGAACTCAGGGCTTCCTGGTTAAAGAAATCCAAGCCCTAGGCTGAACCCTAACCCTAACCCTAGGCAGATAAATCAGCCTAGGTATAGGGATGGTGCCAAGGAAAAAGCTGTGAAAGCTGCCATGTTGTTGCACTTTTGTACTCCCCTTGGGATGCCTTGAACAGCTGCAGTGTGCCTGGAGCCCAGGGCTTCCTAGTTTTAAAAATCCTAGCCCTAGGCCTAAGCCTAACAGTAACCCTGGGAAGGTAAATCAGCCTGGTGTTAGGCTTCTTGCCAAGGAAAAAGCCGTGAAAGCAGCCATGTTGTGGCACTTTTGCACTCCCTTTTGGATGCCTTTCACAGCTCCAGTGTGCCTGGAACTCAGGGCTTCCTGATTTTAAAAATCCTAGCCCTAGGCCGAACCCCAACACTAAGACGAGAAAGGCAAATCAGCCAGGAATTAGGCATGTCCACAAGGAAAAAGCTGTGGAGGCAGGCATGTTGTGGTACTTTTGCGCTCTTCTTGGGTAGTCCTTCGCAGCTGCTGTGTTTTGGAACTCAGGGCTTTCTGGTTAATAGACCCTTACCCTAGGCGTAACTCAAACCTTAACCCTAGGAAGGAAAATCAGCCTATGGTTCGGGATGGTCTCATGGAAATATCAGTGGTGGCAGCCAAGTTGCGTCACTTTTGCGCTCCCCTTGGGATGCCTTTCGCAGCTGCAGTGTGCCTGGAGCCCAGGGCTTCCTGGTTTTAAAAGTCCTAGGCCTAAGCCTAACAGTAACCCTAGGAAGGTAAATCAGCCGGGTATTAGGGTTCTTCCTAAGGAAAAAGCCGTGAAAGCAGCCATGTTGTGGCACTTCTGCACTCCCTTTGGGATGCCTTTGGCAGATGAAGTAAGCCTGGAACTCAGGGCTTCCTGGTTAAAGAAATCCAAGCCCTAGGCTGAACCCTAACCCTAACCCTAGGCAGATAAATCGGCCTAGGTATAGGGATGGTGCCAAGGAAAAAGCTGTGAAAGCTGCCATGTTGTTGCACTTTTGTACTCCCCTTGGGATGCCTTGAACAGCTGCAGTGTGCCTGGAGCCCAGGGCTTCCTAGTTTTAAAAATCCTAGTCCTAGGCCTAAGCCTAACAGTAACCCTGGGAAGGTAAATCAGCCTGGTGTTAGGCTTCTTGCCAAGGAAAAAGCCGTGAAAGCAGCCATGTTGTGGCTCTTTTGCACTCCCTTTTGGATGCCTTTCACAGCTCCAGTGTGCCTGGAACTCAGGGCTTCCTGATTTTAAAAATCCTAGCCCTAGGCCGAACCCCAGCCCTAAGACGAGAAAGGCAAAACAGCCAGGAATTAGGCATGTCCACAAGAAAAAGCTGTGGAGGCAGGCATGTTGTGGTACTTTTGCGCTCTTCTTGGCTAGTCCTTCGCAGCTGCTGTGTTCTTGGAACTCAGGGCTTTCTGGTTAATAGAGCCCTTACCCTAGGCGTAACTCAAACCTTAACCCTAGGAAGGAAAATCAGCCTATGGTTCGGGATGGTCTCATGGAAATATCAGTGGTGGCAGCCAAGTTGCGTCACTTTTGCGCTCCCCTTGGGATGCCTTTCGCAGCTGCAGTGTGCCTGGAGCCCAGGGCTTCCTGGTTTTAAAAGTCCTAGGCCTAAGCCTAACAGTAACCCTAGGAAGGTAAATCAGCCGGGTATTATTAGGGTTCTTCCTAAGGAAAAAGCCGTGAAAGCAGCCATGTTGTGGCACTTCTGCACTCCCTTTGGGATGCCTTTGGCAGATGAAGTAAGCCTGGAACTCAGGGCTTCCTGGTTAAAGAATCCAAGCCCTAGGCTGAACCCTAACCCTAACCCTAGGCAGATAAATCAGCCTAGGTATAGGGATGGTGCCAAGGAAAAAGCTGTGAAAGCTGCCATGTTGTTGCACTTTTGTACTCCCCTTGGGATGCCTTGAACAGCTGCAGTGTGCCTGGAGCCCAGGGCTTCCTAGTTTTAAAAATCCTAGCCCTAGGCCTAAGCCTAACAGTAACCCTGGGAAGGTAAATCAGCCTGGTGTTAGGCTTCTTGCCAAGGAAAAAGCCGTGAAAGCAGCCATGTTGTGGCTCTTTTGCACTCCCTTTTGGATGCCTTTCACAGCTCCAGTGTGCCTGGAACTCAGGGCTTCCTGATTTTAAAAATCCTAGCCCTAGGCCGAACCCCAACCCTAAGACGAGAAAGGCAAATCAGCCAGGAATTAGGCATGTCCCCAAGGAAAAAGCTGTGGAGGCAGGGCATGTTGTGGTACTTTTGCGCTCTTCTTTGGGTAGTCCTTCGCAGCTGCTGTGTTCTTGGAACTCAGGGCTTTCTGGTTAATAGACCCTTACCCTAGGCGTAACTCAAACCTTAACCCTAGGAAGGAAAATCAGCCTATGGTTCGGATGGTCTCATGGAAATATCAGTGGTGGCAGCCAAGTTGCGTCACTTTTGCGCTCCCCTTGGGATGCCTTTCGCAGCTGCAGTGTGCCTGGAGCCCAGGGCTTCCTGGTTTAAAAGTCCTAGGCCTAAGCCTAACAGTAACCCTAGGAAGGTAAATCAGCCGGGTATTAGGGTTCTTCCTAAGGGAAAAGCCGTGAAAGCAGCCATGTTGTGGCACTTCTGCACTCCCTTTGGATGCCTTTGGCAGATGAAGTAAGCCTGGAACTCAGGGCTTCCTGGTTAAAGAAATCCAAGCCCTAGGCTGAAGCCTAACCCTAACCCTAGGCAGATAAATCAGCCTAGGTATAGGGGATGGTGCCAAGGAAAAAGCTGTGAAAGCTGCCATGTTGTTGCACTTTTGTACTCCCCTTGGGATGCCTTGAACAGCTGCAGTGTGCCTGGAGCCCAGGGCTTCCTAGTTTCAAAAATCCTAGCCCTAGGCCTAAGCCTAACAGTAACCCTGGGAAGGTAAATCAGCCTGGTGTTAGGCTTCTTGCCAAGGAAAAAGCCGTGAAAGCAGCCATGTTGTGGCACTTTTGCACTCCCTTTTGATGCCTTTCACAGCTCCAGTGTGCCTGGAACTCAGGGCTTCCTGATTTTAAAATCCTAGCCCTAGGCCGAACCCCAACACTAAGACGAGAAAGGCAAATCAGCCAGGAATTAGGCATGTCCACAAGGAAAAAGCTGTGGAGGCAGGCATGTTGTGCTACTTTTGCGCTCTTCTTGGGTAGTCCTTCGCAGCTGCTGTGTTCTTGGAACTCAGGGCTTTCTGGTTAATAGAGCCCTTACCCTAGGCGTAACTCAAACCTTAACCCTAGGAAGGAAAATCAGCCTATGGTTCGGGATGGTCTCATGGAAATATCAGTGGTGGCAGCCAAGTTGCGTCACTTTTGCGCTCCCCTTGGGATGCCTTTCGCAGCTGCAGTGTGCCTGGAGCCCAGGGCTTCCTGGTTTTAAAAGTCCTAGGCCTAAGCCTAACAGTAACCCTAGGAAGGTAAATCAGCCGGGTATTAGGGTTCTTCCTAAGGGAAAAGCCGTGAAAGCAGCCATGTTGTGGCACTTCTGCACTCCCTTTGGGATGCCTTTGGCAGATGAAGTAAGCCTGGAACTCAGGGCTTCCTGGTTAAAGAAATCCAAGCCCTAGGCTGAACCCTAACCCTAACCCTAGGCAGATAAATCAGCCTAGGTATAGGGATGGTGCCAAGGAAAAAGCTGTGAAAGCTGCCATGTTGTTGCACTTTTGTACTCCCCTTGGGATGCCTTGAACAGCTGCAGTGTGCCTGGAGCCCAGGGCTTCCTAGTTTTAAAAATCCTAGCCCTAGGCCTAAGCCTAACAGTAACCCTGGAAGGTAAATCAGCCTGGTGTTAGGCTTCTTGCCAAGGAAAAAGCCGTGAAAGCAGCCATGTTGTGGCACTTTTGCACTCCCTTTTGGATGCCTTTCACAGCTCCAGTGTGCCTGGAACTCAGGGCTTCCTGATTTTAAAAATCCTAGCCCTAGGCCGAACCCCAACCCTAAGACGAGAAAGGCAAATCAGCAGGAATTAGGCATGTCCCCAAGGAAAAAGCTGTGGAGGCAGGCATGTTGTGCTACTTTTGCGCTCTTCTTGGCTAGTCCTTCGCAGCTGCTGTGTTCTTGGAACTCAGGGCTTTCTGGTTAATAGAGCCCTTACCTTAGGCGTAACTCAAACCTTAAGCCTAGGAAGGAAAATCAACCTATGGTTCGGGGATGGTCTCATGGAAATATCAGTGGTGGCAGCCAAGTTGCGTCACTTTTGCGCTCCCCTTGGGATGCCTTTTGCAGCTGCAGTGTGCCTGGAGCCCAGGGCTTCCTGGTTTTAAAAGTCCTAGGCCTAAGCCTAACAGTAACCCTAGGAAGGTAAATCAGCCGGGTATTAGGGTTCTTCCTAAGGGAAAAGCCGTGAAAGCAGCCATGTTGTGGCACTTCTGCACTCCCTTTGGGATGCCTTTGGCAGATGAAGTAAGCCTGGAACTCAGGGCTTCCTGGTTAAAGAAATCCAAGCCCTAGGCTGAAGCCTAACCCTAACCCTAGGCAGATAAATCAGCCTAGGTATAGGGATGGTGCCAAGGAAAAAGCTGTGAAAGCTGCCATGTTGTTGCACTTTTGTACTCCCCTTGGGATGCCTTGAACAGCTGCAGTGTGCCTGGAGCCCAGGGCTTCCTAGTTTTAAAAATCCTAGCCCTAGGCCTAAGCCTAACAGTAACCCTAGGAAGGTAAATCAGCCGGGTATTAGGGTTCTTCCTAAGGGAAAAGCCGTGAAAGCAGCCATGTTGTGGCACTTTTGCACTCCCTTTTGGATGCCTTTCACAGCTCCAGTGTGCCTGGAACTCAGGGCTTCCTGATTTTAAAATCCTAGCCCTAGGCCGAACCCCAACCCTAAGACGAGAAAGGCAAATCAGCCAGGAATTAGGCATGTCCCCAAGGAAAAAGCTGTGGAGGCAGGCATGTTGTGGTACTTTTGCGCTCTTCTTGGCTAGTCCTTCGCAGCTGCTGTGTTCTTGGAACTCAGGGCTTTCTGGTTAATAGAGCCCTTACCTTAGGCGTAACTCAAACCTTAACCCTAGGAAGGAAAATCAGCCTATGGTTCGGGATGGTCTCATGGAAATATCAGTGTTGGCAGCCAAGTTGCGTCACTTTTGCGCTCCCCTTGGGATGCCTTTCGCAGCTGCAGTGTGCCTGGAGCCCAGGGCTTCCTGGTTTTAAAAGTCCTAGGCCTAAGCCTAACAGTAACCCTAGGAAGGTAAATCAGCCGGGTATTAGGGTTCTTCCTAAGGGAAAAGCCGTGAAAGCAGCCATGTTGTGGCACTTTTGCACTCCCTTTGGGATGCCTTTGGCAGATGAAGTAAGCCTGGAACTCAGGGCTTCCTGGTTAAAGAAATCCAAGCCCTAGGCTGAACCCTAACCCTAACCCTAGGCAGATAAATCAGCCTAGGTATAGGGATGGTGCCAAGGAAAAAGCTGTGAAAGCTGCCATGTTGTTGCACTTTTGTACTCCCCTTGGGATGCCTTGAACAGCTGCAGTGTGCCTGGAGCCCAGGGCTTCCTAGTTTTAAAATCCTAGCCCTAGGCCTAAGCCTAACAGTAACCCTGGGAAGGTAAATCAGCCTGGTGTTAGGCCTTCTTGCCAAGGAAAAAGCCGTGAAAGCAGCCATGTTGTGGCACTTTTGCACTCCCTTTTGGATGCCTTTCACAGCTCCAGTGTGCCTGGAACTCAGGGCTTCCTGATTTTAAAAATCCTAGCCCTAGGCCGAACCCCAACCCTAAGACGAGAAAGGCAAATCAGCCAGGAATTAGGCATGTCCCCAAGGAAAAAGCTGTGGAGGCAGGCATGTTGTGCTACTTTTGCGCTCTTCTTGGCTAGTCCTTCGCAGCTGCTGTGTTCTTGGAACTCAGGGCTTTCTGGTTAATAGAGCCCTTACCTTAGGCGTAACTCAAACCTTAAGCCTAGGAAGGAAAATCAACCTATGGTTCGGGATGGTCTCATGGAAATATCAGTGGTGGCAGCCAAGTTGCGTCACTTTTGCGCTCCCCTTGGGATGCCTTTTGCAGCTGCAGTGTGCCTGGAGCCCAGGGCTTCCTGGTTTTAAAAGTCCTAGGCCTAAGCCTAACAGTAACCCTAGGAAGGTAAATCAGCCGGGTATTAGGGTTCTTCCTAGGGAAAAGCCGTGAAAGCAGCCATGTTGTGGCACTTCTGCACTCCCTTTGGGATGCCTTTGGCAGATGAAGTAAGCCTGGAACTCAGGGCTTCCTGGTTAAAGAAATCCAAGCCCTAGGCTGAAGCCTAACCCTAACCCTAGGCAGATAAATCAGCCTAGGTATAGGGATGGTGCCAAGGAAAAAGCTGTGAAAGCTGCCATGTTGTTGCACTTTTGTACTCCCCTTGGGATGCCTTGAACAGCTGCAGTGTGCCTGGAGCCCAGGGCTTCCTAGTTTTAAAAATCCTAGCCCTAGGCCTAAGCCTAACAGTAACCCTAGGAAGGTAAATCAGCCGGGTATTAGGGTTCTTCCTAAGGAAAAGCCGTGAAAGCAGCCATGTTGTGGCACTTTTGCACTCCCTTTTGGATGCCTTTCACAGCTCCAGTGTGCCTGGAACTCAGGGGCTTCCTGATTTTAAAAATCCTAGCCCTAGGCCGAACCCCAACCCTAAGACGAGAAAGGCAAATCAGCCAGGAATTAGGCATGTCCCCAAGGAAAAAGCTGTGGAGGCAGGCATGTTGTGGTACTTTTGCGCTCTTCTTGGCTAGTCCTTCGCAGCTGCTGTGTTCTTGGAACTCAGGGCTTTCTGGTTAATAGAGCCCTTACCTTAGGCGTAACTCAAACCTTAACCCTAGGAAGGAAAATCAGCCTATGGTTCGGGATGGTCTCATGGAAATATCAGTGTTGGCAGCCAAGTTGCGTCACTTTTGCGCTCCCCTTGGGATGCCTTTCGCAGCTGCAGTGTGCCTGGAGCCCAGGGCTTCCTGGTTTTAAAAGTCCTAGGCCTAAGCCTAACAGTAACCCTAGGAAGGTAAATCAGCCGGGTATTAGGGTTCTTCCTAAGGGAAAAGCCGTGAAAGCAGCCATGTTGTGGCACTTTTGCACTCCCTTTTGGATGCCTTTCACAGCTGCAGTGTGCCTGGAACTCAGGGCTTCCTGATTTTAAAAATCCTAGCCCTAGGCCGAACCCCAACCCTATGACGAGAAAGGCAAATCAGCCAGGAATTAGGCATGTCCCCAAGGAAAAAGCTGTGGAGGCAGGCATGTTGTGCTACTTTTGCGCTCTTCTTGGGTAGTCCTTCGCAGCTGCTGTGTTCTTGGAACTCAGGGCTTTCTGTTTAATAGACCCTTACCCTAGGCGTAACTCAAACCTTAAGCCTAGGAAGGAAAATCAGCCTATGGTTCGGGATGGTCTCATGGAAATATCAGTGGTGGCAGCCAAGTTGCGTCACTTTTGCGCTCCCCTTGGGATGCCTTTCGCAGCTGCAGTGTGCCTGGAGCCCAGGGCTTCCTGGTTTTAAAAGTCCTAGGCCTAAGCCTAACAGTAACCCTAGGAAGGTAAATCAGCCGGGTATTAGGGTTCTTCCTAAGGGAAAAGCCGTGAAAGCAGCCATGTTGTGGCACTTCTGCACTCCCTTTGGGATGCCTTTGGCAGATGAAGTAAGCCTGGAACTCAGGGCTTCCTGGTTAAAGAAATCCAAGCCCTAGGCTGAACCCTAACCCTAACCCTAGGCAGATAAATCAGCCTAGGTATAGGGATGGTGCCAAGGAAAAAGCTGTGAAAGCTGCCATGTTGTTGCACTTTTGTACTCCCCTTGGGATGCCTTGAACAGCTGCAGTGTGCCTGGAGCCCAGGGCTTCCTAGTTTTAAAAATCCTAGCCCTAGGCCTAAGCCTAACAGTAACCCTGGGAAGGTAAATCAGCCTGGTGTTAGGCTTCTTGCCAAGGAAAAAGCCGTGAAAGCAGCCATGTTGTGGCACTTTTGCACTCCCTTTTGGATGCCTTTCACAGCTCCAGTGTGCCTGGAACTCAGGGCTTCCTGATTTTAAAAATCCTAGCCCTAGGCCGAACCCCAACACTAAGACGAGGAAGGCAAATCAGCCAGGAATTAGGCATGTCCACAAGGAAAAAGCTGTGGAGGCAGGCATGTTGTGGTACTTTTGCGCTCTTCTTGGCTAGTCCTTCGCAGCTGCTGTGTTCTTGGAACTCAGGGCTTTCTGGTTAATAGACCCTTACCCTAGGCGTAACTCAAACCTTAACCCTAGGAAGGAAAATCAACCTATGGTTCGGGATGGTCTCATGGAAATATCAGTGGTGGCAGCCAAGTTGCGTCACTTTTGCGCTCCCCTTGGGATGCCTTTCGCAGCTGCAGTGTGCCTGGAGCCCAGGGCTTCCTGGTTTTAAAAGTCCTAGGCCTAAGCCTAACAGTAACCCTAGGAAGGTAAATCAGCCGGGTATTAGGGTTCTTCCTAAGGGAAAAGCCGTGAAAGCAGCCATGTTGTGGCACTTCTGCACTCACTTTGGGATGCCTTTGGCAGATGAAGTAAGCCTGGAACTCAGGGCTTCCTGGTTAAAAAAATCCAAGCCCTAGGCTGAAGCCTAACCCTAACCCTAGGCAGATAAATCAGCCTAGCTATAGGGATGGTGCCAAGGAAAAAGCTGTGAAAGCTGCCATGTTGTTGCACTTTTGTACTCCCCTTGGGATGCCTTGAACAGCTGCAGTGTGCCTGGAGCCCAGGGCTTCCTAGTTTTAAAAATCCTAGCCCTAGGCCTAAGCCTAACAGTAACCCTGGGAAGGTAAATCAGCCTGGTGTTAGGCGTCTTGCCAAGGAAAAAGCCGTGAAAGCAGCCATGTTGTGGCACTTTTGCACTCCCTTTTGGATGCCTTTCACAGCTCCAGTGTGCCTGGAACTCAGGGCTTCCTGATTTTAAAAATCCTAGCCCTAGGCCGAACCCCAACCCTAAGACGAGAAAGGCAAATCAGCCAGGAATTAGGCATGTCCCCAAGGAAAAAGCTGTGGAGGCAGGCATGTTGTGCTACTTTTGCGCTCTTCTTGGCTAGTCCTTCGCAGCTGCTGTGTTCTTGGAACTCAGGGCTTTCTGGTTAATAGAGCCCTTACCCTAGGCGTAACTCAAACCTTAACCCTAGGAAGGAAAATCAGCCTATGGTTCGGGATGGTCTCATGGAAATATCAGTGGTGGCAGCCAAGTTGCGTCACTTTTGCGCTCCCCTTGGGATGCCTTTTGCAGCTGCAGTGTGCCTGGAGCCCAGGGCTTCCTGGTTTTAAAAGTCCTAGGCCTAAGCCTAACAGTAACCCTAGGAAGGTAAATCAGCCGGGTATTAGGGTTCTTCCTAAGGGAAAAGCCGTGAAAGCAGCCATGTTGTGGCACTTCTGCACTCCCTTTGGGATGCCTTTGGCAGATGAAGTAAGCCTGGAACTCAGGGCTTCCTGGTTAAAAAAATCCAAGCCCTAGGCTGAACCCTAACCCTAACCCTAGGCAGATAAATCAGCCTAGGTATAGGGATGGTGCCAAGGAAAAAGCTGTGAAAGCTGCCATGTTGTTGCACTTTTGTACTCCCCTTGGGATGCCTTGAACAGCTGCAGTGTGCCTGGAGCCCAGGGCTTCCTAGTTTTAAAAATCCTAGCCCTAGGCCTAAGCCTAACAGTAACCCTGGGAAGGTAAATCAGCCTGGTGTTAGGCTTCTTGCCAAGGAAAAAGCCGTGAAAGCAGCCATGTTGTGGCACTTTTGCACTCCCTTTTGGATGCCTTTCACAGCTCCAGTGTGCCTGGAACTCAGGGCTTCCTGATTTTAAAAATCCTAGCCCTAGGCCGAACCCCAACCCTAAGACGAGAAAGGCAAATCAGCCAGGAATTAGGCATGTCCCCAAGGAAAAAGCTGTGGAGGCAGGCATGTTGTGGTACTTTTGCGCTCTTCTAGGCTAGTCCTTCGCAGCTGCTGTGTTCTTGGAACTCAGGGCTTTCTGGTTAATAGAGCCCTTACCCTAGGTGTAACTCAAACCTTAACCCTAGGAAGGAAAATCAGCCTATGGTTCGGGATGGTCTCATGGAAATATCAGTGGTGGCAGCCAAGTCGCGTCACTTTTGCGCTCCCCTTGGGATGCCTTTCGCAGCTGCAGTGTGCCTGGAGCCCAGGGCTTCCTGGTTTTAAAAGTCCTAGGCCTAAGCCTAACAGTAACCCTAGGAAGGTAAATCAGCCGGGTATTAGGGTTCTTCCTAAGGGAAAAGCCGTGAAAGCAGCCATGTTGTGGCACTTCTGCACTCCCTTTGGGATGCCTTTGGCAGATGAAGTAAGCCTGGAACTCAGGGCTTCCTGGTTAAAGAAATCCAAGCCCTAGGCTGAACCCTAACCCTAACCCTAGGCAGATAAATCAGCCTAGGTATAGGGATGGTGCCAAGGAAAAAGCTGTGAAAGCTGCCATGTTGTTGCACTTTTGTACTCCCCTTGGGATGCCTTGAACAGCTGCAGTGTGCCTGGAGCTAAGGGCTTCCTAGTTTTAAAAATCCTAGCCCTAGGCCTAAGCCTAACAGTAACCCTGGGAAGGTAAATCAGCCTGCTGTTAGGCTTCTTGCCAAGGAAAAAGCCGTGAAAGCAGCCATGTTGTGGCACTTTTGCACTCCCTTTTGGATGCCTTTCACAGCTCCAGTGTGCCTGGAACTCAGGGCTTCCTGCTTTTATAAATCCTAGCCCTAGGCCGAACCCCAACCCTAAGACGAGAAAGGCAAATCAGCCAGGAATTAGGCATGTCCCCAAGGAAAAAGCTGTGGAGGCAGGCATGTTGTGGTACTTTTGCGCTCTTCTTGGGTAGTCCTTCGCAGCTGCTGTGTTCTTGGAACTCAGGGCTTTCTGGTTAATAGAGCCCTTACCCTAGGCGTAACTCAAACCTTAACCCTAGGAAGGAAAATCAACCTATGGTTCGGGATGGTCTCATGGAAATATCAGTGGTGGCAGCCAAGTCGCGTCACTTTTGCGCTCCCCTTGGGATGCCTTTCGCAGCTGCAGTGTGCCTGGAGCCCAGGGCTTCCTGGTTTTAAAAGTCCTAGGCCTAAGCCTAACAGTAACCCTAGGAAGGTAAATCAGCCGGGTATTAGGGTTCTTCCTAAGGGAAAAGCCGTGAAAGCAGCCATGTTGTGGCACTTCTGCACTCCCTTTGGGATGCCTTTGGCAGATGAAGTAAGCCTGGAACTCAGGGCTTCCTGGTTAAAGAAATCCAAGCCCTAGGCTGAACCCTAACCCTAACCCTAGGCAGATAAATCAGCCTAGGTATAGGGATGGTGCCAAGGAAAAAGCTGTGAAAGCTGCCATGTTGTTGCACTTTTGTACTCCCCTTGGGATGCCTTGAACAGCTGCAGTGTGCCTGGAGCCCAGGGCTTCCTAGTTTTAAAAATCCTAGCCCTAGGCCTAAGCCTAACAGTAACCCTGGGAAGGTAAATCAGCCTGCTGTTAGGCTTCTTGCCAAGGAAAAAGCCGTGAAAGCAGCCATGTTGTGGCACTTTTGCACTCCCTTTTGGATGCCTTTCACAGCTCCAGTGTGCCTGGAACTCAGGGCTTCCTGATTTTAAAAATCCTAGCCCTAGGCCGAACCCCAACCCTAAGACGAGAAAGGCAAATCAGCCAGGAATTAGGCATGTCCCCAAGGAAAAAGCTGTGGAGGCAGGCATGTTGTGGTACTTTTGCACTCTTCTTGGCTAGTCCTTCGCAGCTGCTGTGTTCTTGGAACTCAGGGCTTTCTGGTTAATAGAACCCTTACCCTAGGCGTAACTCAAACCTTAACCCTAGGAAGGAAAATCAGCCTATGGTTCGGGATGGTCTCATGGAAATATCAGTGGTGGCAGCCAAGTTGCATCACTTTTGCGCTCCCCTTGGGATGCCTTTTGCAGCTGCAGTGTGCCTGGAGCCCAGGGCTTCCTGGTTTTAAAAGTCCTAGGCCTAAGCCTAACAGTAACCCTAGGAAGGTAAATCAGCCGGGTATTAGGGTTCTTCCTAAGGGAAAAGCCGTGAAAGCAGCCATGTTGTGGCACTTCTGCACTCCCTTTGGGATGCCTTTGGCAGATGAAGTAAGCCTGGAACTCAGGGCTTCCTGGTTAAAGAAATCCAAGCCCTAGGCTGAACCCTAACCCTAACCCTAGGCAGATAAATCAGCCTAGGTATAGGGATGGTGCCAAGGAAAAAGCTGTGAAAGCTGCCATGTTGTTGCACTTTTGTACTCCCCTTGGGATGCCTTGAACAGCTGCAGTGTGCCTGGAGCTAAGGGCTTCCTAGTTTCAAAAATCCTAGTCCTAGGCCTAAGCCTAACAGTAACCCTGGGAAGGTAAATCAGCCTGGTGTTAGGCTTCTTGCCAAGGAAAAAGCCGTGAAAGCAGCCATGTTGTGGCACTTTTGCACTCCCTTTTGGATGCCTTTCACAGCTCCAGTGTGCCTGGAACTCAGGGCTTCCTGATTTTAAAAATCCTAGCCCTAGGCCGAACCCCAACCCTAAGACGAGAAAGGCAAATCAGCCAGGAATTAGGCATGTCCCCAAGGAAAAAGCTGTGGAGGCAGGCATGTTGTGGTACTTTTGCGCTCTTCTTGGCTAGTCCTTCGCAGCTGCTGTGTTCTTGGAACTCAGGGCTTTCTGGTTAATAGACCCTTACCCTAGGCGTAACTCAAACCTTAACCCTAGGAAGGAAAATCAGCCTATGGTTCGGGATGGTCTCATGGAAATATCAGTGGTGGCAGCCAAGTTGCGTCACTTTTGCGCTCCCCTTGGGATGCCTTTCGCAGCTGCAGTGTGCCTGGAGCCCAGGGCTTCCTGGTTTTAAAAGTCCTAGGCCTAAGCCTAACAGTAACCCTAGGAAGGTAAATCAGCCGGGTATTAGGGTATTTCCTAAGGGAAAAGCCGTGAAAGCAGCCATGTTGTGGCACTTCTGCACTCCCTTTGGGATGCCTTTGGCAGATGAAGTAAGCCTGGAACTCAGGGCTTCCTGGTTAAAGAAATCCAAGCCCTAGGCTGAACCCTAACCCTAACCCTAGGCAGATAAATCAGCCTAGGTATAGGGATGGTGCCAAGGAAAAAGCTGTGAAAGCTGCCATGTTGTTGCACTTTTGTACTCCCCTTGGGATGCCTTGAACAGCTGCAGTGTGCCTGGAGCCCAGGGCTTCCTAGTTTCAAAAATCCTAGCCCTAGGCCTAAGCCTAACAGTAACCCTGGGAAGGTAAATCAGCCTGCTGTTAGGCTTCTTGCCAAGGAAAAAGCCGTGAAAGCAGCCATGTTGTGGCACTTTTGCACTCCCTTTTGGATGCCTTTCACAGCTCCAGTGTGCCTGGAACTCAGGGCTTCCTGATTTTAAAAATCCTAGCCCTAGGCCGAACCCCAACCCTAAGACGAGAAAGGCAAATCAGCCAGGAATTAGGCATGTCCCCAAGGAAAAAGCTGTGGAGGCAGGCATGTTGTGGTACTTTTGCGCTCTTCTTGGCTAGTCCTTCGCAGCTGCTGTGTTCTTGGAACTCAGGGCTTTCTGGTTAATAGAACCCTTACCCTAGGCGTAACTCAAACCTTAAGCCTAGGAAGGAAAATCAGCCTATGGTTCGGGATGGTCTCATGGAAATATCAGTGGTGGCAGCCAAGTTGCGTCACTTTTGCGCTCCCCTTGGGATGCCTTTCGCAGCTGCAGTGTGCCTGGAGCCCAGGGCTTCCTGGTTTTAAAAGTCCTAGGCCTAAGCCTAACAGTAACCCTAGGAAGGTAAATCAGCCGGGTATTAGGGTTCTTCCTAAGGGAAAAGCCATGAAAGCAGCCATGTTGTGGCACTTCTGCACTCCCTTTGGGATGCCTTTGGCAGATGAAGTAAGCCTGGAACTCAGGGCTTCCTGGTTAAAGAAATCCAAGCCCTAGGCTGAACCCTAACCCTAACCCTAGGCAGATAAATCAGCCTAGGTATAGGGATGGTGCCAAGGAAAAAGCTGTGAAAGCTGCCATGTTGTTGCACTTTTGTACTCCCCTTGGGATGCCTTGAACAGCTGCAGTGTGCCTGGAGCTAAGGGCTTCCTAGTTTCAAAAATCCTAGCCCTAGGCCTAAGCCTAACAGTAACCCTGGGAAGGTAAATCAGCCTGGTGTTAGGCTTCTTGCCAAGGAAAAAGCCGTGAAAGCAGCCATGTTGTGGCACTTTTGCACTCCCTTTTGGATGCCTTTCACAGCTCCAGTGTGCCTGGAACTCAGGGCTTCCTGATTTTAAAAATCCTAGCCCTAGGCCGAACCCCAACCCTAAGACGAGAAAGGCAAATCAGCCAGGAATTAGGCATGTCCCCAAGGAAAAAGCTGTGGAGGCAGGCATGTTGTGCTACTTTTGCGCTCTTCTTGGCTAGTCCTTCGCAGCTGCTGTGTTCTTGGAACTCAGGGCTTTCTGGTTAATAGACCCTTACCCTAGGCGTAACTCAAACCTAACCCTAGGAAGGAAAATCAGCCTATGGTTCGGGATGGTCTCATGGAAATATCAGTGGTGGCAGCCAAGTTGCGTCACTTTTGCGCTCCCCTTGGGATGCCTTTCGCAGCTGCAGTGTGCCTGGAGCCCAGGGCTTCCTGGTTTTAAAAGTCCTAGGCCTAAGCCTAACAGTAACCCTAGGAAGGTAAATCAGCCGGGTATTAGGGTTCTTCCTAAGGGAAAAGCCGTGAAAGCAGCCATGTTGTGGCACTTCTGCACTCCCTTTGGGATGCCTTTGGCAGATGAAGTAAGCCTGGAACTCAGGGCTTCCTGGTTAAAGAAATCCAAGCCCTAGGCTGAACCCTAACCCTAACCCTAGGCAGATAAATCAGCCTAGGTATAGGGATGGTGCCAAGGAAAAAGCTGTGAAAGCTGCCATGTTGTTGCACTTTTGTACTCCCCTTGGGATGCCTTGAACAGCTGCAGTGTGCCTGGAGCTAAGGGCTTCCTAGTTTCAAAAATCCTAGCCCTAGGCCTAGGCCTAACAGTAACCCTGGGAAGGTAAATCAGCCTGGTGTTAGGCGTCTTGCCAAGGAAAAAGCCGTGAAAGCAGCCATGTTGTGGCACTTTTGCACTCCCTTTTGGATGCCTTTCACAGCTCCAGTGTGCCTGGAACTCAGGGCTTCCTGATTTTAAAAATCCTAGCCCTAGGCCGAACCCCAGCCCTAAGACGAGAAAGGCAAATCAGCCAGGAATTAGGCATGTCCCCAAGGAAAAAGCTGTGGAGGCAGGCATGTTGTGCTACTTTTGCGCTCTTCTTGGCTAGTCCTTCGCAGCTGCTGTGTTCTTGGAACTCAGGGCTTTCTGGTAAATAGAGCCCTTACCCTAGGTGTAACTCAAACCTTAACCCTAGGAAGGAAAATCAGCCTATGGTTCGGGATGGTCTCATGGAAATATCAGTGGTGGCAGCCAAGTTGCGTCACTTTTGCGCTCCCCTTGGGTTGCCTTTCGCAGCTGCAGTGTGCCTGGAGCCCAGGGCTTCCTGGTTTTAAAAGTCCTAGGCCTAAGCCTAACAGTAACCCTAGGAAGGTAAATCAGCCGGGTATTAGGGTTCTTCCTAAGGGAAAAGCCGTGAAAGCAGCCATGTTGTGGCACTTCTGCACTCCCTTTGGGATGCCTTTGGCAGATGAAGTAAGCCTGGAACTCAGGGCTTCCTGGTTAAAGAAATCCAAGCCCTAGGCTGAACCCTAACCCTAACCCTAGGCAGATAAATCAGCCTAGGTATAGGGATGGTGCCAAGGAAAAAGCTGTGAAAGCTGCCATGTTGTTGCACTTTTGTACTCCCCTTGGGATGCCTTGAACAGCTGCAGTGTGCCTGGAGCCCAGGGCTTCCTAGTTTCAAAAATCCTAGTCCTAGGCCTAAGCCTAACAGTAACCCTGGGAAGGGAAATCAGCCTGGTGTTAGGCTTCTTGCCAAGGAAAAAGCCGTGAAAGCAGCCATGTTGTGGCACTTTTGCACTCCCTTTTGGATGCCTTTCACAGCTCCAGTGTGCCTGGAACTCAGGGCTTCCTGATTTTAAAAATCCTAGCCCTAGGCCGAACCCCAACCCTAAGACGAGAAAGGCAAATCAGCCAGGAATTAGGCATGTCCCCAAGGAAAAAGCTGTGGAGGCAGGCATGTTGTGGTACTTTTGCGCTCTTCTTGGCTAGTCCTTCGCAGCTGCTGTGTTCTTGGAACTCAGGGCTTTCTGGTTAATAGACCCTTACCCTAGGCGTAACTCAAACCTTAACCCTAGGAAGGAAAATCAGCCTATGGTTCGGGATGGTCTCATGGAAATATCAGTGGTGGCAGCCAAGTTGTGTCACTTTTGCGCTCCCCTTGGGATGCCTTTCGCAGCTGCAGTGTGCCTGGAGCCCAGGGCTTCCTGGTTTTAAAAGTCCTAGGCCTAAGCCTAACAGTAACCCTAGGAAGGTAAATCAGCCGGGTATTAGGGTTCTTCCTAAGGGAAAAGCCGTGAAAGCAGCCATGGTGTGGCACTTCTGCACTCCCTTTGGGATGCCTTTGGCAGATGAAGTAAGCCTGGAACTCAGGGCTTCCTGGTTAAAGAAATCCAAGCCCTAGGCTGAAGCCTAACCCTAACCCTAGGCAGATAAATCAGCCTAGGTATAGGGATGGTGCCAAGGAAAAAGCTGTGAAAGCTGCCATGTTGTTGCACTTTTGTACTCCCCTTGGGATGCCTTGAACAGCTGCAGTGTGCCTGGAGCCCAGGGCTTCCTAGTTTCAAAAATCCTAGCCCTAGGCCTAAGCCTAACAGTAACCCTGGGAAGGTAAATCAGCCTGGTGTTAGGCTTCTTGCCAAGGAAAAAGCCGTGAAAGCAGCCATGTTGTGGCACTTTTGCACTCCCTTTTGGATGCCTTTCACAGCTCCAGTGTGCCTGGAACTCAGGGCTTCCTGATTTTAAAAATCCTAGCCCTAGGCCGAACCCCAACCCTAAGACGAGAAAGGCAAATCAGCCAGGAATTAGGCATGTCCCCAAGGAAAAAGCTGTGGAGGCAGGCATGTTGTGGTACTTTTGCGCTCTTCTTGGCTAGTCCTTCGCAGCTGCTGTGTTCTTGGAACTCAGGGCTTTCTGGTAAATAGAGCCCTTACCCTAGGCGTAACTCAAACCTTAACCCTAGGAAGGAAAATCAGCCTATGGTTCGGGATGCTCTCATGGAAATATCAGTGGTGGCAGCCAAGTTGCGTCACTTTTGCGCTCCCCTTGGGTTGCCTTTCGCAGCTGCAGTGTGCCTGGAGCCCAGGGCTTCCTGGTTTTAAAAGTCCTAGGCCTAAGCCTAACAGTAACCCTAGGAAGGTAAATCAGCCGGGTATTAGGGTTCTTCCTAAGGGAAAAGCCGTGAAAGCAGCCATGTTGTGGCACTTCTGCACTCCCTTTGGGATGCCTTTGGCAGATGAAGTAAGCCTGGAACTCAGGGCTTCCTGGTTAAAGAAATCCAAGCCCTAGGCTGAAGCCTAACCCTAACCCTAGGCAGATAAATCAGCCTAGGTATAGGGATGGTGCCAAGGAAAAAGCTGTGAAAGCTGCCATGTTGTTGCACTTTTGTACTCCCCTTGGGATGCCTTGAACAGCTGCAGTGTGCCTGGAGCCCAGGGCTTCCTAGTTTTAAAAATCCTAGCCCTAGGCCTAAGCCTAACAGTAACCCTGGGAAGGCAAATCAGCCTGGTGTTAGGCTTCTTGCCAAGGAAAAAGCCGTGAAAGCAGCCATGTTGTGGCACTTTTGCACTCCCTTTTGGATGCCTTTCACAGCTCCAGTGTGCCTGGAACTCAGGGCTTCCTGATTTTAAAAATCCTAGCCCTAGGCCGAACCCCAACCCTAAGACGAGAAAGGCAAATCAGCCAGGAATTAGGCATGTCCCCAAGGAAAAAGCTGTGGAGGCAGGCATGTTGTGCTACTTTTGCGCTCTTCTTGGCTAGTCCTTCGCAGCTGCTGTGTTTTTGGAACTCAGGGCTTTCTGGTTAATAGACCCTTACCCTAGGCGTAACTCAAACCTTAACCCTAGGAAGGAAAATCAGCCTATGGTTCGGGATGGTCTCATGGAAATATCAGTGGTGGCAGCCAAGTTGCGTCACTTTTGCGCTCCCCTTGGGATGCCTTTCGCAGCTGCAGTGTGCCTGGAGCCCAGGGCTTCCTGGTTTTAAAAGTCCTAGGCCTAAGCCTAACAGTAACCCTAGGAAGGTAAATCAGCCGGGTATTAGGGTTCTTCCTAAGGGAAAAGCCGTGAAAGCAGCCATGTTGTGGCACTTCTGCACTCCCTTTGGGATGCCTTTGGCAGATGAAGTAAGCCTGGAACTCAGGGCTTCCTGGTTAAAGAAATCCAATCCCTAGGCTGAACCCTAACCCTAACCCTAGGCAGATAAATCAGCCTAGGTATAGGGATGGTGCCAAGGAAAAAGCTGTGAAAGCTGCCATGTTGTTGCACTTTTGTACTCCCCTTGGGATGCCTTGAACAGCTGCAGTGTGCCTGGAGCTAAGGGCTTCCTAGTTTCAAAAATCCTAGCCCTAGGCCTAGGCCTAACAGTAACCCTGGGAAGGTAAATCAGCCTGCTGTTAGGCTTCTTGCCAAGGAAAAAGCCGTGAAAGCAGCCATGTTGTGGCACTTTTGCACTCCCTTTTGGATGCCTTTCACAGCTGCAGTGTGCCTGGAACTCAGGGCTTCCTGATTTTAAAAATCCTAGCCCTAGGACGAACCCCAGCCCTAAGACGAGAAAGGCAAATCAGCCAGGAATTAGGCATGTCCCCAAGGAAAAAGCTGTGGAGGCAGGCATGTTGTGGTACTTTTGCGCTCTTCTTGGCTAGTCCTTCGCAGCTGCTGTGTTCTTGGAACTCAGGGCTTTCTGGTTAATAGAACCCTTACCCTAGGCGTAACTCAAACCTTAAGCCTAGGAAGGAAAATCAGCCTATGGTTCGGGATGGTCTCATGGAAATATCAGTGGTGGCAGCCAAGTTGCGTCACTTTTGCGCTCCCCTTGGGAAGCCTTTCGCAGCTGCAGTGTGCCTGGAGCCCAGGGCTTCCTGGTTTTAAAAGTCCTAGGCCTAAGCCTAACAGTAACCCTAGGAAGGTAAATCAGCCGGGTATTAGGGTTCTTCCTAAGGGAAAAGCCGTGAAAGCAGCCATGTTGTGGCACTTCTGCACTCCCTTTGGGATGCCTTTGGCAGATGAAGTAAGCCTGGAACTCAGGGCTTCCTGGTTAAAGAAATCCAAGCCCTAGGCTGAACCCTAACCCTAACCCTAGGCAGATAAATCAGCCTAGGTATAGGGATGGTGCCAAGGAAAAAGCTGTGAAAGCTGCCATGTTGTTGCACTTTTGTACTCCCCTTGGGATGCCTTGAACAGCTGCAGTGTGCCTGGAGCCCAGGGCTTCCTGGTTTTAAATGTCCTAGGCCTAAGCCTAACAGTAACCCTAGGAAGGTAAATCAGCCGGGTATTAGGGTTCTTCCTAAGGGAAAAGCCGTGAAAGCAGCCATGTTGTGGCACTTCTGCACTCCCTTTGGGATGCCTTTGGCAGATGAAGTAAGCCTGGAACTCAGGGCTTCCTGGTTAAAGAAATCCAAGCCCTAGGCTGAAGCCTAACCCTAACCCTAGGCAGATAAATCAGCCTAGGTATAGGGATGGTGCCAAGGAAAAAGCTGTGAAAGCTGCCATGTTGTTGCACTTTTGTACTCCCCTTGGGATGCCTTGAACAGCTGCAGTGTGCCTGGAGCCCAGGGCTTCCTAGTTTCAAAAATCCTAGCCCTAGGCCTAAGCCTAACAGTAACCCTGGGAAGGTAAATCAGCCTGGTGTTAGGCTTCTTGCCAAGGAAAAAGCCGTGAAAGCAGCCATGTTGTGGCACTTTTGCACTCCCTTTTGGATGCCTTTCACAGCTCCAGTGTGCCTGGAACTCAGGGCTTCCTGATTTTAAAAATCCTAGCCCTAGGCCGAACCCCAACCCTAAGACGAGAAAGGCAAATCAGCCAGGAATTAGGCATGTCCCCAAGGAAAAAGCTGTGGAGGCAGGCATGTTGTGGTACTTTTGCGCTCTTCTTGGCTAGTCCTTCGCAGCTGCTGTGTTCTTGGAACTCAGGGCTTTCTGGTTAATAGACCCTTACCCTAGGTGTAACTCAAACCTTATCCCTAGGAAGGAAAATCAGCCTATGGTTCGGGATGGTCTCATGGAAATATCAGTGGTGGCAGCCAAGTTGCGTCACTTTTGCGCTCCCCTTGGGATGCCTTTCGCAGCTGCAGTGTGCCTGGAGCCCAGGGCTTCCTGGTTTTAAAAGTCCTAGGCCTAAGCCTAACAGTAACCCTAGGAAGGTAAATCAGCCGGGTATTAGGGTTCTTCCTAAGGGAAAAGCCGTGAAAGCAGCCATGTTGTGGCACTTCTGCACTCCCTTTGGGATGCCTTTGGCAGATGAAGTAAGCCTGGAACTCAGGGCTTCCTGGTTAAAGAAATCCAAGCCCTAGGCCGAAACCCAACCCTAAGACGAGAAAGGCAAATCAGCCAGGAATTAGGCATGTCCCCAAGGAAAAAGCTGTGGAGGCAGGCATGTTGTGGTACTTTTGCGCTCTTCTTGGCTAGTCCTTCGCAGCTGCTGTGTTCTTGGAACTCAGGGCTTTCTGGTTAATAGAACCCTTACCCTAGGCGTAACTCAAACCTAACCCTAGGAAGGAAAATCAGCCTATGGTTCGGGATGGTCTCATGGAAATATCAGTGGTGGCAGCCAAGTTGCGTCACTTTTGCGCTCCCCTTGGGATGCCTTTCGCAGCTGCAGTGTGCCTGGAGCCCAGGACTTCCTGGTTTTAAAAGTCCTAGGCCTAAGCCTAACAGTAACCCTAGGAAGGTAAATCAGCCGGGTATTAGGGTTCTTCCTAAGGGAAAAGCCGTGAAAGCAGCCATGTTGTGGCACTTCTGCACTCCCTTTGGGATGCCTTTGGCAGATGAAGTAAGCCTGGAACTCAGGGCTTCCTGGTTAAAGAAATCCAAGCCCTAGGCTGAAGCCTAACCCTAACCCTAGGCAGATAAATCAGCCTAGGTATAGGGATGGTGCCAAGGAAAAAGCTGTGAAAGCTGCCATGTTGTTGCACTTTTGTACTCCCCTTGGGATGCCTTGAACAGCTGCAGTGTGCCTGGAGCCCAGGGCTTCCTAGTTTCAAAAATCCTAGCCCTAGGCCTAAGCCTAACAGTAACCCTGGGAAGGGAAATCAGCCTGGTGTTAGGCTTCTTGCCAAGGAAAAAGCCGTGAAAGCAGCCATGTTGTGGCACTTTTGCACTCCCTTTTGGATGCCTTTCACAGCTCCAGTGTGCCTGGAACTCAGGGCTTCCTGATTTTAAAAATCCTAGCCCTAGGCCGAACCCCAACCCTAAGACGAGAAAGGCAAATCAGCCAGGAATTAGGCATGTCCCCAAGGAAAAAACTGTGGAGGCAGGCATGTTGTGCTACTTTTGCGCTCTTCTTGGCTAGTCCTTCGCAGCTGCTGTGTTCTTGGAACTCAGGGCTTTCTGGTTAATAGACCCTTACCCTAGGCGTAACTCAAACCTAACCCTAGGAAGGAAAATCAGCCTATGGTTCGGGATGGTCTCATGGAAATATCAGTGGTGGCAGCCAAGTTGCGTCACTTTTGCGCTCCCCTTGGGATGCCTTTCGCAGCTGCAGTGTGCCTGGAGCCCAGGGCTTCCTGGTTTTAAAAGTCCTAGGCCTAAGCCTAACAGTAACCCTAGGAAGGTAAATCAGCCGGGTATTAGGGTTCTTCCTAAGGGAAAAGCCGTGAAAGCAGCCATGTTGTGGCACTTCTGCACTCCCTTTGGGATGCCTTTGGCAGATGAAGTAAGCCTGGAACTCAGGGCTTCCTGGTTAAAGAAATCCAAGCCCTAGGCTGAAGCCTAACCCTAACCCTAGGCAGATAAATCAGCCTAGGTATAGGGATGGTGCCAAGGAAAAAGCTGTGAAAGCTGCCATGTTGTTGCACTTTTGTACTCCCCTTGGGATGCCTTGAACAGCTGCAGTGTGCCTGGAGCTAAGGGCTTCCTAGTTTCAAAAATCCTAGCCCTAGGCCTAGGCCTAACAGTAACCCTGGGAAGGTAAATCAGCCTGCTGTTAGGCTTCTTGCCAAGGAAAAAGCCGTGAAAGCAGCCATGTTGTGGCACTTTTGCACTCCCTTTTGGATGCCTTTCACAGCTCCAGTGTGCCTGGAACTCAGGGCTTCCTGATTTTAAAAATCCTAGCCCTAGGCCGAACCCCAGCCCTAAGACGAGAAAGGCAAATCAGCCAGGAATTAGGCATGTCCCCAAGGAAAAAGCTGTGGAGGCAGGCATGTTGTGCTACTTTTGCGCTCTTCTTGGCTAGTCCTTCGCAGCTGCTGTGTTCTTGGAACTCAGGGCTTTCTGGTTAATAGAACCCTTACCCTAGGTGTAACTCAAACCTTATCCCTAGGAAGGAAAATCAGCCTATGGTTCGGGATGGTCTCATGGAAATATCAGTGGTGGCAGCCAAGTTGCGTCACTTTTGCGCTCCCCTTGGGATGCCTTTCGCAGCTGCAGTGTGCCTGGAGCTAAGGGCTTCCTAGTTTCAAAAATCCTAGCCCTAGGCCTAAGCCTAACAGTAACCCTAGGAAGGTAAATCAGCCTGGTGTTAGGCTTCTTGCCAAGGAAAAAGCCGTGAAAGCAGCCATGTTGTGGCTCTTTTGCACTCCCTATTGGATGCCTTTCACAGCTCCAGTGTGCCTGGAACTCAGGGCTTCCTGATTTTAAAAATCCTAGCCCTAGGCCGAACCCCAACCCTAAGACGAGAAAGGCAAATCAGCCAGGAATTAGGCATGTCCCCAAGGAAAAAGCTGTGGAGGCAGGCATGTTGTGCTACTTTTGCGCTCTTCTTGGCTAGTCCTTCGCAGCTGCTGTGTTCTTGGAACTCAGGGCTTTCTGGTTAATAGAACCCTTACCCTAGGTGTAACTCAAACCTTATCCCTAGGAAGGAAAATCAGCCTATGGTTCGGGATGGTCTCATGGAAATATCAGTGGTGGCAGCCAAGTTGCGTCACTTTTGCGCTCCCCTTGGGATGCCTTTCGCAGCTGCAGTGTGCCTGGAGCCCAGGGCTTCCTGGTTTTAAAAGTCCTAGGCCTAAGCCTAACAGTAACCCTAGGAAGGTAAATCAGCCGGGTATTAGGGTTCTTCCTAAGGGAAAAGCCGTGAAAGCAGCCATGTTGTGGCACTTCTGCACTCCCTTTGGGATGCCTTTGGCAGATGAAGTAAGCCTGGAACTCAGGGCTTCCTGGTTAAAGAAATCCAAGCCCTAGGCTGAACCCTAACCCTAACCCTAGGCAGATAAATCAGCCTAGGTATAGGGATGGTGCCAAGGAAAAAGCTGTGAAAGCTGCCATGTTGTTGCACTTTTGTACTCCCCTTGGGATGCCTTGAACAGCTGCAGTGTGCCTGGAGCCCAGGGCTTCCTGGTTTTAAAAGTCCTAGGCCTAAGCCTAACAGTAACCCTAGGAAGGTAAATCAGCCGGGTATTAGGGTTCTTCCTAAGGGAAAAGCCGTGAAAGCAGCCATGTTGTGGCACTTCTGGACTCCCTTTGGGATGCCTTTGGCAGATGAAGTAAGCCTGGAACTCAGGGCTTCCTGGTTAAAGAAATCCAAGCCCTAGGCCGAAACCCAACCCTAAGACGAGAAAGGCAAATCAGCCAGGAATTAGGCATGTCCCCAAGGAAAAAGCTGTGGAGGCAGGCATGTTGTGCTACTTTTGCGCTCTTCTTGGCTAGTCCTTCGCAGCTGCTGTGTTCTTGGAACTCAGGGCTTTCTGGTTAATAGACCCTTACCCTAGGCGTAACTCAAACCTAACCCTAGGAAGGAAAATCAGCCTATGGTTCGGGATGGTCTCATGGAAATATCAGTGGTGGCAGCCAAGTTGCGTCACTTTTGCGCTCCCCTTGGGATGCCTTTCGCAGCTGCAGTGTGCCTGGAGCCCAGGGCTTCCTGGTTTTAAAAGTCCTAGGCCTAAGCCTAACAGTAACCCTAGGAAGGTAAATCAGCCGGGTATTAGGGTTCTTCCTAAGGGAAAAGCCGTGAAAGCAGCCATGTTGTGGCACTTCTGCACTCCCTTTGGGATGCCTTTGGCAGATGAAGTAAGCCTGGAACTCAGGGCTTCCTGGTTAAAGAAATCCAAGCCCTAGGCTGAACCCTAACCCTAACCCTAGGCAGATAAATCAGCCTAGGTATAGGGATGGTGCCAAGGAAGAAGCTGTGAAAGCTGCCATGTTGTTGCACTTTTGTACTCCCCTTGGGATGCCTTGAACAGCTGCAGTGTGCCTGGAGCTAAGGGCTTCCTAGTTTCAAAAATCCTAGCCCTAGGCCTAGGCCTAACAGTAACCCTGGGAAGGTAAATCAGCCTGCTGTTAGGCTTCTTGCCAAGGAAAAAGCCATGAAAGCAGCCATGTTGTGGCACTTTTGCACTCCCTTTTGGATGCCTTTCACAGCTCCAGTGTGCCTGGAACTCAGGGCTTCCTGATTTTAAAAATCCTAGCCCTAGGCCGAACCCCAGCCCTAAGACGAGAAAG
The DNA here is from genome assembly GCF_027579445.1 of Ammospiza nelsoni. Lineage (NCBI taxonomy): Eukaryota > Metazoa > Chordata > Aves > Passeriformes > Passerellidae > Ammospiza > Ammospiza nelsoni. The sequence continues at coordinate 145,661 of NW_026683212.1, read as the reverse complement.
GCAAATCAGCCAGGAATTAGGCATGTCCCCAAGGAAAAAGCTGTGGAGGCAGGCATGTTGTGGTACTTTTGCGCTCTTCTTGGCTAGTCCTTCGCAGCTGCTGTGTTCTTGGAACTCAGGGCTTTCTGGTTAATAGAACCCTTACCCTAGGTGTAACTCAAACCTTATCCCTAGGAAGGAAAATCAGCCTATGGTTCGGGATGGTCTCATGGAAATATCAGTGGTGGCAGCCAAGTTGCGTCACTTTTGCGCTCCCCTTGGGATGCCTTTCGCAGCTGCAGTGTGCCTGGAGCTAAGGGCTTCCTAGTTTCAAAAATCCTAGCCCTAGGCCTAAGCCTAACAGTAACCCTAGGAAGGTAAATCAGCCTGGTGTTAGGCTTCTTGCCAAGGAAAAAGCCGTGAAAGCAGCCATGTTGTGGCTCTTTTGCACTCCCTATTGGATGCCTTTCACAGCTCCAGTGTGCCTGGAACTCAGGGCTTCCTGATTTTAAAAATCCTAGCCCTAGGCCGAACCCCAACCCTAAGACGAGAAAGGCAAATCAGCCAGGAATTAGGCATGTCCCCAAGGAAAAAGCTGTGGAGGCAGGCATGTTGTGGTACTTTTGCGCTCTTCTTGGCTAGTCCTTCGCAGCTGCTGTGTTCTTGGAACTCAGGGCTTTCTGGTTAATAGAACCCTTACCCTAGGTGTAACTCAAACCTTATCCCTAGGAAGGAAAATCAGCCTATGGTTCGGGATGGTCTCATGGAAATATCAGTGGTGGCAGCCAAGTTGCGTCACTTTTGCGCTCCCCTTGGGATGCCTTTTGCAGCTGCAGTGTGCCTGGAGCCCAGGGCTTCCTGGTTTTAAAAGTCCTAGGCCTAAGCCTAACAGTAACCCTAGGAAGGTAAATCAGCCGGGTATTAGGGTTCTTCTTAAGGGAAAAGCCGTGAAAGCAGCCATGTTGTGGCACTTCTGCACTCCCTTTGGGATGCCTTTGGCAGATGAAGTAAGCCTGGAACTCAGGGCTTCCTGGTTAAAGAAATCCAAGCCCTAGGCTGAAGCCTAACCCTAACCCTAGGCAGATAAATCAGCCTAGGTATAGGGATGGTGCCAAGGAAAAAGCTGTGAAAGCTGCCATGTTGTTGCACTTTTGTACTCCCCTTGGGATGCCTTGAACAGCTGCAGTGTGCCTGGAGCCCAGGGCTTCCTGGTTTTAAAAGTCCTAGGCCTAAGCCTAACAGTAACCCTAGGAAGGTAAATCAGCCGGGTATTAGGGTTCTTCCTAAGGGAAAAGCCGTGAAAGCAGCCATGTTGTGGCACTTCTGGACTCCCTTTGGGATGCCTTTGGCAGATGAAGTAAGCCTGGAACTCAGGGCTTCCTGGTTAAAGAAATCCAAGCCCTAGGCCGAAACCCAACCCTAAGACGAGAAAGGCAAATCAGCCAGGAATTAGGCATGTCCCCAAGGAAAAAGCTGTGGAGGCAGGCATGTTGTGCTACTTTTGCGCTCTTCTTGGCTAGTCCTTCGCAGCTGCTGTGTTCTTGGAACTCAGGGCTTTCTGGTTAATAGACCCTTACCCTAGGCGTAACTCAAACCTAACCCTAGGAAGGAAAATCAGCCTATGGTTCGGGATGGTCTCATGGAAATATCAGTGGTGGCAGCCAAGTTGCGTCACTTTTGCGCTCCCCTTGGGATGCCTTTCGCAGCTGCAGTGTGCCTGGAGCCCAGGGCTTCCTGGTTTTAAAAGTCCTAGGCCTAAGCCTAACAGTAACCCTAGGAAGGTAAATCAGCCGGGTATTAGGGTTCTTCCTAAGGGAAAAGCCGTGAAAGCAGCCATGTTGTGGCACTTCTGCACTCCCTTTGGGATGCCTTTGGCAGATGAAGTAAGCCTGGAACTCAGGGCTTCCTGGTTAAAGAAATCCAAGCCCTAGGCTGAACCCTAACCCTAACCCTAGGCAGATAAATCAGCCTAGGTATAGGGATGGTGCCAAGGAAAAAGCTGTGAAAGCTGCCATGTTGTTGCACTTTTGTACTCCCCTTGGGATGCCTTGAACAGCTGCAGTGTGCCTGGAGCTAAGGGCTTCCTAGTTTCAAAAATCCTAGCCCTAGGCCTAGGCCTAACAGTAACCCTGGGAAGGTAAATCAGCCTGCTGTTAGGCTTCTTGCCAAGGAAAAAGCCGTGAAAGCAGCCATGTTGTGGCACTTTTGCACTCCCTTTTGGATGGCTTTCACAGCTCCAGTGTGCCTGGAACTCAGGGCTTCCTGATTTTAAAAATCCTAGCCCTAGGCCGAACCCCAGCCCTAAGACGAGAAAGGCAAATCAGCCAGGAATTAGGCATGTCCCCAAGGAAAAAGCTGTGGAGGCAGGCATGTTGTGCTACTTTTGCGCTCTTCTTGGCTAGTCCTTCGCAGCTGCTGTGTTCTTGGAACTCAGGGCTTTCTGGTTAATAGAACCCTTACCCTAGGTGTAACTCAAACCTTATCCCTAGGAAGGAAAATCAGCCTATGGTTCGGGATGGTCTCATGGAAATATCAGTGGTGGCAGCCAAGTTGCGTCACTTTTGCGCTCCCCTTGGGATGCCTTTCGCAGCTGCAGTGTGCCTGGAGCTAAGGGCTTCCTAGTTTCAAAAATCCTAGCCCTAGGCCTAAGCCTAACAGTAACCCTAGGAAGGTAAATCAGCCTGGTGTTAGGCTTCTTGCCAAGGAAAAAGCCGTGAAAGCAGCCATGTTGTGGCACTTTTGCACTCCCTATTGGATGCCTTTCACAGCTCCAGTGTGCCTGGAACTCAGGGCTTCCTTATTTTAAAAATCCTAGCCCTAGGCCGAACCCCAACCCTAAGACGAGAAAGGCAAATCAGCCAGGAATTAGGCATGTCCCCAAGGAAAAAGCTGTGGAGGCAGGCATGTTGTGCTACTTTTGCGCTCTTCTTGGCTAGTCCTTCGCAGCTGCTGTGTTCTTGGAACTCAGGGCTTTCTGGTTAATAGAACCCTTACCCTAGGTGTAACTCAAACCTTATCCCTAGGAAGGAAAATCAGCCTATGGTTCGGGATGGTCTCATGGAAATATCAGTGGTGGCAGCCAAGTTGCGTCACTTTTGCGCTCCCCTTGGGATGCCTTTCGCAGCTGCAGTGTGCCTGGAGCCCAGGGCTTCCTGGTTTTAAAAGTCCTAGGCCTAAGCCTAACAGTAACCCTAGGAAGGTAAATCAGCCGGGTATTAGGGTTCTTCCTAAGGGAAAAGCCGTGAAAGCAGCCATGTTGTGGCACTTCTGCACTCCCTTTGGGATGCCTTTGGCAGATGAAGTAAGCCTGGAACTCAGGGCTTCCTGGTTAAAGAAATCCAAGCCCTAGGCTGAACCCTAACCCTAACCCTAGGCAGATAAATCAGCCTAGGTATAGGGATGGTGCCAAGGAAAAAGCTGTGAAAGCTGCCATGTTGTTGCACTTTTGTACTCCCCTTGGGATGCCTTGAACAGCTGCAGTGTGCCTGGAGCCCAGGGCTTCCTGGTTTTAAATGTCCTAGGCCTAAGCCTAACAGTAACCCTAGGAAGGTAAATCAGCCGGGTATTAGGGTTCTTCCTAAGGGAAAAGCCGTGAAAGCAGCCATGTTGTGGCACTTCTGCACTCCCTTTGGGATGCCTTTGGCAGATGAAGTAAGCCTGGAACTCAGGGCTTCCTGGTTAAAGAAATCCAAGCCCTAGGCTGAACCCTAACCCTAACCCTAGGCAGATAAATCAGCCTAGGTATAGGGATGGTGCCAAGGAAAAAGCTGTGAAAGCTGCCATGTTGTTGCACTTTTGTACTCCCCTTGGGATGCCTTGAACAGCTGCAGTGTGCCTGGAGCCCAGGGCTTCCTAGTTTCAAAAATCCTAGCCCTAGGCCTAAGCCTAACAGTAACCCTGGGAAGGTAAATCAGCCTGCTGTTAGGCTTCTTGCCAAGGAAAAAGCCGTGAAAGCAGCCATGTTGTGGCACTTTTGCACTCCCTTTTGGATGCCTTTCACAGCTCCAGTGTGCCTGGAACTCAGGGCTTCCTGATTTTAAAAATCCTAGCCCTAGGCCGAACCCCAACCCTAAGACGAGAAAGGCAAATCAGCCAGGAATTAGGCATGTCCCCAAGGAAAAAGCTGTGGAGGCAGGCATGTTGTGCTACTTTTGCGCTCTTCTTGGCTAGTCCTTCGCAGCTGCTGTGTTCTTGGAACTCAGGGCTTTCTGGTTAATAGACCCTTACCCTAGGCGTAACTCAAACCTTAAGCCCAGGAAGGAAAATCAACCTATGGTTCGGGATGGTCTCATGGAAATATCAGTGGTGGCAGCCAAGTTGCGTCACTTTTGCGCTCCCCTTGGGATGCCTTTCGCAGCTGCAGTGTGCCTGGAGCCCAGGGCTTCCTGGTTTTAAAAGTCCTAGGCCTAAGCCTAACAGTAACCCTAGGAAGGTAAATCAGCCGGGTATTAGGGTTCTTCCTAAGGGAAAAGCCGTGAAAGCAGCCATGTTGTGGCACTTCTGCACTCCCTTTGGGATGCCTTTGGCAGATGAAGTAAGCCTGGAACTCAGGGCTTCCTGGTTAAAGAAATCCAAGCCCTAGGCCGAAACCCAACCCTAAGACGAGAAAGGCAAATCAGCCAGGAATTAGGCATGTCCCCAAGGAAAAAGCTGTGGAGGCAGGCATGTTGTGCTACTTTTGCGCTCTTCTTGGCTAGTCCTTCGCAGCTGCTGTGTTCTTGGAACTCAGGGCTTTCTGGTTAATAGACCCTTACCCTAGGCGTAACTCAAACCTAACCCTAGGAAGGAAAATCAGCCTATGGTTCGGGATGGTCTCATGGAAATATCAGTGGTGGCAGCCAAGTTGCGTCACTTTTGCGCTCCCCTTGGGATGCCTTTCGCAGCTGCAGTGTGCCTGGAGCCCAGGGCTTCCTGGTTTTAAAAGTCCTAGGCCTAAGCCTAACAGTAACCCTAGGAAGGTAAATCAGCCGGGTATTAGGGTTCTTCCTAAGGGAAAAGCCGTGAAAGCAGCCATGTTGTGGCACTTCTGCACTCCCTTTGGGATGCCTTTGGCAGATGAAGTAAGCCTGGAACTCAGGGCTTCCTGGTTAAAGAAATCCAAGCCCTAGGCTGAACCCTAACCCTAACCCTAGGCAGATAAATCAGCCTAGGTATAGGGATGGTGCCAAGGAAAAAGCTGTGAAAGCTGCCATGTTGTTGCACTTTTGTACTCCCCTTGGGATGCCTTGAACAGCTGCAGTGTGCCTGGAGCTAAGGGCTTCCTAGTTTCAAAAATCCTAGCCCTAGGCCTAGGCCTAACAGTAACCCTGGGAAGGTAAATCAGCCTGCTGTTAGGCTTCTTGCCAAGGAAAAAGCCGTGAAAGCAGCCATGTTGTGGCACTTTTGCACTCCCTTTTGGATGCCTTTCACAGCTCCAGTGTGCCTGGAACTCAGGGCTTCCTGATTTTAAAAATCCTAGCCCTAGGCCGAACCCCAGCCCTAAGACGAGAAAGGCAAATCAGCCAGGAATTAGGCATGTCCCCAAGGAAAAAGCTGTGGAGGCAGGCATGTTGTGCTACTTTTGCGCTCTTCTTGGCTAGTCCTTCGCAGCTGCTGTGTTCTTGGAACTCAGGGCTTTCTGGTTAATAGAACCCTTACCCTAGGTGTAACTCAAACCTTATCCCTAGGAAGGAAAATCAGCCTATGGTTCGGGATGGTCTCATGGAAATATCAGTGGTGGCAGCCAAGTTGCGTCACTTTTGCGCTCCCCTTGGGATGCCTTTCGCAGCTGCAGTGTGCCTGGAGCTAAGGGCTTCCTAGTTTCAAAAATCCTAGCCCTAGGCCTAAGCCTAACAGTAACCCTAGGAAGGTAAATCAGCCTGGTGTTAGGCTTCTTGCCAAGGAAAAAGCCGTGAAAGCAGCCATGTTGTGGCTCTTTTGCACTCCCTATTGGATGCCTTTCACAGCTCCAGTGTGCCTGGAACTCAGGGCTTCCTGATTTTAAAAATCCTAGCCCTAGGCCGAACCCCAACCCTAAGACGAGAAAGGCAAATCAGCCAGGAATTAGGCATGTCCCCAAGGAAAAAGCTGTGGAGGCAGGCATGTTGTGCTACTTTTGCGCTCTTCTTGGCTAGTCCTTCGCAGCTGCTGTGTTCTTGGAACTCAGGGCTTTCTGGTTAATAGACCCTTACCCTAGGCGTAACTCAAACCTTAACCCTAGGAAGGAAAATCAGCCTATGGTTCGGGATGGTCTCATGGAAATATCAGTGGTGGCAGCCAAGTTGCGTCACTTTTGCGCTCCCCTTGGGATGCCTTTTGCAGCTGCAGTGTGCCTGGAGCCCAGGGCTTCCTGGTTTTAAAAGTCCTAGGCCTAAGCCTAACAGTAACCCTAGGAAGGTAAATCAGCCGGATATTAGGGTTCTTCCTAAGGGAAAAGCCGTGAAAGCAGCCATGTTGTGGCACTTCTGCACTCCCTTTGGGATGCCTTTGGCAGATGAAGTAAGCCTGGAACTCAGGGCTTCCTGGTTAAAGAAATCCAAGCCCTAGGCTGAACCCTAACCCTAACCCTAGGCAGATAAATCAGCCTAGGTATAGGGATGGTGCCAAGGAAAAAGCTGTGAAAGCTGCCATGTTGTTGCACTTTTGTACTCCCCTTGGGATGCCTTGAACAGCTGCAGTGTGCCTGGAGCCCAGGGCTTCCTGGTTTTAAAAGTCCTAGGCCTAAGCCTAACAGTAACCCTAGGAAGGTAAATCAGCCGGGTATTAGGGTTCTTCCTAAGGGAAAAGCCGTGAAAGCAGCCATGTTGTGGCACTTCTGGACTCCCTTTGGGATGCCTTTGGCAGATGAAGTAAGCCTGGAACTCAGGGCTTCCTGGTTAAAGAAATCCAAGCCCTAGGCCGAAACCCAACCCTAAGACGAGAAAGGCAAATCAGCCAGGAATTAGGCATGTCCCCAAGGAAAAAGCTGTGGAGGCAGGCATGTTGTGCTACTTTTGCGCTCTTCTTGGCTAGTCCTTCGCAGCTGCTGTGTTCTTGGAACTCAGGGCTTTCTGGTTAATAGACCCTTACCCTAGGCGTAACTCAAACCTAACCCTAGGAAGGAAAATCAGCCTATGGTTCGGGATGGTCTCATGGAAATATCAGTGGTGGCAGCCAAGTTGCGTCACTTTTGCGCTCCCCTTGGGATGCCTTTCGCAGCTGCAGTGTGCCTGGAGCCCAGGGCTTCCTGGTTTTAAAAGTCCTAGGCCTAAGCCTAACAGTAACCCTAGGAAGGTAAATCAGCCGGGTATTAGGGTTCTTCCTAAGGGAAAAGCCGTGAAAGCAGCCATGTTGTGGCACTTCTGCACTCCCTTTGGGATGCCTTTGGCAGATGAAGTAAGCCTGGAACTCAGGGCTTCCTGGTTAAAGAAATCCAAGCCCTAGGCTGAACCCTAACCCTAACCCTAGGCAGATAAATCAGCCTAGGTATAGGGATGGTGCCAAGGAAAAAGCTGTGAAAGCTGCCATGTTGTTGCACTTTTGTACTCCCCTTGGGATGCCTTGAACAGCTGCAGTGTGCCTGGAGCTAAGGGCTTCCTAGTTTCAAAAATCCTAGCCCTAGGCCTAGGCCTAACAGTAACCCTGGGAAGGTAAATCAGCCTGCTGTTAGGCTTCTTGCCAAGGAAAAAGCCGTGAAAGCAGCCATGTTGTGGCACTTTTGCACTCCCTTTTGGATGGCTTTCACAGCTCCAGTGTGCCTGGAACTCAGGGCTTCCTGATTTTAAAAATCCTAGCCCTAGGCCGAACCCCAGCCCTAAGACGAGAAAGGCAAATCAGCCAGGAATTAGGCATGTCCCCAAGGAAAAAGCTGTGGAGGCAGGCATGTTGTGCTACTTTTGCGCTCTTCTTGGCTAGTCCTTCGCAGCTGCTGTGTTCTTGGAACTCAGGGCTTTTGGTTAATAGAACCCTTACCCTAGGTGTAACTCAAACCTTATCCCTAGGAAGGAAAATCAGCCTATGGTTCGGGATGGTCTCATGGAAATATCAGTGGTGGCAGCCAAGTTGCGTCACTTTTGCGCTCCCCTTGGGATGCCTTTCGCAGCTGCAGTGTGCCTGGAGCTAAGGGCTTCCTAGTTTCAAAAATCCTAGCCCTAGGCCTAAGCCTAACAGTAACCCTAGGAAGGTAAATCAGCCTGGTGTTAGGCTTCTTGCCAAGGAAAAAGCCGTGAAAGCAGCCATGTTGTGGCACTTTTGCACTCCCTATTGGATGCCTTTCACAGCTCCAGTGTGCCTGGAACTCAGGGCTTCCTTATTTTAAAAATCCTAGCCCTAGGCCGAACCCCAACCCTAAGACGAGAAAGGCAAATCAGCCAGGAATTAGGCATGTCCCCAAGGAAAAAGCTGTGGAGGCAGGCATGTTGTGCTACTTTTGCGCTCTTCTTGGCTAGTCCTTCGCAGCTGCTGTGTTCTTGGAACTCAGGGCTTTCTGGTTAATAGAACCCTTACCCTAGGTGTAACTCAAACCTTATCCCTAGGAAGGAAAATCAGCCTATGGTTCGGGATGGTCTCATGGAAATATCAGTGGTGGCAGCCAAGTTGCGTCACTTTTGCGCTCCCCTTGGGATGCCTTTCGCAGCTGCAGTGTGCCTGGAGCCCAGGGCTTCCTGGTTTTAAAAGTCCTAGGCCTAAGCCTAACAGTAACCCTAGGAAGGTAAATCAGCCGGGTATTAGGGTTCTTCCTAAGGGAAAAGCCGTGAAAGCAGCCATGTTGTGGCACTTCTGCACTCCCTTTGGGATGCCTTTGGCAGATGAAGTAAGCCTGGAACTCAGGGCTTCCTGGTTAAAGAAATCCAAGCCCTAGGCTGAACCCTAACCCTAACCCTAGGCAGATAAATCAGCCTAGGTATAGGGATGGTGCCAAGGAAAAAGCTGTGAAAGCTGCCATGTTGTTGCACTTTTGTACTCCCCTTGGGATGCCTTGAACAGCTGCAGTGTGCCTGGAGCCCAGGGCTTCCTGGTTTTAAATGTCCTAGGCCTAAGCCTAACAGTAACCCTAGGAAGGTAAATCAGCCGGGTATTAGGGTTCTTCCTAAGGGAAAAGCCGTGAAAGCAGCCATGTTGTGGCACTTCTGCACTCCCTTTGGGATGCCTTTGGCAGATGAAGTAAGCCTGGAACTCAGGGCTTCCTGGTTAAAGAAATCCAAGCCCTAGGCTGAACCCTAACCCTAACCCTAGGCAGATAAATCAGCCTAGGTATAGGGATGGTGCCAAGGAAAAAGCTGTGAAAGCTGCCATGTTGTTGCACTTTTGTACTCCCCTTGGGATGCCTTGAACAGCTGCAGTGTGCCTGGAGCCCAGGGCTTCCTAGTTTCAAAAATCCTAGCCCTAGGCCTAAGCCTAACAGTAACCCTGGGAAGGTAAATCAGCCTGCTGTTAGGCTTCTTGCCAAGGAAAAAGCCGTGAAAGCAGCCATGTTGTGGCACTTTTGCACTCCCTTTTGGATGCCTTTCACAGCTCCAGTGTGCCTGGAACTCAGGGCTTCCTGATTTTAAAAATCCTAGCCCTAGGCCGAACCCCAACCCTAAGACGAGAAAGGCAAATCAGCCAGGAATTAGGCATGTCCCCAAGGAAAAAGCTGTGGAGGCAGGCATGTTGTGCTACTTTTGCGCTCTTCTTGGCTAGTCCTTCGCAGCTGCTGTGTTCTTGGAACTCAGGGCTTTCTGGTTAATAGACCCTTACCCTAGGTGTAACTCAAATCTTATCCCTAGGAAGGAAAATCAACCTATGGTTCGGGATGGTCTCATGGAAATATCAGTGGTGGCAGCCAAGTTGCGTCACTTTTGCGCTCCCCTTGGGATGCCTTTCGCAGCTGCAGTGTGCCTGGAGCCCAGGGCTTCCTGGTTTTAAAAGTCCTAGGCCTAAGCCTAACAGTAACCCTAGGAAGGTAAATCAGCCGGGTATTAGGGTTCTTCCTAAGGGAAAAGCCGTGAAAGCAGCCATGTTGTGGCACTTCTGGACTCCCTTTGGGATGCCTTTGGCAGATGAAGTAAGCCTGGAACTCAGGGCTTCCTGGTTAAAGAAATCCAAGCCCTAGGCCGAAACCCAACCCTAAGACGAGAAAGGCAAATCAGCCAGGAATTAGGCATGTCCCCAAGGAAAAAGCTGTGGAGGCAGGCATGTTGTGCTACTTTTGCGCTCTTCTTGGCTAGTCCTTCGCAGCTGCTGTGTTCTTGGAACTCAGGGCTTTCTGGTTAATAGACCCTTACCCTAGGCGTAACTCAAACCTAACCCTAGGAAGGAAAATCAGCCTATGGTTCGGGATGGTCTCATGGAAATATCAGTGGTGGCAGCCAAGTTGCGTCACTTTTGCGCTCCCCTTGGGATGCCTTTCGCAGCTGCAGTGTGCCTGGAGCCCAGGGCTTCCTGGTTTTAAAAGTCCTAGGCCTAAGCCTAACAGTAACCCTAGGAAGGTAAATCAGCCGGGTATTAGGGTTCTTCCTAAGGGAAAAGCCGTGAAAGCAGCCATGTTGTGGCACTTCTGCACTCCCTTTGGGATGCCTTTGGCAGATGAAGTAAGCCTGGAACTCAGGGCTTCCTGGTTAAAGAAATCCAAGCCCTAGGCTGAACCCTAACCCTAACCCTAGGCAGATAAATCAGCCTAGGTATAGGGATGGTGCCAAGGAAAAAGCTGTGAAAGCTGCCATGTTGTTGCACTTTTGTACTCCCCTTGGGATGCCTTGAACAGCTGCAGTGTGCCTGGAGCTAAGGGCTTCCTAGTTTCAAAAATCCTAGCCCTAGGCCTAGGCCTAACAGTAACCCTGGGAAGGTAAATCAGCCTGCTGTTAGGCTTCTTGCCAAGGAAAAAGCCGTGAAAGCAGCCATGTTGTGGCACTTTTGCACTCCCTTTTGGATGCCTTTCACAGCTCCAGTGTGCCTGGAACTCAGGGCTTCCTGATTTTAAAAATCCTAGCCCTAGGCCGAACCCCAGCCCTAAGACGAGAAAGGCAAATCAGCCAGGAATTAGGCATGTCCCCAAGGAAAAAGCTGTGGAGGCAGGCATGTTGTGCTACTTTTGCGCTCTTCTTGGCTAGTCCTTCGCAGCTGCTGTGTTCTTGGAACTCAGGGCTTTCTGGTTAATAGAACCCTTACCCTAGGTGTAACTCAAACCTTATCCCTAGGAAGGAAAATCAGCCTATGGTTCGGGATGGTCTCATGGAAATATCAGTGGTGGCAGCCAAGTTGCGTCACTTTTGCGCTCCCCTTGGGATGCCTTTCGCAGCTGCAGTGTGCCTGGAGCTAAGGGCTTCCTAGTTTCAAAAATCCTAGCCCTAGGCCTAAGCCTAACAGTAACCCTAGGAAGGTAAATCAGCCTGGTGTTAGGCTTCTTGCCAAGGAAAAAGCCGTGAAAGCAGCCATGTTGTGGCTCTTTTGCACTCCCTATTGGATGCCTTTCACAGCTCCAGTGTGCCTGGAACTCAGGGCTTCCTGATTTTAAAAATCCTAGCCCTAGGCCGAACCCCAACCCTAAGACGAGAAAGGCAAATCAGCCAGGAATTAGGCATGTCCCCAAGGAAAAAGCTGTGGAGGCAGGCATGTTGTGCTACTTTTGCGCTCTTCTTGGCTAGTCCTTCGCAGCTGCTGTGTTCTTGGAACTCAGGGCTTTCTGGTTAATAGACCCTTACCCTAGGCGTAACTCAAACCTTAACCCTAGGAAGGAAAATCAGCCTATGGTTCGGGATGGTCTCATGGAAATATCAGTGGTGGCAGCCAAGTTGCGTCACTTTTGCGCTCCCCTTGGGATGCCTTTTGCAGCTGCAGTGTGCCTGGAGCCCAGGGCTTCCTGGTTTTAAAAGTCCTAGGCCTAAGCCTAACAGTAACCCTAGGAAGGTAAATCAGCCGGGTATTAGGGTTCTTCCTAAGGGAAAAGCCGTGAAAGCAGCCATGTTGTGGCACTTCTGCACTCCCTTTGGGATGCCTTTGGCAGATGAAGTAAGCCTGGAACTCAGGGCTTCCTGGTTAAAGAAATCCAAGCCCTAGGCTGAACCCTAACCCTAACCCTAGGCAGATAAATCAGCCTAGGTATAGGGATGGTGCCAAGGAAAAAGCTGTGAAAGCTGCCATGTTGTTGCACTTTTGTACTCCCCTTGGGATGCCTTTCGCAGCTGCAGTGTGCCTGGAGCCCAGGGCTTCCTGGTTTTAAAAGTCCTAGGCCTAAGCCTAACAGTAACCCTAGGAAGGTAAATCAGCCGGGTATTAGGGTTCTTCCTAAGGGAAAAGCCGTGAAAGCAGCCATGTTGTGGCACTTCTGCACTCCCTTTGGGATGCCTTTGGCAGATGAAGTAAGCCTGGAACTCAGGGCTTCCTGGTTAAAGAAATCCAAGCCCTAGGCTGAACCCTAACCCTAACCCTAGGCAGATAAATCAGCCTAGGTATAGGGATGGTGCCAAGGAAAAAGCTGTGAAAGCTGCCATGTTGTTGCACTTTTGTACTCCCCTTGGGATGCCTTGAACAGCTGCAGTGTGCCTGGAGCCCAGGGCTTCCTGGTTTTAAAAGTCCTAGGCCTAAGCCTAACAGTAACCCTAGGAAGGTAAATCAGCCGGGTATTAGGGTTCTTCCTAAGGGAAAAGCCGTGAAAGCAGCCATGTTGTGGCACTTCTGCACTCCCTTTGGGATGCCTTTGGCAGATGAAGTAAGCCTGGAACTCAGGGCTTCCTGGTTAAAGAAATCCAAGCCCTAGGCTGAACCCTAACCCTAACCCTAGGCAGATAAATCAGCCTAGGTATAGGGATGGTGCCAAGGAAAAAGCTGTGAAAGCTGCCATGTTGTTGCACTTTTGTACTCCCCTTGGGATGCCTTGAACAGCTGCAGTGTGCCTGGAGCCCAGGGCTTCCTAGTTTCAAAAATCCTAGCCCTAGGCCTAAGCCTAACAGTAACCCTGGGAAGGTAAATCAGCCTGCTGTTAGGCTTCTTGCCAAGGAAAAAGCCGTGAAAGCAGCCATGTTGTGGCACTTTTGCACTCCCTTTTGGATGCCTTTCACAGCTCCAGTGTGCCTGGAACTCAGGGCTTCCTGATTTTAAAAATCCTAGCCCTAGGCCGAACCCCAACCCTAAGACGAGAAAGGCAAATCAGCCAGGAATTAGGCATGTCCCCAAGGAAAAAGCTGTGGAGGCAGGCATGTTGTGCTACTTTTGCGCTCTTCTTGGCTAGTCCTTCGCAGCTGCTGTGTTCTTGGAACTCAGGGCTTTCTGGTTAATAGACCCTTACCCTAGGTGTAACTCAAATCTTATCCCTAGGAAGGAAAATCAGCCTATGGTTCGGGATGGTCTCATGGAAATATCAGTGGTGGCAGCCAAGTTGCGTCACTTTTGCGCTCCCCTTGGGATGCCTTTCGCAGCTGCAGTGTGCCTGGAGCCCAGGGCTTCCTGGTTTTAAAAGTCCTAGGCCTAAGCCTAACAGTAACCCTAGGAAGGTAAATCAGCCGGGTATTAGGGTTCTTCCTAAGGGAAAAGCCGTGAAAGCAGCCATGTTGTGGCACTTCTGCACTCCCTTTGGGATGCCTTTGGCAGATGAAGTAAGCCTGGAACTCAGGGCTTCCTGGTTAAAGAAATCCAAGCCCTAGGCTGAACCCTAACCCTAACCCTAGGCAGATAAATCAGCCTAGGTATAGGGATGGTGCCAAGGAAAAAGCTGTGAAAGCTGCCATGTTGTTGCACTTTTGTACTCCCCTTGGGATGCCTTGAACAGCTGCAGTGTGCCTGGAGCTAAGGGCTTCCTAGTTTCAAAAATCCTAGCCCTAGGCCTGGGCCTAACAGTAACCCTGGGAAGGTAAATCAGCCTGCTGTTAGGCTTCTTGCCAAGGAAAAAGCCGTGAAAGCAGCCATGTTGTGGCACTTTTGCACTCCCTTTTGGATGCCTTTCACAGCTCCAGTGTGCCTGGAACTCAGGGCTTCCTGATTTTAAAAATCCTAGCCCTAGGCCGAACCCCAACCCTAAGACGAGAAAGGCAAATCAGCCAGGAATTAGGCATGTCCCCAAGGAAAAAGCTGTGGAGGCAGGCATGTTGTGCTACTTTTGCGCTCTTCTTGGCTAGTCCTTCGCAGCTGCTGTGTTCTTGGAACTCAGGGCTTTCTGGTTAATAGGACCCTTACCTTAGGCGTAACTCAAACCTTAAGCCTAGGAAGGAAAATCAGCCTATGGTTCGGGATGGTCTCATGGAAATATCAGTGGTGGCAGCCAAGTTGTGTCACTTTTGCGCTCCCCTTGGGATGCCTTTCGCAGCTGCAGTGTGCCTGGAGCCCAGGGCTTCCTGGTTTTAAAAGTCCTAGGCCTAAGCCTAACAGTAACCCTAGGAAGGTAAATCAGCCGGGTATTAGGGTTCTTCCTAAGGGAAAAGCCATGAAAGCAGCCATGTTGTGGCACTTCTGCACTCCCTTTGGGATGCCTTTGGCAGATGAAGTAAGCCTGGAACTCAGGGCTTCCTGGTTAAAGAAATCCAAGCCCTAGGCTGAACCCTAACCCTAACCCTAGGCAGATAAATCAGCCTATGTATAGGGATGGTGCCAAGGAAAAAGCTGTGAAAGCTGCCATGTTGTTGCACTTTTGTACTCCCCTTGGGATGCCTTGAACAGCTGCAGTGTGCCTGGAGCTAAGGGCTTCCTAGTTTCAAAAATCCTAGTCCTAGGCCTAAGCCTAACAGTAACCCTGGGAAGGTAAATCAGCCTGGTGTTAGGCATCTTGCCAAGGAAAAAGCCGTGAAAGCAGCCATGTTGTGGCTCTTTTGCACTCCCTATTGGATGCCTTTCACAGCTCCAGTGTGCCTGGAACTCAGGGCTTCCTGATTTTAAAAATCCTAGCCCTAGGCCGAACCCCAACCCTAAGACGAGAAAGGCAAATCAGCCAGGAATTAGGCATGTCCCCAAGGAAAAAGCTGTGGAGGCAGGCATGTTGTGCTACTTTTGCGCTCTTCTTGGCTAGTCCTTCGCAGCTGCTGTGTTCTTGGAACTCAGGGCTTTCTGGTTAATAGAACCCTTACCCTAGGTGTAACTCAAACCTTATCCCTAGGAAGGAAAATCAGCCTATGGTTCGGGATGGTCTCATGGAAATATCAGTGGTGGCAGCCAAGTTGCGTCACTTTTGCGCTCCCCTTGGGATGCCTTTCGCAGCTGCAGTGTGCCTGGAGCCCAGGGCTTCCTGGTTTTAAAAGTCCTAGGCCTAAGCCTAACAGTAACCCTAGGAAGGTAAATCAGCCGGGTATTAGGGTTCTTCCTAAGGGAAAAGCCGTGAAAGCAGCCATGTTGTGGCACTTCTGCACTCCCTTTGGGATGCCTTTGGCAGATGAAGTAAGCCTGGAACTCAGGGCTTCCTGGTTAAAGAAATCCAAGCCCTAGGCTGAACCCTAACCCTAACCCTAGGCAGATAAATCAGCCTAGGTATAGGGATGGTGCCAAGGAAAAAGCTGTGAAAGCTGCCATGTTGTTGCACTTTTGTACTCCCCTTGGGATGCCTTGAACAGCTGCAGTGTGCCTGGAGCCCAGGGCTTCCTGGTTTTAAATGTCCTAGGCCTAAGCCTAACAGTAACCCTAGGAAGGTAAATCAGCCGGGTATTAGGGTTCTTCCTAAGGGAAAAGCCGTGAAAGCAGCCATGTTGTGGCACTTCTGCACTCCCTTTGGGATGCCTTTGGCAGATGAAGTAAGCCTGGAACTCAGGGCTTCCTGGTTAAAGAAATCCAAGCCCTAGGCTGAACCCTAACCCTAACCCTAGGCAGATAAATCAGCCTAGGTATAGGGATGGTGCCAAGGAAAAAGCTGTGAAAGCTGCCATGTTGTTGCACTTTTGTACTCCCCTTGGGATGCCTTGAACAGCTGCAGTGTGCCTGGAGCCCAGGGCTTCCTAGTTTCAAAAATCCTAGCCCTAGGCCTAAGCCTAACAGTAACCCTGGGAAGGTAAATCAGCCTGCTGTTAGGCTTCTTGCCAAGGAAAAAGCCGTGAAAGCAGCCATGTTGTGGCACTTTTGCACTCCCTTTTGGATGCCTTTCACAGCTCCAGTGTGCCTGGAACTCAGGGCTTCCTGATTTTAAAAATCCTAGCCCTAGGCCGAACCCCAACCCTAAGACGAGAAAGGCAAATCAGCCAGGAATTAGGCATGTCCCCAAGGAAAAAGCTGTGGAGGCAGGCATGTTGTGCTACTTTTGCGCTCTTCTTGGCTAGTCCTTCGCAGCTGCTGTGTTCTTGGAACTCAGGGCTTTCTGGTTAATAGACCCTTACCCTAGGTGTAACTCAAATCTTATCCCTAGGAAGGAAAATCAAGCTATGGTTCGGGATGGTCTCATGGAAATATCAGTGGTGGCAGCCAAGTTGCGTCACTTTTGCGCTCCCCTTGGGATGCCTTTCGCAGCTGCAGTGTGCCTGGAGCCCAGGGCTTCCTGGTTTTAAAAGTCCTAGGCCTAAGCCTAACAGTAACCCTAGGAAGGTAAATCAGCCGGGTATTAGGGTTCTTCCTAAGGGAAAAGCCGTGAAAGCAGCCATGTTGTGGCACTTCTGCACTCCCTTTGGGATGCCTTTGGCAGATGAAGTAAGCCTGGAACTCAGGGCTTCCTGGTTAAAGAAATCCAAGCCCTAGGCTGAACCCTAACCCTAACCCTAGGCAGATAAATCAGCCTAGGTATAGGGATGGTGCCAAGGAAAAAGCTGTGAAAGCTGCCATGTTGTTGCACTTTTGTACTCCCCTTGGGATGCCTTGAACAGCTGCAGTGTGCCTGGAGCTAAGGGCTTCCTAGTTTCAAAAATCCTAGCCCTAGGCCTGGGCCTAACAGTAACCCTGGGAAGGTAAATCAGCCTGCTGTTAGGCTTCTTGCCAAGGAAAAAGCCGTGAAAGCAGCCATGTTGTGGCACTTTTGCACTCCCTTTTGGATGCCTTTCACAGCTCCAGTGTGCCTGGAACTCAGGGCTTCCTGATTTTAAAAATCCTAGCCCTAGGCCGAACCCCAGCCCTAAGACGAGAAAGGCAAATCAGCCAGGAATTAGGCATGTCCCCAAGGAAAAAGCTGTGGAGGCAGGCATGTTGTGCTACTTTTGCGCTCTTCTTGGCTAGTCCTTCGCAGCTGCTGTGTTCTTGGAACTCAGGGCTTTCTGGTTAATAGGACCCTTACCTTAGGCGTAACTCAAACCTTAAGCCTAGGAAGGAAAATCAGCCTATGGTTCGGGATGGTCTCATGGAAATATCAGTGGTGGCAGCCAAGTTGCGTCACTTTTGCGCTCCCCTTGGGATGCCTTTCGCAGCTGCAGTGTGCCTGGAGCCCAGGGCTTCCTGGTTTTAAAAGTCCTAGGCCTAAGCCTAACAGTAACCCTAGGAAGGTAAATCAGCCGGGTATTAGGGTTCTTCCTAAGGGAAAAGCCGTGAAAGCAGCCATGTTGTGGCACTTCTGCACTCCCTTTGGGATGCCTTTGGCAGATGAAGTAAGCCTGGAACTCAGGGCTTCCTGGTTAAAGAAATCCAAGCCCTAGGCTGAACCCTAACCCTAACCCTAGGCAGATAAATCAGCCTATGTATAGGGATGGTGCCAAGGAAAAAGCTGTGAAAGCTGCCATGTTGTTGCACTTTTGTACTCCCCTTGGGATGCCTTGAACAGCTGCAGTGTGCCTGGAGCTAAGGGCTTCCTAGTTTCAAAAATCCTAGCCCTAGGCCTAAGCCTAACAGTAACCCTGGGAAGGTAAATCAGCCTGGTGTTAGGCTTCTTGCCAAGGAAAAAGCCGTGAAAGCAGCCATGTTGTGGCTCTTTTGCACTCCCTATTGGATGCCTTTCACAGGTCCAGTGTGCCTGGAACTCAGGGCTTCCTGATTTTAAAAATCCTAGCCCTAGGCCGAACCCCAACCCTAAGACGAGAAAGGCAAATCAGCCAGGAATTAGGCATGTCCCCAAGGAAAAAGCTGTGGAGGCAGGCATGTTGTGCTACTTTTGCGCTCTTCTTGGCTAGTCCTTCGCAGCTGCTGTGTTCTTGGAACTCAGGGCTTTCTGGTTAATAGAGCCCTTACCCTAGGTGTAACTCAAACATTATCCCTAGGAAGAAAAATCAGCCTATGGTTCGGGATGGTCTCATGGAAATATCAGTGGTGGCAGCCAAGTTGCGTCACTTTTGCGCTCCCCTTGGGATGCCTTGAACAGCTGCAGTGTGCCTGGAGCTAAGGGCTTCCTAGTTTCAAAAATCCTAGCCCTAGGCCTAAGCCTAACAGTAACCCTGGGAAGGTAAATCAGCCTGGTGTTAGGCTTCTTGCCAAGGAAAAAGCCGTGAAAGCAGCCATGTTGTGGCTCTTTTGCACTCCCTTTTGGATGCCTTTCACAGCTCCAGTGTGCCTGGAACTCAGGGCTTCCTGATTTTAAAAATCCTAGCCCTAGGCCGAACCCCAACCCTAAGACGAGAAAGGCAAATCAGCCAGGAATTAGGCATGTCCCCAAGGAAAAAGCTGTGGAGGCAGGCATGTTGTGGTACTTTTGCGCTCTTCTTGGCAAGTCCTTCGCAGCTGCTGTGTTCTTGGAACTCAGGGCTTTCTGGTTAATAGACCCTTACCCTAGGCGTAACTCAAACCTTAACCCTAGGAAGGAAAATCAGCCTATGGTTCGGGATGGTCTCATGGAAATATCAGTGGTGGCAGCCAAGTTGCGTCACTTTTGCGCTCCCCTTGGGATGCCTTTCGCAGCTGCAGTGTGCCTGGAGCCCAGGGCTTCCTGGTTTCAAAAGTCCTAGGCCTAAGCCTAACAGTAACCCTAGGAAGGTAAATCAGCCGGGTATTAGGGTTCTTCCTAAGGGAAAAGCCGTGAAAGCAGCCATGTTGTGGCACTTCTGCACTCCCTTTGGGATGCCTTTGGCAGATGAAGTAAGCCTGGAACTCAGGGCTTCCTGGTTAAAGAAATCCAAGCCCTAGGCTGAACCCTAACCCTAACCCTAGGCAGATAAATCAGCCTAGGTATAGGGATGGTGCCAAGGAAAAAGCTGTGAAAGCTGCCATGTTGTTGCACTTTTGTACTCCCCTTGGGATGCCTTGAACAGCTGCAGTGTGCCTGGAGCCCAGGGCTTCCTAGTTTTAAAAATCCTAGCCCTAGGCCTAAGCCTAACAGTAACCCTGGGAAGGTAAATCAGCCTGGTGTTAGGCTTCTTGCCAAGGAAAAAGCCGTGAAAGCAGCCATGTTGTGGCTCTTTTGCACTCCCTTTTGGATGCCTTTCACAGCTCCAGTGTGCCTGGAACTCAGGGCTTCCTGATTTTAAAAATCCTAGCCCTAGGCCGAACCCCAACCCTAAGACGAGAAAGGCAAATCAGCCAGGAATTAGGCATGTCCCCAAGGAAAAAGCTGTGGAGGCAGGCATGTTGTGGTACTTTTGCGCTCTTCTTGGCTAGTCCTTCGCAGCTGCTGTGTTCTTGGAACTCAGGGCTTTCTGGTTAATAGAGCCCTTACCCTAGGCGTAACTCAAACCTTAACCCTAGGAAGGAAAATCAGCCTATGGTTCGGGATGGTCTCATGGAAATATCAGTGGTGGCAGCCAAGTTGCGTCACTTTTGCGCTCCCCTTGGGATGCCTTTCGCAGCTGCAGTGTGCCTGGAGCCCAGGGCTTCCTGGTTTTAAAAGTCCTAGGCCTAAGCCTAACAGTAACCCTAGGAAGGTAAATCAGCCGGGTATTAGGGTTCTTCCTAAGGGAAAAGCCATGAAAGCAGCCATGTTGTGGCACTTCTGCACTCCCTTTGGGATGCCTTTGGCAGATGAAGTAAGCCTGGAACTCAGGGCTTCCTGGTTAAAGAAATCCAAGCCCTAGGCTGAACCCTAACCCTAACCCTAGGCAGATAAATCAGCCTAGGTATAGGGATGGTGCCAAGGAAAAAGCTGTGAAAGCTGCCATGTTGTTGCACTTTTGTACTCCCCTTGGGATGCCTTGAACAGCTGCAGTGTGCCTGGAGCCCAGGGCTTCCTAGTTTTAAAAATCCTAGCCCTAGGCCTAAGCCTAACAGTAACCCTGGGAAGGCAAATCAGCCTGGTGTTAGGCTTCTTGCCAAGGAAAAAGCCGTGAAAGCAGCCATGTTGTGGCACTTTTGCACTCCCTTTTGGATGCCTTTCACAGCTGCAGTGTGCCTGGAACTCAGGGCTTCCTGATTTTAAAAATCCTAGCCCTAGGCCGAACCCCAACCCTAAGACGAGAAAGGCAAATCAGCCAGGAATTAGGCATGTCCCCAAGGAAAAAGCTGTGGAGGCAGGCATGTTGTGCTACTTTTGCGCTCTTCTTGGCTAGTCCTTCGCAGCTGCTGTGTTCTTGGAACTCAGGGCTTTCTGGTTAATAGAGCCCTTACCCTAGGCGTAACTCAAACCTTAACCCTAGGAAGGAAAATCAGCCTATGGTTCGGGATGGTCTCATGGAAATATCAGTGGTGGCAGCCAAGTTGCGTCACTTTTGCGCTCCCCTTGGGATGCCTTTTGCAGCTGCAGTGTGCCTGGAGCCCAGGGCTTCCTGGTTTTAAAAGTCCTGGGCCTAAGCCTAACAGTAACCCTAGGAAGGTAAATCAGCCGGGTATTAGGGTTCTTCCTAAGGGAAAAGCCGTGAAAGCAGCCATGTTGTGGCACTTCTGCACTCCCTTTGGGATGCCTTTGGCAGATGAAGTAAGCCTGGAACTCAGGGCTTCCTGGTTAAAGAAATCCAAGCCCTAGGCTGAACCCTAACCCTAACCCTAGGCAGATAAATCAGCCTAGGTATAGGGATGGTGCCAAGGAAAAAGCTGTGAAAGCTGCCATGTTGTTGCACTTTTGTACTCCCCTTGGGATGCCTTGAACAGCTGCAGTGTGCCTGGAGCCCAGGGCTTCCTAGTTTTAAAAATCCTAGCCCTAGGCCTAAGCCTAACAGTAACCCTGGGAAGGTAAATCAGCCTGGTGTTAGGCTTCTTGCCAAGGAAAAAGCCGTGAAAGCAGCCATGTTGTGGCACTTCTGCACTCCCTTTGGGATGCCTTTGGCAGATGAAGTAAGCCTGGAACTCAGGGCTTCCTGGTTAAAGAAATCCAAGCCCTAGGCTGAACCCTAACCCTAACCCTAGGCAGATAAATCAGCCTAGGTATAGGGATGGTGCCAAGGAAAAAGCTGTGAAAGCTGCCATGTTGTTGCACTTTTGTACTCCCCTTGGGATGCCTTGAACAGCTGCAGTGTGCCTGGAGCCCAGGGCTTCCTAGTTTTAAAAATCCTAGCCCTAGGCCTAAGCCTAACAGTAACCCTGGGAAGGTAAATCAGCCTGGTGTTAGGCTTCTTGCCAAGGAAAAAGCCGTGAAAGCAGCCATGTTGTGGCACTTTTGCACTCCCTTTTGGATGCCTTTCACAGCTCCAGTGTGCCTGGAACTCAGGGCTTCCTGATTTTAAAAATCCTAGCCCTAGGCCGAACCCCAACACTAAGACGAGAAAGGCAAATCAGCCAGGAATTAGGCATGTCCACAAGGAAAAAGCTGTGGAGGCAGGCATGTTGTGGTACTTTTGCGCTCTTCTTGGGTAGTCCTTCGCAGCTGCTGTGTTTTGGAACTCAGGGCTTTCTGGTTAATAGACCCTTACCCTAGGCGTAACTCAAACCTTAACCCTAGGAAGGAAAATCAGCCTATGGTTCGGGATGGTCTCATGGAAATATCAGTGGTGGCAGCCAAGTTGCGTCACTTTTGCGCTCCCCTTGGGATGCCTTTCGCAGCTGCAGTGTGCCTGGAGCCCAGGGCTTCCTGGTTTTAAAAGTCCTAGGCCTAAGCCTAACAGTAACCCTAGGAAGGTAAATCAGCCGGGTATTAGGGTTCTTCCTAAGGAAAAAGCCGTGAAAGCAGCCATGTTGTGGCACTTCTGCACTCCCTTTGGGATGCCTTTGGCAGATGAAGTAAGCCTGGAACTCAGGGCTTCCTGGTTAAAGAAATCCAAGCCCTAGGCTGAACCCTAACCCTAACCCTAGGCAGATAAATCGGCCTAGGTATAGGGATGGTGCCAAGGAAAAAGCTGTGAAAGCTGCCATGTTGTTGCACTTTTGTACTCCCCTTGGGATGCCTTGAACAGCTGCAGTGTGCCTGGAGCCCAGGGCTTCCTAGTTTTAAAAATCCTAGTCCTAGGCCTAAGCCTAACAGTAACCCTGGGAAGGTAAATCAGCCTGGTGTTAGGCTTCTTGCCAAGGAAAAAGCCGTGAAAGCAGCCATGTTGTGGCTCTTTTGCACTCCCTTTTGGATGCCTTTCACAGCTCCAGTGTGCCTGGAACTCAGGGCTTCCTGATTTTAAAAATCCTAGCCCTAGGCCGAACCCCAGCCCTAAGACGAGAAAGGCAAAACAGCCAGGAATTAGGCATGTCCACAAGGAAAAAGCTGTGGAGGCAGGCATGTTGTGGTACTTTTGCGCTCTTCTTGGCTAGTCCTTCGCAGCTGCTGTGTTCTTGGAACTCAGGGCTTTCTGGTTAATAGAGCCCTTACCCTAGGCGTAACTCAAACCTTAACCCTAGGAAGGAAAATCAGCCTATGGTTCGGGATGGTCTCATGGAAATATCAGTGGTGGCAGCCAAGTTGCGTCACTTTTGCGCTCCCCTTGGGATGCCTTTCGCAGCTGCAGTGTGCCTGGAGCCCAGGGCTTCCTGGTTTTAAAAGTCCTAGGCCTAAGCCTAACAGTAACCCTAGGAAGGTAAATCAGCCGGGTATTAGGGTTCTTCCTAAGGAAAAAGCCGTGAAAGCAGCCATGTTGTGGCACTTCTGCACTCCCTTTGGGATGCCTTTGGCAGATGAAGTAAGCCTGGAACTCAGGGCTTCCTGGTTAAAGAAATCCAAGCCCTAGGCTGAACCCTAACCCTAACCCTAGGCAGATAAATCAGCCTAGGTATAGGGATGGTGCCAAGGAAAAAGCTGTGAAAGCTGCCATGTTGTTGCACTTTTGTACTCCCCTTGGGATGCCTTGAACAGCTGCAGTGTGCCTGGAGCCCAGGGCTTCCTAGTTTTAAAAATCCTAGTCCTAGGCCTAAGCCTAACAGTAACCCTGGGAAGGTAAATCAGCCTGGTGTTAGGCTTCTTGCCAAGGAAAAAGCCGTGAAAGCAGCCATGTTGTGGCTCTTTTGCACTCCCTTTTGGATGCCTTTCACAGCTCCAGTGTGCCTGGAACTCAGGGCTTCCTGATTTTAAAAATCCTAGCCCTAGGCCGAACCCCAGCCCTAAGACGAGAAAGGCAAAACAGCCAGGAATTAGGCATGTCCACAAGGAAAAAGCTGTGGAGGCAGGCATGTTGTGGTACTTTTGCGCTCTTCTTGGCTAGTCCTTCGCAGCTGCTGTGTTCTTGGAACTCAGGGCTTTCTGGTAATAGAGCCCTTACCCTAGGCGTAACTCAAACCTTAACCCTAGGAAGGAAAATCAGCCTATGGTTCGGGATGGTCTCATGGAAATATCAGTGGTGGCAGCCAAGTTGCGTCACTTTTGCGCTCCCCTTGGGATGCCTTTCGCAGCTGCAGTGTGCCTGGAGCCCAGGGCTTCCTGGTTTTAAAAGTCCTAGGCCTAAGCCTAAACAGTAACCCTAGGAAGGTAAATCAGCGGGTATTAGGGTTCTTCCTAAGGAAAAAGCCGTGAAAGCAGCCATGTTGTGGCACTTCTGCACTCCCTTTGGATGCCTTTGGCAGATGAAGTAAGCCTGGAACTCAGGGCTTCCTGGTTAAAGAAATCCAAGCCCTAGGCTGAACCCTAACCCTAACCCTAGGCAGATAAATCGGCCTAGGTATAGGGATGGTGCCAAGGAAAAAGCTGTGAAAGCTGCCATGTTGTTGCACTTTTGTACTCCCCTTGGGATGCCTTGAACAGCTGCAGTGTGCCTGGAGCCCAGGGCTTCCTAGTTTTAAAAATCCTAGTCCTAGGCCTAAGCCTAACAGTAACCCTGGGAAGGTAAATCAGCCTGGTGTTAGGCTTCTTGCAAGGAAAAAAGCCGTGAAAGCAGCCATGTGTGTGGCTCTTTTGCACTCCCTTTTGGATGCCTTTCACAGCTCCAGTGTGCCTGGAACTCAGGGCTTCCTGATTTTAAAAATCCTAGCCCTAGGCCGAACCCCAACCCTAAGACGAGAAAGGCAATCAGCCAGGAATTAGGCATGTCCCCAAGGAAAAAGCTGTGGAGGCAGGCATGTTGTGGTACTTTTGCGCTCTTCTTGGGTAGTCCTTCGCAGCTGCTGTGTTCTTGGAACTCAGGGCTTTCTGGTTAATAGACCCTTACCCTAGGCGTAACTCAAACCTTAAGCCTAGGAAGGAAAATCAGCCTATGGTTCGGGATGGTCTCATGGAAATATCAGTGGTGGCAGCCAAGTTGCGTCACTTTTTGCGCTCCCCTTGGGATGCCTTTCGCAGCTGCAGTGTGCCTGGAGCCCAGGGCTTCCTGGTTTTAAAAGTCCTAGGCCTAAGCCTAACAGTAACCCTAGGAAGGTAAATCAGCCGGGTATTAGGGTTCTTCCTAAGGGAAAAGCCGTGAAAGCAGCCATGTTGTGGCACTTCTGCACTCCCTTTGGGATGCCTTTGGCAGATGAAGTAAGCCTGGAACTCAGGGCTTCCTGGTTAAAGAAATCCAAGCCCTAGGCTGAAGCCTAACCCTAACCCTAGGCAGATAAATCAGCCTAGGTATAGGGATGGTGCCAAGGAAAAAGCTGTGAAAGCTGCCATGTTGTTGCACTTTTGTACTCCCCTTGGGATGCCTTGAACAGCTGCAGTGTGCCTGGAGCCCAGGGCTTCCTAGTTTCAAAAATCCTAGCCCTAGGCCTAAGCCTAACAGTAACCCTGGGAAGGTAAATCAGCCTGGTGTTAGGCTTCTTGCCAAGGAAAAAGCCGTGAAAGCAGCCATGTTGTGGCACTTTTGCACTCCCTTTTGGATGCCTTTCACAGCTCCAGTGTGCCTGGAACTCAGGGCTTCCTGATTTTAAAAATCCTAGCCCTAGGCCGAACCCCAACACTAAGACGAGAAAGGCAAATCAGCCAGGAATTAGGCATGTCCACAAGGAAAAAGCTGTGGAGGCAGGCATGTTGTGCTACTTTTGCGCTCTTCTTGGGTAGTCCTTCGCAGCTGCTGTGTTCTTGGAACTCAGGGCTTTCTGGTTAATAGAGCCCTTACCCTAGGCGTAACTCAAACCTTAAGCCTAGGAAGGAAAATCAGCCTATGGTTCGGGATGGTCTCATGGAAATATCAGTGGTGGCAGCCAAGTTGCGTCACTTTTGCGCTCCCCTTGGGATGCCTTTTGCAGCTGCAGTGTGCCTGGAGCCCAGGGCTTCCTGGTTTTAAAAGTCCTAGGCCTAAGCCTAACAGTAACCCTAGGAAGGTAAATCAGCCGGGTATTAGGGTTCTTCCTAAGGGAAAAGCCGTGAAAGCAGCCATGTTGTGGCACTTCTGCACTCCCTTTGGGATGCCTTTGGCAGATGAAGTAAGCCTGGAACTCAGGGCTTCCTGGTTAAAGAAATCCAAGCCCTAGGCTGAACCCTAACCCTAACCCTAGGCAGATAAATCAGCCTATGTATAGGGATGGTGCCAAGGAAAAAGCTGTGAAAGCTGCCATGTTGTTGCACTTTTGTACTCCCCTTGGGATGCCTTGAACAGCTGCAGTGTGCCTGGAGCTAAGGGCTTCCTAGTTTTAAAAATCCTAGCCCTAGGCCTAAGCCTAACAGTAACCCTGGGAAGGTAAATCAGCCTGGTGTAAGGCTTCTTGCCAAGGAAAAAGCCGTGAAAGCAGCCATGTTGTGGCACTTTTGCACTCCCTTTTGGATGCCTTTCACAGCTCCAGTGTGCCTGGAACTCAGGGCTTCCTGATTTTAAAAATCCTAGCCCTAGGCCGAACCCCAACCCTAAGACGAGAAAGGCAAATCAGCCAGGAATTAGGCATGTCCCCAAGGAAAAAGCTGTGGAGGCAGGCATGTTGTGCTACTTTTGCGCTCTTCTTGGCTAGTCCTTCGCAGCTGCTGTGTTCTTGGAACTCAGGGCTTTCTGGTTAATAGAGCCCTTACCTTAGGCGTAACTCAAACCTTAAGCCTAGGAAGGAAAATCAACCTATGGTTCGGGATGGTCTCATGGAAATATCAGTGGTGGCAGCCAAGTTGCGTCACTTTTGCGCTCCCCTTGGGATGCCTTTTGCAGCTGCAGTGTGCCTGGAGCCCAGGGCTTCCTGGTTTTAAAAGTCCTAGGCCTAAGCCTAACAGTAACCCTAGGAAGGTAAATCAGCCGGGTATTAGGGTTCTTCCTAAGGGAAAAGCCGTGAAAGCAGCCATGTTGTGGCACTTCTGCACTCCCTTTGGGATGCCTTTGGCAGATGAAGTAAGCCTGGAACTCAGGGCTTCCTGGTTAAAGAAATCCAAGCCCTAGGCTGAAGCCTAACCCTAACCCTAGGCAGATAAATCAGCCTAGGTATAGGGATGGTGCCAAGGAAAAAGCTGTGAAAGCTGCCATGTTGTTGCACTTTTGTACTCCCCTTGGGATGCCTTGAACAGCTGCAGTGTGCCTGGAGCCCAGGGCTTCCTAGTTTTAAAAATCCTAGCCCTAGGCCTAAGCCTAACAGTAACCCTAGGAAGGTAAATCAGCCGGGTATTAGGGTTCTTCCTAAGGGAAAAGCCGTGAAAGCAGCCATGTTGTGGCACTTTTGCACTCCCTTTTGGATGCCTTTCACAGCTCCAGTGTGCCTGGAACTCAGGGCTTCCTGATTTTAAAAATCCTAGCCCTAGGCCGAACCCCAACCCTAAGACGAGAAAGGCAAATCAGCCAGGAATTAGGCATGTCCCCAAGGAAAAAGCTGTGGAGGCAGGCATGTTGTGGTACTTTTGCGCTCTTCTTGGCTAGTCCTTCGCAGCTGCTGTGTTCTTGGAACTCAGGGCTTTCTGGTTAATAGAGCCCTTACCTTAGGCGTAACTCAAACCTTAACCCTAGGAAGGAAAATCAGCCTATGGTTCGGGATGGTCTCATGGAAATATCAGTGTTGGCAGCCAAGTTGCGTCACTTTTGCGCTCCCCTTGGGATGCCTTTCGCAGCTGCAGTGTGCCTGGAGCCCAGGGCTTCCTGGTTTTAAAAGTCCTAGGCCTAAGCCTAACAGTAACCCTAGGAAGGTAAATCAGCCGGGTATTAGGGTTCTTCCTAAGGGAAAAGCCGTGAAAGCAGCCATGTTGTGGCACTTTTGCACTCCCTTTGGGATGCCTTTGGCAGATGAAGTAAGCCTGGAACTCAGGGCTTCCTGGTTAAAGAAATCCAAGCCCTAGGCTGAACCCTAACCCTAACCCTAGGCAGATAAATCAGCCTAGGTATAGGGATGGTGCCAAGGAAAAAGCTGTGAAAGCTGCCATGTTGTTGCACTTTTGTACTCCCCTTGGGATGCCTTGAACAGCTGCAGTGTGCCTGGAGCCCAGGGCTTCCTAGTTTTAAAAATCCTAGCCCTAGGCCTAAGCCTAACAGTAACCCTGGGAAGGTAAATCAGCCTGGTGTTAGGCTTCTTGCCAAGGAAAAAGCCGTGAAAGCAGCCATGTTGTGGCACTTTTGCACTCCCTTTTGGATGCCTTTCACAGCTCCAGTGTGCCTGGAACTCAGGGCTTCCTGATTTTAAAAATCCTAGCCCTAGGCCGAACCCCAACCCTAAGACGAGAAAGGCAAATCAGCCAGGAATTAGGCATGTCCCCAAGGAAAAAGCTGTGGAGGCAGGCATGTTGTGCTACTTTTGCGCTCTTCTTGGCTAGTCCTTCGCAGCTGCTGTGTTCTTGGAACTCAGGGCTTTCTGGTTAATAGAGCCCTTACCTTAGGCGTAACTCAAACCTTAAGCCTAGGAAGGAAAATCAACCTATGGTTCGGGATGGTCTCATGGAAATATCAGTGGTGGCAGCCAAGTTGCGTCACTTTTGCGCTCCCCTTGGGATGCCTTTTGCAGCTGCAGTGTGCCTGGAGCCCAGGGCTTCCTGGTTTTAAAAGTCCTAGGCCTAAGCCTAACAGTAACCCTAGGAAGGTAAATCAGCCGGGTATTAGGGTTCTTCCTAAGGGAAAAGCCGTGAAAGCAGCCATGTTGTGGCACTTCTGCACTCCCTTTGGGATGCCTTTGGCAGATGAAGTAAGCCTGGAACTCAGGGCTTCCTGGTTAAAGAAATCCAAGCCCTAGGCTGAAGCCTAACCCTAACCCTAGGCAGATAAATCAGCCTAGGTATAGGGATGGTGCCAAGGAAAAAGCTGTGAAAGCTGCCATGTTGTTGCACTTTTGTACTCCCCTTGGGATGCCTTGAACAGCTGCAGTGTGCCTGGAGCCCAGGGCTTCCTAGTTTTAAAAATCCTAGCCCTAGGCCTAAGCCTAACAGTAACCCTAGGAAGGTAAATCAGCCGGGTATTAGGGTTCTTCCTAAGGGAAAAGCCGTGAAAGCAGCCATGTTGTGGCACTTTTGCACTCCCTTTTGGATGCCTTTCACAGCTCCAGTGTGCCTGGAACTCAGGGCTTCCTGATTTTAAAAATCCTAGCCCTAGGCCGAACCCCAACCCTAAGACGAGAAAGGCAAATCAGCCAGGAATTAGGCATGTCCCCAAGGAAAAAGCTGTGGAGGCAGGCATGTTGTGGTACTTTTGCGCTCTTCTTGGCTAGTCCTTCGCAGCTGCTGTGTTCTTGGAACTCAGGGCTTTCTGGTTAATAGAGCCCTTACCTTAGGCGTAACTCAAACCTTAACCCTAGGAAGGAAAATCAGCCTATGGTTCGGGATGGTCTCATGGAAATATCAGTGTTGGCAGCCAAGTTGCGTCACTTTTGCGCTCCCCTTGGGATGCCTTTCGCAGCTGCAGTGTGCCTGGAGCCCAGGGCTTCCTGGTTTTAAAAGTCCTAGGCCTAAGCCTAACAGTAACCCTAGGAAGGTAAATCAGCCGGGTATTAGGGTTCTTCCTAAGGGAAAAGCCGTGAAAGCAGCCATGTTGTGGCACTTTTGCACTCCCTTTTGGATGCCTTTCACAGCTCCAGTGTGCCTGGAACTCAGGGCTTCCTGATTTTAAAAATCCTAGCCCTAGGCCGAACCCCAACCCTAAGACGAGAAAGGCAAATCAGCCAGGAATTAGGCATGTCCCCAAGGAAAAAGCTGTGGAGGCAGGCATGTTGTGCTACTTTTGCGCTCTTCTTGGGTAGTCCTTCGCAGCTGCTGTGTTCTTGGAACTCAGGGCTTTCTGTTTAATAGACCCTTACCCTAGGCGTAACTCAAACCTTAAGCCTAGGAAGGAAAATCAGCCTATGGTTCGGGATGGTCTCATGGAAATATCAGTGGTGGCAGCCAAGTTGCGTCACTTTTGCGCTCCCCTTGGGATGCCTTTCGCAGCTGCAGTGTGCCTGGAGCCCAGGGCTTCCTGGTTTTAAAAGTCCTAGGCCTAAGCCTAACAGTAACCCTAGGAAGGTAAATCAGCCGGGTATTAGGGTTCTTCCTAAGGGAAAAGCCGTGAAAGCAGCCATGTTGTGGCACTTCTGCACTCCCTTTGGGATGCCTTTGGCAGATGAAGTAAGCCTGGAACTCAGGGCTTCCTGGTTAAAGAAATCCAAGCCCTAGGCTGAACCCTAACCCTAACCCTAGGCAGATAAATCAGCCTAGGTATAGGGATGGTGCCAAGGAAAAAGCTGTGAAAGCTGCCATGTTGTTGCACTTTTGTACTCCCCTTGGGATGCCTTGAACAGCTGCAGTGTGCCTGGAGCCCAGGGCTTCCTAGTTTTAAAAATCCTAGCCCTAGGCCTAAGCCTAACAGTAACCC
Source organism: Ammospiza nelsoni (assembly GCF_027579445.1). Classification (NCBI taxonomy): domain Eukaryota; kingdom Metazoa; phylum Chordata; class Aves; order Passeriformes; family Passerellidae; genus Ammospiza; species Ammospiza nelsoni. Next base: position 116,001 of record NW_026683212.1, on the reverse strand, counting down.
TGGGAAGGTAAATCAGCCTGGTGTTAGGCTTCTTGCCAAGGAAAAAGCCGTGAAAGCAGCCATGTTGTGGCACTTTTGCACTCCCTTTTGGATGCCTTTCACAGCTCCAGTGTGCCTGGAACTCAGGGCTTCCTGATTTTAAAAATCCTAGCCCTAGGCCGAACCCCAACACTAAGACGAGGAAGGCAAATCAGCCAGGAATTAGGCATGTCCCCAAGGAAAAAGCTGTGGAGGCAGGCATGTTGTGCTACTTTTGCGCTCTTCTTGGCTAGTCCTTCGCAGCTGCTGTGTTCTTGGAACTCAGGGCTTTCTGGTTAATAGAGCCCTTACCCTAGGCGTAACTCAAACCTTAACCCTAGGAAGGAAAATCAGCCTATGGTTCGGGATGGTCTCATGGAAATATCAGTGGTGGCAGCCAAGTTGCGTCACTTTTGCGCTCCCCTTGGGATGCCTTTTGCAGCTGCAGTGTGCCTGGAGCCCAGGGCTTCCTGGTTTTAAAAGTCCTAGGCCTAAGCCTAACAGTAACCCTAGGAAGGTAAATCAGCCGGGTATTAGGGTTCTTCCTAAGGGAAAAGCCGTGAAAGCAGCCATGTTGTGGCACTTCTGCACTCCCTTTGGGATGCCTTTGGCAGATGAAGTAAGCCTGGAACTCAGGGCTTCCTGGTTAAAAAAATCCAAGCCCTAGGCTGAACCCTAACCCTAACCCTAGGCAGATAAATCAGCCTAGGTATAGGGATGGTGCCAAGGAAAAAGCTGTGAAAGCTGCCATGTTGTTGCACTTTTGTACTCCCCTTGGGATGCCTTGAACAGCTGCAGTGTGCCTGGAGCCCAGGGCTTCCTAGTTTTAAAAATCCTAGCCCTAGGCCTAAGCCTAACAGTAACCCTGGGAAGGCAAATCAGCCTGGTGTTAGGCGTTTTGCCAAGGAAAAAGCCGTGAAAGCAGCCATGTTGTGGCACTTTTGCACTCCCTTTTGGATGCCTTTCACAGCTCCAGTGTGCCTGGAACTCAGGGCTTCCTGATTTTAAAAATCCTAGCCCTAGGCCGAACCCCAACCCTAAGACGAGAAAGGCAAATCAGCCAGGAATTAGGCATGTCCCCAAGGAAAAAGCTGTGGAGGCAGGCATGTTGTGGTACTTTTGCGCTCTTCTTGGCTAGTCCTTCGCAGCTGCTGTGTTCTTGGAACTCAGGGCTTTCTGGTTAATAGAGCCCTTACCCTAGGTGTAACTCAAACCTTAACCCTAGGAAGGAAAATCAGCCTATGGTTCGGGATGGTCTCATGGAAATATCAGTGGTGGCAGCCAAGTCGCGTCACTTTTGCGCTCCCCTTGGGATGCCTTTCGCAGCTGCAGTGTGCCTGGAGCCCAGGGCTTCCTGGTTTTAAAAGTCCTAGGCCTAAGCCTAACAGTAACCCTAGGAAGGTAAATCAGCCGGGTATTAGGGTTCTTCCTAAGGGAAAAGCCGTGAAAGCAGCCATGTTGTGGCACTTCTGCACTCCCTTTGGGATGCCTTTGGCAGATGAAGTAAGCCTGGAACTCAGGGCTTCCTGGTTAAAGAAATCCAAGCCCTAGGCTGAACCCTAACCCTAACCCTAGGCAGATAAATCAGCCTAGGTATAGGGATGGTGCCAAGGAAAAAGCTGTGAAAGCTGCCATGTTGTTGCACTTTTGTACTCCCCTTGGGATGCCTTGAACAGCTGCAGTGTGCCTGGAGCTAAGGGCTTCCTAGTTTTAAAAATCCTAGCCCTAGGCCTAAGCCTAACAGTAACCCTGGGAAGGTAAATCAGCCTGGTGTTAGGCTTCTTGCCAAGGAAAAAGCCGTGAAAGCAGCCATGTTGTGGCACTTTTGCACTCCCTTTTGGATGCCTTTCACAGCTCCAGTGTGCCTGGAACTCAGGGCTTCCTGCTTTTATAAATCCTAGCCCTAGGCCGAACCCCAACCCTAAGACGAGAAAGGCAAATCAGCCAGGAATTAGGCATGTCCCCAAGGAAAAAGCTGTGGAGGCAGGCATGTTGTGGTACTTTTGCGCTCTTCTTGGGTAGTCCTTCGCAGCTGCTGTGTTCTTGGAACTCAGGGCTTTCTGGTTAATAGAGCCCTTACCCTAGGCGTAACTCAAACCTTAACCCTAGGAAGGAAAATCAACCTATGGTTCGGGATGGTCTCATGGAAATATCAGTGGTGGCAGCCAAGTCGCGTCACTTTTGCGCTCCCCTTGGGATGCCTTTCGCAGCTGCAGTGTGCCTGGAGCCCAGGGCTTCCTGGTTTTAAAAGTCCTAGGCCTAAGCCTAACAGTAACCCTAGGAAGGTAAATCAGCCGGGTATTAGGGTTCTTCCTAAGGGAAAAGCCGTGAAAGCAGCCATGTTGTGGCACTTCTGCACTCCCTTTGGGATGCCTTTGGCAGATGAAGTAAGCCTGGAACTCAGGGCTTCCTGGTTAAAGAAATCCAAGCCCTAGGCTGAACCCTAACCCTAACCCTAGGCAGATAAATCAGCCTAGGTATAGGGATGGTGCCAAGGAAAAAGCTGTGAAAGCTGCCATGTTGTTGCACTTTTGTACTCCCCTTGGGATGCCTTGAACAGCTGCAGTGTGCCTGGAGCCCAGGGCTTCCTAGTTTTAAAAATCCTAGCCCTAGGCCTAAGCCTAACAGTAACCCTGGGAAGGTAAATCAGCCTGCTGTTAGGCTTCTTGCCAAGGAAAAAGCCGTGAAAGCAGCCATGTTGTGGCACTTTTGCACTCCCTTTTGGATGCCTTTCACAGCTCCAGTGTGCCTGGAACTCAGGGCTTCCTGATTTTAAAAATCCTAGCCCTAGGCCGAACCCCAACCCTAAGACGAGAAAGGCAAATCAGCCAGGAATTAGGCATGTCCCCAAGGAAAAAGCTGTGGAGGCAGGCATGTTGTGGTACTTTTGCACTCTTCTTGGCTAGTCCTTCGCAGCTGCTGTGTTCTTGGAACTCAGGGCTTTCTGGTTAATAGAACCCTTACCCTAGGCGTAACTCAAACCTTAACCCTAGGAAGGAAAATCAGCCTATGGTTCGGGATGGTCTCATGGAAATATCAGTCGTGGCAGCCAAGTTGCATCACTTTTGCGCTCCCCTTGGGATGCCTTTTGCAGCTGCAGTGTGCCTGGAGCCCAGGGCTTCCTGGTTTTAAAAGTCCTAGGCCTAAGCCTAACAGTAACCCTAGGAAGGTAAATCAGCCGGGTATTAGGGTTCTTCCTAAGGGAAAAGCCGTGAAAGCAGCCATGTTGTGGCACTTCTGCACTCCCTTTGGGATGCCTTTGGCAGATGAAGTAAGCCTGGAACTCAGGGCTTCCTGGTTAAAGAAATCCAAGCCCTAGGCTGAACCCTAACCCTAACCCTAGGCAGATAAATCAGCCTAGGTATAGGGATGGTGCCAAGGAAAAAGCTGTGAAAGCTGCCATGTTGTTGCACTTTTGTACTCCCCTTGGGATGCCTTGAACAGCTGCAGTGTGCCTGGAGCTAAGGGCTTCCTAGTTTCAAAAATCCTAGCCCTAGGCCTAAGCCTAACAGTAACCCTGGGAAGGTAAATCAGCCTGGTGTTAGGCTTCTTGCCAAGGAAAAAGCCGTGAAAGCAGCCATGTTGTGGCACTTTTGCACTCCCTTTTGGATGCCTTTCACAGCTCCAGTGTGCCTGGAACTCAGGGCTTCCTGATTTTAAAAATCCTAGCCCTAGGCCGAACCCCAACCCTAAGACGAGAAAGGCAAATCAGCCAGGAATTAGGCATGTCCCCAAGGAAAAAGCTGTGGAGGCAGGCATGTTGTGGTACTTTTGCGCTCTTCTTGGCTAGTCCTTCGCAGCTGCTGTGTTCTTGGAACTCAGGGCTTTCTGGTTAATAGACCCTTACCCTAGGCGTAACTCAAACCTTAACCCTAGGAAGGAAAATCAGCCTATGGTTCGGGATGGTCTCATGGAAATATCAGTGGTGGCAGCCAAGTTGCGTCACTTTTGCGCTCCCCTTGGGATGCCTTTCGCAGCTGCAGTGTGCCTGGAGCCCAGGGCTTCCTGGTTTTAAAAGTCCTAGGCCTAAGCCTAACAGTAACCCTAGGAAGGTAAATCAGCCGGGTATTAGGGTATTTCCTAAGGGAAAAGCCGTGAAAGCAGCCATGTTGTGGCACTTCTGCACTCCCTTTGGGATGCCTTTGGCAGATGAAGTAAGCCTGGAACTCAGGGCTTCCTGGTTAAAGAAATCCAAGCCCTAGGCTGAACCCTAACCCTAACCCTAGGCAGATAAATCAGCCTAGGTATAGGGATGGTGCCAAGGAAAAAGCTGTGAAAGCTGCCATGTTGTTGCACTTTTGTACTCCCCTTGGGATGCCTTGAACAGCTGCAGTGTGCCTGGAGCCCAGGGCTTCCTAGTTTCAAAAATCCTAGCCCTAGGCCTAAGCCTAACAGTAACCCTGGGAAGGTAAATCAGCCTGCTGTTAGGCTTCTTGCCAAGGAAAAAGCCGTGAAAGCAGCCATGTTGTGGCACTTTTGCACTCCCTTTTGGATGCCTTTCACAGCTCCAGTGTGCCTGGAACTCAGGGCTTCCTGATTTTAAAAATCCTAGCCCTAGGCCGAACCCCAACCCTAAGACGAGAAAGGCAAATCAGCCAGGAATTAGGCATGTCCCCAAGGAAAAAGCTGTGGAGGCAGGCATGTTGTGGTACTTTTGCGCTCTTCTTGGCTAGTCCTTCGCAGCTGCTGTGTTCTTGGAACTCAGGGCTTTCTGGTTAATAGAACCCTTACCCTAGGCGTAACTCAAACCTTAAGCCTAGGAAGGAAAATCAGCCTATGGTTCGGGATGGTCTCATGGAAATATCAGTGGTGGCAGCCAAGTTGCGTCACTTTTGCGCTCCCCTTGGGATGCCTTTCGCAGCTGCAGTGTGCCTGGAGCCCAGGGCTTCCTGGTTTTAAAAGTCCTAGGCCTAAGCCTAACAGTAACCCTAGGAAGGTAAATCAGCCGGGTATTAGGGTTCTTCCTAAGGGAAAAGCCATGAAAGCAGCCATGTTGTGGCACTTCTGCACTCCCTTTGGGATGCCTTTGGCAGATGAAGTAAGCCTGGAACTCAGGGCTTCCTGGTTAAAGAAATCCAAGCCCTAGGCTGAACCCTAACCCTAACCCTAGGCAGATAAATCAGCCTAGGTATAGGGATGGTGCCAAGGAAAAAGCTGTGAAAGCTGCCATGTTGTTGCACTTTTGTACTCCCCTTGGGATGCCTTGAACAGCTGCAGTGTGCCTGGAGCTAAGGGCTTCCTAGTTTCAAAAATCCTAGCCCTAGGCCTAAGCCTAACAGTAACCCTGGGAAGGTAAATCAGCCTGGTGTTAGGCTTCTTGCCAAGGAAAAAGCCGTGAAAGCAGCCATGTTGTGGCACTTTTGCACTCCCTTTTGGATGCCTTTCACAGCTCCAGTGTGCCTGGAACTCAGGGCTTCCTGATTTTAAAAATCCTAGCCCTAGGCCGAACCCCAACCCTAAGACGAGAAAGGCAAATCAGCCAGGAATTAGGCATGTCCCCAAGGAAAAAGCTGTGGAGGCAGGCATGTTGTGCTACTTTTGCGCTCTTCTTGGCTAGTCCTTCGCAGCTGCTGTGTTCTTGGAACTCAGGGCTTTCTGGTTAATAGAACCCTTACCCTAGGCGTAACTCAAACCTTAAGCCTAGGAAGGAAAATCAACCTATGGTTCGGGATGGTCTCATGGAAATATCAGTGGTGGCAGCCAAGTTGCGTCACTTTTGCGCTCCCCTTGGGATGCCTTTCGCAGCTGCAGTGTGCCTGGAGCCCAGGGCTTCCTGGTTTTAAAAGTCCTAGGCCTAAGCCTAACAGTAACCCTAGGAAGGTAAATCAGCCGGGTATTAGGGTTCTTCCTAAGGGAAAAGCCGTGAAAGCAGCCATGTTGTGGCACTTCTGCACTCCCTTTGGGATGCCTTTGGCAGATGAAGTAAGCCTGGAACTCAGGGCTTCCTGGTTAAAAAAATCCAAGCCCTAGGCTGAAGCCTAACCCTAACCCTAGGCAGATAAATCAGCCTAGGTATAGGGATGGTGCCAAGGAAAAAGCTGTGAAAGCTGCCATGTTGTTGCACTTTTGTACTCCCCTTGGGATGCCTTGAACAGCTGCAGTGTGCCTGGAGCCCAGGGCTTCCTAGTTTTAAAAATCCTAGCCCTAGGCCTAAGCCTAACAGTAACCCTGGGAAGGTAAATCAGCCTGGTGTTAGGCTTCTTGCCAAGGAAAAAGCCGTGAAAGCAGCCATGTTGTGGCACTTTTGCACTCCCTTTTGGATGCCTTTCACAGCTCCAGTGTGCCTGGAACTCAGGGCTTCCTGCTTTTAAAAATCCTAGCCCTAGGCCGAACCCCAACCCTAAGACGAGAAAGGCAAATCAGCCAGGAATTAGGCATGTCCCCAAGGAAAAAGCTGTGGAGGCAGGCATGTTGTGCTACTTTTGCGCTCTTCTTGGGTAGTCCTTCGCAGCTGCTGTGTTCTTGGAACTCAGGGCTTTCTGGTTAATAGAGCCCTTACCCTAGGCGTATCTCAAACCTTAACCCTAGGAAGGAAAATCAACCTATGTTTCGGGATGGTCTCATGGAAATATCAGTGGTGGCAGCCAAGTTGCGTCACTTTTGCGCTCCCCTTGGGATGCCTTTTGCAGCTGCAGTGTGCCTGGAGCCCAGGGCTTCCTGGTTTTAAAAGTCCTAGGCCTAAGCCTAACAGTAACCCTAGGAAGGTAAATCAGCCGGGTATTAGGGTTCTTCCTAAGGGAAAAGCCGTGAAAGCAGCCATGTTGTGGCACTTCTGCACTCCCTTTGGGATGCCTTTGGCAGATGAAGTAAGCCTGGAACTCAGGGCTTCCTGGTTAAAGAAATCCAAGCCCTAGGCTGAACCCTAACCCTAACCCTAGGCAGATAAACCAGCCTAGCTATAGGGATGGTGCCAAGGAAAAAGCTGTGAAAGCTGCCATGTTGTTGCACTTTTGTACTCCCCTTGGGATGCCTTGAACAGCTGCAGTGTGCCTGGAGCCCAGGGCTTCCTAGTTTTAAAAATCCTAGCCCTAGGCCTAAGCCTAACAGTAACCCTGGGAAGGGAAATCAGCCTGCTGTTAGGCTTCTTGCCAAGGAAAAAGCCGTGAAAGCAGCCATGTTGTGGCACTTTTGCACTCCCTTTTGGATGCCTTTCACAGCTGCAGTGTGCCTGGAACTCAGGGCTTCCTGATTTTAAAAATCCTAGCCCTAGGCCGAACCCCAACCCTAAGACGAGAAAGGCAAATCAGCCAGGAATTAGGCATGTCCCCAAGAAAAAAGCTGTGGAGGCAGGCATGTTGTGCTACTTTTGCGCTCTTCTTGGGTAGTCCTTCGCAGCTGCTGTGTTCTTGGAACTCAGGGCTTTCTGGTTAATAGAACCCTTACCCTAGGCGTAACTCAAACCTTAAGCCTAGGAAGGAAAATCAGCCTATGGTTCGGGATGGTCTCATGGAAATATCAGTGGTGGCAGCCAAGTTGCGTCACTTTTGCGCTCCCCTTGGGATGCCTTTCGCAGCTGCAGTGTGCCTGGAGCCCAGGGCTTCCTGGTTTTAAAAGTCCTAGGCCTAAGCCTAACAGTAACCCTAGGAAGGTAAATCAGCCGGGTATTAGGGTTCTTCCTAAGGGAAAAGCCGTGAAAGCAGCCATGTTGTGGCACTTCTGCACTCCCTTTGGGATGCCTTTGGCAGATGAAGTAAGCCTGGAACTCAGGGCTTCCTGGTTAAAGAAATCCAAGCCCTAGGCTGAACCCTAACCCTAACCCTAGGCAGATAAATCAGCCTAGGTATAGGGATGGTGCCAAGGAAAAAGCTGGGAAAGCTGCCATGTTGTTGCACTTTTGTACTCCCCTTGGGATGCCTTGAACAGCTGCAGTGTGCCTGGAGCCCAGGGCTTCCTAGTTTTAAAAATCCTAGCCCTAGGCCTAAGCCTAACAGTAACCCTGGGAAGGTAAATCAGCCAGCTGTTAGGCTTCTTGCCAAGGAAAAAGCCGTGAAAGCAGCCATGTTGTGGCACTTTTGCACTCCCTTTTGGATGCCTTTCACAGCTCCAGTGTGCCTGGAACTCAGGGCTTCCTGCTTTTAAAAATCCTAGCCCTAGGCCGAACCCCAACCCTAAGACGAGAAAGGCAAATCAGCCAGGAATTAGGCATGTCCCCAAGGAAAAAGCTGTGGAGGCAGGCATGTTGTGGTACTTTTGCGCTCTTCTTGGGTAGTCCTTCGCAGCTGCTGTGTTCTTGGAACTCAGGGCTTTCTGGTTAATAGAACCCTTACCCTAGGCGTAACTCAAACCTTAAGCCTAGGAAGGAAAATCAGCCTATGGTTCGTGATGCTCTCATGGAAATATCAGTGGTGGCAGCCAAGTTGCGTCACTTTTGCGCTCCCCTTGGGATGCCTTTCGCAGCTGCAGTGTGCCTGGAGCCCAGGGCTTCCTGGTTTTAAAAGTCCTAGGCCTAAGCCTAACAGTAACCCTAGGAAGGTAAATCAGCCGGGTATTAGGGTTCTTCCTAAGGGAAAAGCCGTGAAAGCAGCCATGTTGTGGCACTTCTGCACTCCCTTTGGGATGCCTTTGGCAGATGAAGTAAGCCTGGAACTCAGGGCTTCCTGGTTAAAGAAATCCAAGCCCTAGGCTGAACCCTAACCCTAACCCTAGGCAGATAAATCAGCCTAGGTATAGGGATGGTGCCAAGGAAAAAGCTGTGAAAGCTGCCATGTTGTTGCACTTTTGTACTCCCCTTGGGATGCCTTGAACAGCTGCAGTGTGCCTGGAGCTAAGGGCTTCCTAGTTTCAAAAATCCTAGCCCTAGGCCTAAGCCTAACAGTAACCCTGGGAAGGTAAATCAGCCTGGTGTTAGGCTTCTTGCCAAGGAAAAAGCCGTGAAAGCAGCCATGTTGTGGCACTTTTGCACTCCCTTTTGGATGCCTTTCACAGCTCCAGTGTGCCTGGAACTCAGGGCTTCCTGATTTTAAAAATCCTAGCCCTAGGCCGAACCCCAACCCTAAGACGAGAAAGGCAAATCAGCCAGGAATTAGGCATGTCCCCAAGGAAAAAGCTGTGGAGGCAGGCATGTTGTGCTACTTTTGCGCTCTTCTTGGCTAGTCCTTCGCAGCTGCTGTGTTCTTGGAACTCAGGGCTTTCTGGTTAATAGAACCCTTACCCTAGGCGTAACTCAAACCTTAAGCCTAGGAAGGAAAATCAACCTATGGTTCGGGATGGTCTCATGGAAATATCAGTGGTGGCAGCCAAGTTGCGTCACTTTTGCGCTCCCCTTGGGATGCCTTTCGCAGCTGCAGTGTGCCTGGAGCCCAGGGCTTCCTGGTTTTAAAAGTCCTAGGCCTAAGCCTAACAGTAACCCTAGGAAGGTAAATCAGCCGGGTATTAGGGTTCTTCCTAAGGGAAAAGCCGTGAAAGCAGCCATGTTGTGGCACTTCTGCACTCCCTTTGGGATGCCTTTGGCAGATGAAGTAAGCCTGGAACTCAGGGCTTCCTGGTTAAAAAAATCCAAGCCCTAGGCTGAAGCCGAACCCTAACCCTAGGCAGATAAATCAGCCTAGGTATAGGGATGGTGCCAAGGAAAAAGCTGTGAAAGCTGCCATGTTGTTGCACTTTTGTACTCCCCTTGGGATGCCTTGAACAGCTGCAGTGTGCCTGGAGCCCAGGGCTTCCTAGTTTTAAAAATCCTAGCCCTAGGCCTAAGCCTAACAGTAACCATGGGAAGGTAAATCAGCCTGGTGTTAGGCTTCTTGCCAAGGAAAAAGCCGTGAAAGCAGCCATGTTGTGGCACTTTTGCACTCCCTTTTGGATGCCTTTCACAGCTCCAGTGTGCCTGGAACTCAGGGCTTCCTGCTTTTAAAAATCCTAGCCCTAGGCCGAACCCCAACCCTAAGACGAGAAAGGCAAATCAGCCAGGAATTAGGCATGTCCCCAAGGAAAAAGCTGTGGAGGCAGGCATGTTGTGCTACTTTTGCGCTCTTCTTGGGTAGTCCTTCGCAGCTGCTGTGTTCTTGGAACTCAGGGTTTTCTGGTTAATAGAGCCCTTACCCTAGGCGTATCTCAAACCTTAACCCTAGGAAGGAAAATCAACCTATGTTTCGGGATGGTCTCATGGAAATATCAGTGGTGGCAGCCAAGTTGCGTCACTTTTGCGCTCCCCTTGGGATGCCTTTCGCAGCTGCAGTGTGCCTGGAGCCCAGGGCTTCCTGGTTTTAAAAGTCCTAGGCCTAAGCCTAACAGTAACCCTAGGAAGGTAAATCAGCCGGGTATTAGGGTTCTTCCTAAGGGAAAAGCCGTGAAAGCAGCCATGTTGTGGCACTTCTGCACTCCCTTTGGGATGCCTTTGGCAGATGAAGTAAGCCTGGAACTCAGGGCTTCCTGGTTAAAGAAATCCAAGCCCTAGGCTGAACCCTAACCCTAACCCTAGGCAGATAAACCAGCCTAGCTATAGGGATGGTGCCAAGGAAAAAGCTGTGAAAGCTGCCATGTTGTTGCACTTTTGTACTCCCCTTGGGATGCCTTGAACAGCTGCAGTGTGCCTGGAGCCCAGGGCTTCCTAGTTTTAAAAATCCTAGCCCTAGGCCTAAGCCTAACAGTAACCCTGGGAAGGTAAATCAGCCTGCTGTTAGGCTTCTTGCCAAGGAAAAAGCCGTGAAAGCAGCCATGTTGTGGCACTTTTGCACTCCCTTTTGGATGCCTTTCACAGCTCCAGTGTGCCTGGAACTCAGGGCTTCCTGATTTTAAAAATCCTAGCCCTAGGCCGAACCCCAACCCTAAGACGAGAAAGGCAAATCAGCCAGGAATTAGGCATGTCCCCAAGGAAAAAGCTGTGGAGGCAGGCATGTTGTGCTACTTTTGCGCTCTTCTTGGGTAGTCCTTCGCAGCTGCTGTGTTCTTGGAACTCAGGGCTTTCTGGTTAATAGAGCCCTTACCCTAGGCGTAACTCAAACCTTAAGCCTAGGAAGGAAAATCAGCCTATGGTTCGGGATGGTCTCATGGAAATATCAGTGGTGGCAGCCAAGTTGCGTCACTTTTGCGCTCCCCTTGGGATGCCTTTCGCAGCTGCAGTGTGCCTGGAGCCCAGGGCTTCCTGGTTTTAAAAGTCCTAGGCCTAAGCCTAACAGTAACCCTAGGAAGGTAAATCAGCCGGGTATTAGGGTTCTTCCTAAGGGAAAAGCCGTGAAAGCAGCCATGTTGTGGCACTTCTGCACTCCCTTTGGGATGCCTTTGGCAGATGAAGTAAGCCTGGAACTCAGGGCTTCCTGGTTAAAGAAATCCAAGCCCTAGGCTGAACCCTAACCCTAACCCTAGGCAGATAAATCAGCCTAGGTATAGGGATGGTGCCAAGGAAAAAGCTGTGAAAGCTGCCATGTTGTTGCACTTTTGTACTCCCCTTGGGATGCCTTGAACAGCTGCAGTGTGCCTGGAGCCCAGGGCTTCCTAGTTTTAAAAATCCTAGCCCTAGGCCTAAGCCTAACAGTAACCATGGGAAGGTAAATCAGCCAGCTGTTAGGCTTCTTGCCAAGGAAAAAGCCGTGAAAGCAGCCATGTTGTGGCACTTTTGCACTCCCTTTTGGATGCCTTTCACAGCTCCAGTGTGCCTGGAACTCAGGGCTTCCTGCTTTTAAAAATCCTAGCCCTAGGCCGAACACCAACCCTAAGACGAGAAAGGCAAATCAGCCAGGAATTAGGCATGTCCCCAAGGAAAAAGCTGTGGAGGCAGGCATGTTGTGCTACTTTTGCGCTCTTCTTGGGTAGTCCTTCGCAGCTGCTGTGTTCTTGGAACTCAGGGCTTTCTGGTTAATAGAGCCCTTACCCTTGGCGTATCTCAAACCTTAACCCTAGGAAGGAAAATCAACCTATGGTTCGGGATGGTCTCATGGAAATATCAGTGGTGGCAGCCAAGTTGCGTCACTTTTGCGCTCCCCTTGGGATGCCTTTCGCAGCTGCAGTGTGCCTGGAGCCCAGGGCTTCCTGGTTTTAAAAGTCCTAGGCCTAAGCCTAACAGTAACCCTAGGAAGGTAAATCAGCCGGGTATTAGGGTTCTTCCTAAGGGAAAAGCCGTGAAAGCAGCCATGTTGTGGCACTTCTGCACTCCCTTTGGGATGCCTTTGGCAGATGAAGTAAGCCTGGAACTCAGGGCTTCCTGGTTAAAGAAATCCAAGCCCTAGGCTGAACCCTAACCCTAACCCTAGGCAGATAAACCAGCCTAGCTATAGGGATGGTGCCAAGGAAAAAGCTGTGAAAGCTGCCATGTTGTTGCACTTTTGTACTCCCCTTGGGATGCCTTGAACAGCTGCAGTGTGCCTGGAGCCCAGGGCTTCCTAGTTTCAAAAATCCTAGCCCTAGGCCTAAGCCTAACAGTAACCCTGGGAAGGTAAATCAGCCTGCTGTTAGGCTTCTTGCCAAGGAAAAAGCCGTGAAAGCAGCCATGTTGTGGCACTTTTGCACTCCCTTTTGGATGCCTTTCACAGCTCCAGTGTGCCTGGAACTCAGGGCTTCCTGATTTTAAAAATCCTAGCCCTAGGCCGAACCCCAACCCTAAGACGAGAAAGGCAAATCAGCCAGGAATTAGGCATGTCCCCAAGGAAAAAGCTGTGGAGGCAGGCATGTTGTGCTACTTTTGCGCTCTTCTTGGGTAGTCCTTCGCAGCTGCTGTGTTCTTGGAACTCAGGGCTTTCTGGTTAATAGAGCCCTTACCCTAGGCGTAACTCAAACCTTAAGCCTAGGAAGGAAAATCAGCCTATGGTTCGGGATGGTCTCATGGAAATATCAGTGGTGGCAGCCAAGTTGCGTCACTTTTGCGCTCCCCTTGGGATGCCTTTCGCAGCTGCAGTGTGCCTGGAGCCCAGGGCTTCCTGGTTTTAAAAGTCCTAGGCCTAAGCCTAACAGTAACCCTAGGAAGGTAAATCAGCCGGGTATTAGGGTTCTTCCTAAGGGAAAAGCCGTGAAAGCAGCCATGTTGTGGCACTTCTGCACTCCCTTTGGGATGCCTTTGGCAGATGAAGTAAGCCTGGAACTCAGGGCTTCCTGGTTAAAGAAATCCAAGCCCTAGGCTGAACCCTAACCCTAACCCTAGGCAGATAAATCAGCCTAGGTATAGGGATGGTGCCAAGGAAAAAGCTGTGAAAGCTGCCATGTTGTTGCACTTTTGTACTCCCCTTGGGATGCCTTGAACAGCTGCAGTGTGCCTGGAGCCCAGGGCTTCCTAGTTTTAAAAATCCTAGCCCTAGGCCTAAGCCTAACAGTAACCCTGGGAAGGTAAATCAGCCAGCTGTTAGGCTTCTTGCCAAGGAAAAAGCCGTGAAAGCAGCCATGTTGTGGCACTTTTGCACTCCCTTTTGGATGCCTTTCACAGCTCCAGTGTGCCTGGAACTCATGGCTTCCTGATTTTAAAAATCCTAGCCCTAGGCCGAACCCCAACCCTAAGACGAGAAAGGCAAATCAGCCAGGAATTAGGCATGTCCCCAAGGAAAAAGCTGTGGAGGCAGGCATGTTGTGCTACTTTTGCACTCTTCTTGGGTAGTCCTTCGCAGCTGCTGTGTTCTTGGAACTCAGGGCTTTCTGGTTAATAGAACCCTTACCCTAGGCGTAACTCAAACCTTAACCCTAGGAAGGAAAATCAGCCTATGGTTCGGGATGGTCTCATGGAAATATCAGTGGTGGCAGCCAAGTTGCGTCACTTTTGCGCTCCCCTTGGGATGCCTTTCGCAGCTGCAGTGTGCCTGGAGCCCAGGGCTTCCTGGTTTTAAAAGTCCTAGGCCTAAGCCTAACAGTAACCCTAGGAAGGTAAATCAGCCGGGTATTAGGGTTCTTCCTAAGGGAAAAGCCGTGAAAGCAGCCATGTTGTGGCACTTCTGCACTCCCTTTGGGATGCCTTTGGCAGATGAAGTAAGCCTGGAACTCAGGGCTTCCTGGTTAAAGAAATCCAAGCCCTAGGCTGAACCCTAACCCTAACCCTAGGCAGATAAATCAGCCTAGGTATAGGGATGGTGCCAAGGAAAAAGCTGTGAAAGCTGCCATGTTGTTGCACTTTTGTACTCCCCTTGGGATGCCTTGAACAGCTGCAGTGTGCCTGGAGCCCAGGGCTTCCTAGTTTTAAAAATCCTAGCCCTAGGCCTAAGCCTAACAGTAACCCTGGGAAGGTAAATCAGCCTGGTGTTAGGCTTCTTGCCAAGGAAAAAGCCGTGAAAGCAGCCATGTTGTGGCACTTTTGCACTCCCTTTTGGATGCCTTTCACAGCTCCAGTGTGCCTGGAACTCAGGGCTTCCTGCTTTTAAAAATCCTAGCCCTAGGCCGAACACCAACCCTAAGACGAGAAAGGCAAATCAGCCAGGAATTAGGCATGTCCCCAAGGAAAAAGCTGTGGAGGCAGGCATGTTGTGCTACTTTTGCGCTCTTCTTGGGTAGTCCTTCGCAGCTGCTGTGTTCTTGGAACTCAGGGCTTTCTGGTTAATAGAGCCCTTACCCTAGGCGTATCTCAAACCTTAACCCTAGGAAGGAAAATCAACCTATGGTTCGGGATGGTCTCATGGAAATATCAGTGGTGGCAGCCAAGTCGCGTCACTTTTGCGCTCCCCTTGGGATGCCTTTCGCAGCTGCAGTGTGCCTGGAGCCCAGGGCTTCCTGGTTTTAAAAGTCCTAGGCCTAAGCCTAACAGTAACCCTAGGAAGGTAAATCAGCCGGGTATTAGGGTTCTTCCTAAGGGAAAAGCCGTGAAAGCAGCCATGTTGTGGCACTTCTGCACTCCCTTTGGGATGCCTTTGGCAGATGAAGTAAGCCTGGAACTCAGGGCTTCCTGGTTAAAGAAATCCAAGCCCTAGGCTGAACCCTAACCCTAACCCTAGGCAGATAAACCAGCCTAGCTATAGGGATGGTGCCAAGGAAAAAGCTGTGAAAGCTGCCATGTTGTTGCACTTTTGTACTCCCCTTGGGATGCCTTGAACAGCTGCAGTGTGCCTGGAGCTAAGGGCTTCCTAGTTTCAAAAATCCTAGCCCTAGGCCTAAGCCTAACAGTAACCCTGGGAAGGTAAATCAGCCTGCTGTTAGGCTTCTTGCCAAGGAAAAAGCCGTGAAAGCAGCCATGTTGTGGCACTTTTGCACTCCCTTTTGGATGCCTTTCACAGCTCCAGTGTGCCTGGAACTCAGGGCTTCCTGATTTTAAAAATCCTAGCCCTAGGCCGAACCCCAACCCTAAGACGAGAAAGGCAAATCAGCCAGGAATTAGGCATGTCCCCAAGGAAAAAGCTGTGGAGGCAGGCATGTTGTGCTACTTTTGCGCTCTTCTTGGGTAGTCCTTCGCAGCTGCTGTGTTCTTGGAACTCAGGGCTTTCTGGTTAATAGAGCCCTTACCCTAGGCGTAACTCAAACCTTAAGCCTAGGAAGGAAAATCAGCCTATGGTTCGGGATGGTCTCATGGAAATATCAGTGGTGGCAGCCAAGTTGCGTCACTTTTGCGCTCCCCTTGGGATGCCTTTCGCAGCTGCAGTGTGCCTGGAGCCCAGGGCTTCCTGGTTTTAAAAGTCCTAGGCCTAAGCCTAACAGTAACCCTAGGAAGGTAAATCAGCCGGGTATTAGGGTTCTTCCTAAGGGAAAAGCCGTGAAAGCAGCCATGTTGTGGCACTTCTGCACTCCCTTTGGGATGCCTTTGGCAGATGAAGTAAGCCTGGAACTCAGGGCTTCCTGGTTAAAGAAATCCAAGCCCTAGGCTGAAGCCTAACCCTAACCCTAGGCAGATAAATCAGCCTAGGTATAGGGATGGTGCCAAGGAAAAAGCTGTGAAAGCTGCCATGTTGTTGCACTTTTGTACTCCCCTTGGGATGCCTTGAACAGCTGCAGTGTGCCTGGAGCCCAGGGCTTCCTAGTTTTAAAAATCCTAGCCCTAGGCCTAAGCCTAACAGTAACCCTGGGAAGGTAAATCAGCCAGCTGTTAGGCTTCTTGCCAAGGAAAAAGCCGTGAAAGCAGCCATGTTGTGGCACTTTTGCACTCCCTTTTGGATGCCTTTCACAGCTCCAGTGTGCCTGGAACTCATGGCTTCCTGATTTTAAAAATCCTAGCCCTAGGCCGAACCCCAACCCTAAGACGAGAAAGGCAAATCAGCCAGGAATTAGGCATGTCCCCAAGGAAAAAGCTGTGGAGGCAGGCATGTTGTGCTACTTTTGCGCTCTTCTTGGGTAGTCCTTCGCAGCTGCTGTGTTCTTGGAACTCAGGGCTTTCTGGTTAATAGAACCCTTACCCTAGGCGTATCTCAAACCTTAACCCTAGGAAGGAAAATCAACCTATGGTTCGGGATGGTCTCATGGAAATATCAGTGGTGGCAGCCAAGTCGCGTCACTTTTGCGCTCCCCTTGGGATGCCTTTCGCAGCTGCAGTGTGCCTGGAGCCCAGGGCTTCCTGGTTTTAAAAGTCCTAGGCCTAAGCCTAACAGTAACCCTAGGAAGGTAAATCAGCCGGGTATTAGGGTTCTTCCTAAGGGAAAAGCCGTGAAAGCAGCCATGTTGTGGCACTTCTGCACTCCCTTTGGGATGCCTTTGGCAGATGAAGTAAGCCTGGAACTCAGGGCTTCCTGGTTAAAGAAATCCAAGCCCTAGGCTGAACCCTAACCCTAACCCTAGGCAGATAAACCAGCCTAGCTATAGGGATGGTGCCAAGGAAAAAGCTGTGAAAGCTGCCATGTTGTTGCACTTTTGTACTCCCCTTGGGATGCCTTGAACAGCTGCAGTGTGCCTGGAGCCCAGGGCTTCCAAGTTTTAAAAATCCTAGCCCTAGGCCTAAGCCTAACAGTAACCCTGGGAAGGTAAATCAGCCTGCTGTTAGGCTTCTTGCCAAGGAAAAAGCCGTGAAAGCAGCCATGTTGTGGCACTTTTGCACTCCCTTTTGGATGCCTTTCACAGCTCCAGTGTGCCTGGAACTCAGGGCTTCCTGATTTTAAAAATCCTAGCCCTAGGCCGAACCCCAACCCTAAGACGAGAAAGGCAAATCAGCCAGGAATTAGGCATGTCCCCAAGGAAAAAGCTGTGGAGGCAGGCATGTTGTGCTACTTTTGCGCTCTTCTTGGCTAGTCCTTCGCAGCTGCTGTGTTCTTGGAACTCAGGGCTTTCTGGTTAATAGAGCCCTTACCCTAGGCGTAACTCAAACCTTAAGCCTAGGAAGGAAAATCAGCCTATGGTTCGGGATGGTCTCATGGAAATATCAGTGGTGGCAGCCAAGTTGCGTCACTTTTGCGCTCCCCTTGGGATGCCTTTTGCAGCTGCAGTGTGCCTGGAGCCCAGGGCTTCCTGGTTTTAAAAGTCCTAGGCCTAAGCCTAACAGTAACCCTAGGAAGGTAAATCAGCCGGGTATTAGGGTTCTTCCTAAGGGAAAAGCCGTGAAAGCAGCCATGTTGTGGCACTTCTGCACTCCCTTTGGGATGCCTTTGGCAGATGAAGTAAGCCTGGAACTCAGGGCTTCCTGGTTAAAGAAATCCAAGCCCTAGGCTGAACCCTAACCCTAACCCTAGGCAGATAAATCAGCCTAGGTATAGGGATGGTGCCAAGGAAAAAGCTGTGAAAGCTGCCATGTTGTTGCACTTTTGTACTCCCCTTGGGATGCCTTGAACAGCTGCAGTGTGCCTGGAGCCCAGGGCTTCCTAGTTTTAAAAATCCTAGCCCTAGGCCTAAGCCTAACAGTAACCCTGGGAAGGTAAATCAGCCTGGTGTTAGGCTTCTTGCCAAGGAAAAAGCCGTGAAAGCAGCCATGTTGTGGCACTTTTGCACTCCCTTTTGGATGCCTTTCACAGCTCCAGTGTGCCTGGAACTCATGGCTTCCTGATTTTAAAAATCCTAGCCCTAGGCCGAACCCCAACCCTAAGACGAGAAAGGCAAATCAGCCAGGAATTAGGCATGTCCCCAAGGAAAAAGCTGTGGAGGCAGGCATGTTGTGGTACTTTTGCGCTCTTCTTGGCTAGTCCTTCGCAGCTGCTGTGTTCTTGGAACTCAGGGCTTTCTGGTTAATAGAACCCTTACCCTAGGCGTAACTCAAACCTTAACCCTAGGAAGGAAAATCAGCCTATGGTTCGGGATGGTCTCATGGAAATATCAGTGGTGGCAGCCAAGTTGCGTCACTTTTGCGCTCCCCTTGGGATGCCTTTCGCAGCTGCAGTGTGCCTGGAGCCCAGGGCTTCCTGGTTTTAAAAGTCCTAGGCCTAAGCCTAACAGTAACCCTAGGAAGGTAAATCAGCCGGGTATTAGGGTTCTTCCTAAGGGAAAAGCCGTGAAAGCAGCCATGTTGTGGCACTTCTGCACTCCCTTTGGGATGCCTTTGGCAGATGAAGTAAGCCTGGAACTCAGGGCTTCCTGGTTAAAGAAATCCAAGCCCTAGGCTGAAGCCTAACCCTAACCCTAGGCAGATAAATCAGCCTAGGTATAGGGATGGTGCCAAGGAAAAAGCTGTGAAAGCTGCCATGTTGTTGCACTTTTGTACTCCCCTTGGGATGCCTTGAACAGCTGCAGTGTGCCTGGAGCCCAGGGCTTCCTAGTTTTAAAAATCCTAGCCCTAGGCCTAAGCCTAACAGTAACCCTGGGAAGGTAAATCAGCCTGCTGTTAGGCTTCTTGCCAAGGAAAAAGCCGTGAAAGCAGCCATGTTGTGGCACTTTTGCACTCCCTTTTGGATGCCTTTCACAGCTCCAGTGTGCCTGGAACTCAGGGCTTCCTGATTTTAAAAATCCTAGCCCTAGGCCGAACCCCAACCCTAAGACGAGAAAGGCAAATCAGCCAGGAATTAGGCATGTCCCCAAGGAAAAAGCTGTGGAGGCAGGCATGTTGTGCTACTTTTGCGCTCTTCTTGGCTAGTCCTTCGCAGCTGCTGTGTTCTTGGAACTCAGGGCTTTCTGGTTAATAGAACCCTTACCCTAGGCGTAACTCAAACCTTAAGCCTAGGAAGGAAAATCAGCCTATGGCTCGGGATGGTCTCATGGAAATATCAGTGGTGGCAGCCAAGTTGCGCCACTTTTGCGCTCCCCTTGGGATGCCTTTCGCAGCTGCAGTGTGCCTGGAGCCCAGGGCTTCCTGGTTTTAAAAGTCCTAGGCCTAAGCCTAACAGTAACCCTAGGAAGGTAAATCAGCCGGGTATTAGGGTTCTTCCTAAGGGAAAAGCCGTGAAAGCAGCCATGTTGTGGCACTTCTGCACTCCCTTTGGGATGCCTTTGGCAGATGAAGTAAGCCTGGAACTCAGGGCTTCCTGGTTAAAGAAATCCAAGCCCTAGGCTGAAGCCTAACCCTAACCCTAGGCAGATAAATCAGCCTAGGTATAGGGATGGTGCCAAGGAAAAAGCTGTGAAAGCTGCCATGTTGTTGCACTTTTGTACTCCCCTTGGGATGCCTTGAACAGCTGCAGTGTGCCTGGAGCCCAGGGCTTCCTAGTTTTAAAAATCCTAGCCCTAGGCCTAAGCCTAACAGTAACCCTGGGAAGGTAAATCAGCCTGGTGTTAGGCTTCTTGCCAAGGAAAAAGCCGTGAAAGCAGCCATGTTGTGGCACTTTTGCACTCCCTTTTGGATGCCTTTCACAGCTCCAGTGTGCCTGGAACTCAGGGCTTCCTGATTTTAAAAATCCTAGCCCTAGGCCGAACCCCAACCCTAAGACGAGAAAGGCAAATCAGCCAGGAATTAGGCATGTCCCCAAGGAAAAAGCTGTGGAGGCAGGCATGTTGTGCTACTTTTGCGCTCTTCTTGGCTAGTCCTTCGCAGCTGCTGTGTTCTTGGAACTCAGGGCTTTCTGGTTAATAGAGCCCTTACCCTAGGCGTAACTCAAACCTTAAGCCTAGGAAGGAAAATCAGCCTATGGTTCGGGATGGTCTCATGGAAATATCAGTGGTGGCAGCCAAGTTGCGTCACTTTTGCGCTCCCCTTGGGATGCCTTTCGCAGCTGCAGTGTGCCTGGAGCCCAGGGCTTCCTGGTTTTAAAAGTCCTAGGCCTAAGCCTAACAGTAACCCTAGGAAGGTAAATCAGCCGGGTATTAGGCTTCTTCCTAAGGAAAAAGCCGTGAAAGCAGCCATGTTGTGGCACTTCTGCACTCCCTTTGGGATGCCTTTGGCAGATGAAGTAAGCCTGGAACTCAGGGATTCCTGGTTAAAGAAATCCAAGCCCTAGGCTGAACCCTAACCCTAACCCTAGGCAGATAAATCAGCCTAGGTATAGGGATGGTGCCAAGGAAAAAGCTGTGAAAGCTGCCATGTTGTTGCACTTTTGTACTCCCCTTGGGATGCCTTGAACAGCTGCAGTGTGCCTGGAGCCCAGGGCTTCCTAGTTTCAAAAATCCTAGCCCTAGGCCTAAGCCTAACAGTAACCCTGGGAAGGTAAATCAGCCTGGTGTTAGGCTTCTTGCCAAGGAAAAAGCCGTGAAAGCAGCCATGTTGTGGCACTTTTGCACTCCCTTTTGGATGCCTTTCACAGCTCCAGTGTGCCTAGAACTCAGGGCTTCCTGCTTTTAAAAATCCTAGCCCTAGGCCGAACCCCAACCCTAAGACGAGAAAGGCAAATCAGCCAGGAATTAGGCATGTCCCCAAGGAAAAAGCTGTGGAGGCAGGCATGTTGTGGTACTTTTGCGCTCTTCTTGGCTAGTCCTTCGCAGCTGCTGTGTTCTTGGAACTCAGGGCTTTCTGGTTAATAGAGCCCTTACCCTAGGCGTAACTCAAACCTTAACCCTAGGAAGGAAAATCAGCCTATGGTTCGGGATGGTCTCATGGAAATATCAGTGGTGGCAGCCAAGTTGCGTCACTTTTGCGCTCCCCTTGGGATGCCTTTCGCAGCTGCAGTGTGCCTGGAGCCCAGGGCTTCCTGGTTTTAAAAGTCCTAGGCCTAAGCCTAACAGTAACCCTAGGAAGGTAAATCAGCCGGGTATTAGGGTTCTTCCTAAGGGAAAAGCCGTGAAAGCAGCCATGTTGTGGCACTTCTGCACTCCCTTTGGGATGCCTTTGGCAGATGAAGTAAGCCTGGAACTCAGGGCTTCCTGGTTAAAGAAATCCAAGCCCTAGGCTGAACCCTAACCCTAACCCTAGGCAGATAAATCAGCCTAGGTATAGGGATGGTGCCAAGGAAAAAGCTGTGAAAGCTGCCATGTTGTTGCACTTTTGTACTCCCCTTGGGATGCCTTGAACAGCTGCAGTGTGCCTGGAGCCCAGGGCTTCCTAGTTTTAAAAATCCTAGCCCTAGGCCTAAGCCTAACAGTAACCCTGGGAAGGTAAATCAGCCTGCTGTTAGGCTTCTTGCCAAGGAAAAAGCCGTGAAAGCAGCCATGTTGTGGCACTTTTGCACTCCCTTTTGGATGCCTTTCACAGCTGCAGTGTGCCTGGAACTCAGGGCTTCCTGATTTTAAAAATCCTAGCCCTAGGCCGAACCCCAACCCTAAGACGAGAAAGGCAAATCAGCCAGGAATTAGGCATGTCCCCAAGGAAAAAGCTGTGGAGGCAGGCATGTTGTGCTACTTTTGCGCTCTTCTTGGCTAGTCCTTCGCAGCTGCTGTGTTCTTGGAACTCAGGGCTTTCTGGTTAATAGAGCCCTTACCCTAGGCGTAACTCAAACCTTAACCCTAGGAAGGAAAATCAGCCTATGGTTCGGGATGGTCTCATGGAAATATCAGTGGTGGCAGCCAAGTTGCGTCACTTTTGCGCTCCCCTTGGGATGCCTTTTGCAGCTGCAGTGTGCCTGGAGCCCAGGGCTTCCTGGTTTTAAAAGTCCTAGGCCTAAGCCTAACAGTAACCCTAGGAAGGTAAATCAGCCGGGTATTAGGGTTCTTCCTAAGGGAAAAGCCGTGAAAGCAGCCATGTTGTGGCACTTCTGCACTCCCTTTGGGATGCCTTTGGCAGATGAAGTAAGCCTGGAACTCAGGGCTTCCTGGTTAAAGAAATCCAAGCCCTAGGCTGAACCCTAACCCTAACCCTAGGCAGATAAATCAGCCTAGGTATAGGGATGGTGCCAAGGAAAAAGCTGTGAAAGCTGCCATGTTGTTGCACTTTTGTACTCCCCTTGGGATGCCTTGAACAGCTGCAGTGTGCCTGGAGCCCAGGGCTTCCTAGTTTTAAAAATCCTAGCCCTAGGCCTAAGCCTAACAGTAACCCTGGGAAGGTAAATCAGCCTGGTGTTAGGCTTCTTGCCAAGGAAAAAGCCGTGAAAGCAGCCATGTTGTGGCACTTTTGCACTCCCTTTTGGATGCCTTTCACAGCTGCAGTGTGCCTGGAACTCAGGGCTTCCTGATTTTAAAAATCCTAGCCCTAGGCCGAACCCCAACCCTAAGACGAGAAAGGCAAATCAGCCAGGAATTAGGCATGTCCCCAAGGAAAAAGCTGTGGAGGCAGGCATGTTGTGCTACTTTTGCGCTCTTCTTGGCTTGTCCTTCGCAGCTGCTGTGTTCTTGGAACTCAGGGCTTTCTGGTTAATAGAACCCTTACCCTAGGCGTAACTCAAACCTTAACCCTAGGAAGGAAAATCAGCCTATGGTTCGGGATGGTCTCATGGAAATATCAGTGGTGGCAGCCAAGTCGCGTCACTTTTGCGCTCCCCTTGGGATGCCTTTCGCAGCTGCAGTGTGCCTGGAGCCCAGGGCTTCCTGGTTTTAAAAGTCCTAGGCCTAAGCCTAACAGTAACCCTAGGAAGGTAAATCAGCCGGGTATTAGGGTTCTTCCTAAGGGAAAAGCCGTGAAAGCAGCCATGTTGTGGCACTTCTGCACTCCCTTTGGGATGCCTTTGGCAGATGAAGTAAGCCTGGAACTCAGGGCTTCCTGGTTAAAGAAATCCAAGCCCTAGGCTGAACCCTAACCCTAACCCTAGGCAGATAAATCAGCCTAGGTATAGGGATGGTGCCAAGGAAAAAGCTGTGAAAGCTGCCATGTTGTTGCACTTTTGTACTCCCCTTGGGATGCCTTGAACAGCTGCAGTGTGCCTGGAGCCCAGGGCTTCCTAGTTTTAAAAATCCTAGCCCTAGGCCTAAGCCTAACAGTAACCCTGGGAAGGTAAATCAGCCTGCTGTTAGGCTTCTTGCCAAGGAAAAAGCCGTGAAAGCAGCCATGTTGTGGCACTTTTGCACTCCCTTTTGGATGCCTTTCACAGCTCCAGTGTGCCTGGAACTCAGGGCTTCCTGATTTTAAAAATCCTAGCCCTAGGCCGAACCCCAACCCTAAGACGAGAAAGGCAAATCAGCCAGGAATTAGGCATGTCCCCAAGGAAAAAGCTGTGGAGGCAGGCATGTTGTGCTACTTTTGCGCTCTTCTTGGGTAGTCCTTCGCAGCTGCTGTGTTCTTGGAACTCAGGGCTTTCTGGTTAATAGAACCCTTACCCTAGGCGTAACTCAAACCTTAAGCCTAGGAAGGAAAATCAGCCTATGGTTCGGGATGGTCTCATGGAAATATCAGTGGTGGCAGCCAAGTTGCGCCACTTTTGCGCTCCCCTTGGGATGCCTTTTGCAGCTGCAGTGTGCCTGGAGCCCAGGGCTTCCTGGTTTTAAAAGTCCTAGGCCTAAGCCTAACAGTAACCCTAGGAAGGTAAATCAGCCGGGTATTAGGGTTCTTCCTAAGGGAAAAGCCGTGAAAGCAGCCATGTTGTGGCACTTCTGCACTCCCTTTGGGATGCCTTTGGCAGATGAAGTAAGCCTGGAACTCAGGGCTTCCTGGTTAAAGAAATCCAAGCCCTAGGCTGAAGCCTAACCCTAACCCTAGGCAGATAAATCAGCCTAGGTATAGGGATGGTGCCAAGGAAAAAGCTGTGAAAGCTGCCATGTTGTTGCACTTTTGTACTCCCCTTGGGATGCCTTGAACAGCTGCAGTGTGCCTGGAGCCCAGGGCTTCCTAGTTTTAAAAATCCTAGCCCTAGGCCTAAGCCTAACAGTAACCCTGGGAAGGTAAATCAGCCTGGTGTTAGGCTTCTTGCCAAGGAAAAAGCCGTGAAAGCAGCCATGTTGTGGCACTTTTGCACTCCCTTTTGGATGCCTTTCACAGCTCCAGTGTGCCTGGAACTCAGGGCTTCCTGATTTTAAAAATCCTAGCCCTAGGCCGAACCCCAACCCTAAGACGAGAAAGGCAAATCAGCCAGGAATTAGGCATGTCCCCAAGGAAAAAGCTGTGGAGGCAGGCATGTTGTGCTACTTTTGCGCTCTTCTTGGGTAGTCCTTCGCAGCTGCTGTGTTCTTGGAACTCAGGGCTTTCTGGTTAATAGAGCCCTTACCCTAGGCGTAACTCAAACCTTAAGCCTAGGAAGGAAAATCAGCCTATGGTTCGGGATGGTCTCATGGAAATATCAGTGGTGGCAGCCAAGTTGCGTCACTTTTGCGCTCCCCTTGGGATGCCTTTCGCAGCTGCAGTGTGCCTGGAGCCCAGGGCTTCCTGGTTTTAAAAGTCCTAGGCCTAAGCCTAACAGTAACCCTAGGAAGGTAAATCAGCCGGGTATTAGGGTTCTTCCTAAGGGAAAAGCCGTGAAAGCAGCCATGTTGTGGCACTTCTGCACTCCCTTTGGGATGCCTTTGGCAGATGAAGTAAGCCTGGAACTCAGGGCTTCCTGGTTAAAGAAATCCAAGCCCTAGGCTGAACCCTAACCCTAACCCTAGGCAGATAAATCAGCCTAGGTATAGGGATGGTGCCAAGGAAAAAGCTGTGAAAGCTGCCATGTTGTTGCACTTTTGTACTCCCCTTGGGATGCCTTGAACAGCTGCAGTGTGCCTGGAGCCCAGGGCTTCCTAGTTTTAAAAATCCTAGCCCTAGGCCTAAGCCTAACAGTAACCCTGGGAAGGTAAATCAGCCTGCTGTTAGGCTTCTTGCCAAGGAAAAAGCCGTGAAAGCAGCCATGTTGTGGCACTTTTGCACTCCCTTTTGGATGCCTTTCACAGCTCCAGTGTGCCTAGAACTCAGGGCTTCCTGCTTTTAAAAATCCTAGCCCTAGGCCGAACCCCAACCCTAAGACGAGAAAGGCAAATCAGCCAGGAATTAGGCATGTCCCCAAGGAAAAAGCTGTGGAGGCAGGCATGTTGTGCTACTTTTGCGCTCTTCTTGGCTAGTCCTTCGCAGCTGCTGTGTTCTTGGAACTCAGGGCTTTCTGGTTAATAGAACCCTTACCCTAGGCGTAACTCAAACCTTAAGCCTAGGAAGGAAAATCAGCCTATGGTTCGGGATGGTCTCATGGAAATATCAGTGGTGGCAGCCAAGTTGCGTCACTTTTGCGCTCCCCTTGGGATGCCTTTCGCAGCTGCAGTGTGCCTGGAGCCCAGGGCTTCCTGGTTTTAAAAGTCCTAGGCCTAAGCCTAACAGTAACCCTAGGAAGGTAAATCAGCCGGGTATTAGGGTTCTTCCTAAGGGAAAAGCCGTGAAAGCAGCCATGTTGTGGCACTTCTGCACTCCCTTTGGGATGCCTTTGGCAGATGAAGTAAGCCTGGAACTCAGGGCTTCCTGGTTAAAGAAATCCAAGCCCTAGGCTGAACCCTAACCCTAACCCTAGGCAGATAAATCAGCCTAGGTATAGGGATGGTGCCAAGGAAAAAGCTGTGAAAGCTGCCATGTTGTTGCACTTTTGTACTCCCCTTGGGATGCCTTGAACAGCTGCAGTGTGCCTGGAGCCCAGGGCTTCCTAGTTTTAAAAATCCTAGCCCTAGGCCTAAGCCTAACAGTAACCCTGGGAAGGTAAATCAGCCTGCTGTTAGGCTTCTTGCCAAGGAAAAAGCCGTGAAAGCAGCCATGTTGTGGCACTTTTGCACTCCCTTTTGGATGCCTTTCACAGCTGCAGTGTGCCTGGAACTCATGGCTTCCTGATTTTAAAAATCCTAGCCCTAGGCCGAACCCCAACCCTAAGACGAGAAAGGCAAATCAGCCAGGAATTAGGCATGTCCCCAAGGAAAAAGCTGTGGAGGCAGGCATGTTGTGCTACTTTTGCGCTCTTCTTGGGTAGTCCTTCGCAGCTGCTGTGTTCTTGGAACTCAGGGCTTTCTGGTTAATAGAACCCTTACCCTAGGCGTAACTCAAACCTTAACCCTAGGAAGGAAAATCAGCCTATGATTCGGGATGCTCTCATGGAAATATCAGTGGTGGCAGCCAAGTTGCGTCACTTTTGCGCTCCCCTTGGGATGCCTTTCGCAGCTGCAGTGTGCCTGGAGCCCAGGGCTTCCTGGTTTTAAAAGTCCTAGGCCTAAGCCTAACAGTAACCCTAGGAAGGTAAATCAGCCGGGTATTAGGGTTCTTCCTAAGGGAAAAGCCGTGAAAGCAGCCATGTTGTGGCACTTCTGCACTCCCTTTGGGATGCCTTTGGCAGATGAAGTAAGCCTGGAACTCAGGGCTTCCTGGTTAAAGAAATCCAAGCCCTAGGCTGAACCCTAACCCTAACCCTAGGCAGATAAATCAGCCTAGGTATAGGGATGGTGCCAAGGAAAAAGCTGTGAAAGCTGCCATGTTGTTGCACTTTTGTACTCCCCTTGGGATGCCTTGAACAGCTGCAGTGTGCCTGGAGCCCAGGGCTTCCTAGTTTCAAAAATCCTAGCCCTAGGCCTAAGCCTAACAGTAACCCTGGGAAGGTAAATCAGCCTGGTGTTAGGCTTCTTGCCAAGGAAAAAGCCGTGAAAGCAGCCATGTTGTGGCACTTTTGCACTCCCTTTTGGATGCCTTTCACAGCTCCAGTGTGCCTGGAACTCAGGGCTTCCTGCTTTTAAAAATCCTAGCCCTAGGCCGAACCCC
This sequence comes from Ammospiza nelsoni, assembly GCF_027579445.1. Classification (NCBI taxonomy): domain Eukaryota; kingdom Metazoa; phylum Chordata; class Aves; order Passeriformes; family Passerellidae; genus Ammospiza; species Ammospiza nelsoni. The sequence goes on along the minus strand of NW_026683212.1, from coordinate 89,315 downwards.
AACCCTAAGACGAGAAAGGCAAATCAGCCAGGAATTAGGCATGTCCCCAAGGAAAAAGCTGTGGAGGCAGGCATGTTGTGCTACTTTTGCGCTCTTCTTGGCTAGTCCTTCGCAGCTGCTGTGTTCTTGGAACTCAGGGCTTTCTGGTTAATAGAGCCCTTACCCTAGGCGTAACTCAAACCTTAAGCCTAGGAAGGAAAATCAACCTATGGTTCGGGATGGTCTCATGGAAATATCAGTGGTGGCAGCCAAGTCGCGTCACTTTTGCGCTCCCCTTGGGATGCCTTTCGCAGCTGCAGTGTGCCTGGAGCCCAGGGCTTCCTGGTTTTAAAAGTCCTAGGCCTAAGCCTAACAGTAACCCTAGGAAGGTAAATCAGCCGGGTATTAGGGTTCTTCCTAAGGGAAAAGCCGTGAAAGCAGCCATGTTGTGGCACTTCTGCACTCCCTTTGGGATGCCTTTGGCAGATGAAGTAAGCCTGGAACTCAGGGCTTCCTGGTTAAAGAAATCCAAGCCCTAGGCTGAACCCTAACCCTAACCCTAGGCAGATAAATCAGCCTAGGTATAGGGATGGTGCCAAGGAAAAAGCTGTGAAAGCTGCCATGTTGTTGCACTTTTGTACTCCCCTTGAGATGCCTTGAACAGCTGCAGTGTGCCTGGAGCCCAGGGCTTCCTAGTTTTAAAAATCCTAGCACTAGGCCTAAGCCTAACAGTAACCCTGGGAAGGTAAATCAGCCTGGTGTTAGGCTTCTTGCCAAGGAAAAAGCCGTGAAAGCAGCCATGTTGTGGCACTTTTGCACTCCCTTTTGGATGCCTTTCACAGCTCCAGTGTGCCTGGAACTCAGGGCTTCCTGATTTTAAAAATCCTAGCCCTAGGCCGAACCCCAACCCTAAGACGAGAAAGGCAAATCAGCCAGGAATTAGGCATGTCCCCAAGGAAAAAGCTGTGGAGGCAGGCATGTTGTGGTACTTTTGCGCTCTTCTTGGCTAGTCCTTCGCAGCTGCTGTGTTCTTGGAACTCAGGGCTTTCTGGTTAATAGAACCCTTACCCTAGGCGTAACTCAAACCTTAACCCTAGGAAGGAAAATCAGCCTATGGTTCGGGATGGTCTCATGGAAATATCAGTGGTGGCAGCCAAGTTGCGTCACTTTTGCGCTCCCCTTGGGATGCCTTTCGCAGCTGCAGTGTGCCTGGAGCCCAGGGCTTCCTGGTTTTAAAAGTCCTAGGCCTAAGCCTAACAGTAACCCTAGGAAGGTAAATCAGCCGGGTATTAGGGTTCTTCCTAAGGGAAAAGCCGTGAAAGCAGCCATGTTGTGGCACTTCTGCACTCCCTTTGGGATGCCTTTGGCAGATGAAGTAAGCCTGGAACTCAGGGCTTCCTGGTTAAAGAAATCCAAGCCCTAGGCTGAACCCTAACCCTAACCCTAGGCAGATAAATCAGCCTAGGTATAGGGATGGTGCCAAGGAAAAAGCTGTGAAAGCTGCCATGTTGTTGCACTTTTGTACTCCCCTTGGGATGCCTTGAACAGCTGCAGTGTGCCTGGAGCCCAGGGCTTCCTAGTTTTAAAAATCCTAGCCCTAGGCCTAAGCCTAACAGTAACCCTGGGAAGGTAAATCAGCCTGCTGTTAGGCTTCTTGCCAAGGAAAAAGCCGTGAAAGCAGCCATGTTGTGGCACTTTTGCACTCCCTTTTGGATGCCTTTCACAGCTCCAGTGTGCCTGGAACTCATGGCTTCCTGATTTTAAAAATCCTAGCCCTAGGCCGAACCCCAACCCTAAGACGAGAAAGGCAAATCAGCCAGGAATTAGGCATGTCCCCAAGGAAAAAGCTGTGGAGGCAGGCATGTTGTGCTACTTTTGCACTCTTCTTGGGTAGTCCTTCGCAGCTGCTGTGTTCTTGGAACTCAGGGCTTTCTGGTTAATAGAAGCCTTACCCTAGGCGTAACTCAAACCTTAAGCCTAGGAAGGAAAATCAGCCTATGGTTCGGGATGGTCTCATGGAAATATCAGTGGTGGCAGCCAAGCTGCATCACTTTTGTGCTCCCCTTGGGATGCCTTTCGCAGCTGCAGTGTGCCTGGAGCCCAGGGCTTCCTGGTTTTAAAAGTCCTAGGCCTAAGCCTAACAGTAACCCTAGGAAGGTAAATCAGCCGGGTATTAGGGTTCTTCCTAAGGGAAAAGCCGTGAAAGCAGCCATGTTGTGGCACTTCTGCACTCCCTTTGGGATGCCTTTGGCAGATGAAGTAAGCCTGGAACTCAGGGCTTCCTGGTTAAAGAAATCCAAGCCCTAGGCTGAACCCTAACCCTAACCCTAGGCAGATAAATCAGCCTAGGTATAGGGATGGTGCCAAGGAAAAAGCTGTGAAAGCTGCCATGTTGTTGCACTTTTGTACTCCCCTTGGGATGCCTTGAACAGCTGCAGTGTGCCTGGAGCCCAGGGCTTCCTAGTTTTAAAAATCCTAGCCCTAGGCCTAAGCCTAACAGTAACCCTGGGAAGGTAAATCAGCCTGCTGTTAGGCTTCTTGCCAAGGAAAAAGCCGTGAAAGCAGCCATGTTGTGGCACTTTTGCACTCCCTTTTGGATGCCTTTCACAGCTCCAGTGTGCCTGGAACTCAGGGCTTCCTGATTTTAAAAATCCTAGCCCTAGGCCGAACCCCAACCCTAAGACGAGAAAGGCAAATCAGCCAGGAATTAGGCATGTCCCCAAGGAAAAAGCTGTGGAGGCAGGCATGTTGTGCTACTTTTGCGCTCTTCTTGGCTAGTCCTTCGCAGCTGCTGTGTTCTTGGAACTCAGGGCTTTCTGGTTAATAGAACCCTTACCCTAGGCGTAACTCAAACCTTAAGCCTAGGAAGGAAAATCAAGCTATGGTTCGGGATGGTCTCATGGAAATATCAGTGGTGGCAGCCAAGTTGCGTCACTTTTGCGCTCCCCTTGGGATGCCTTTCGCAGCTGCAGTGTGCCTGGAGCCCAGGGCTTCCTGGTTTTAAAAGTCCTAGGCCTAAGCCTAACAGTAACCCTAGGAAGGTAAATCAGTAGGGTATTAGGGTTCTTCCTAAGGGAAAAGCCGTGAAAGCAGCCATGTTGTGGCACTTCTGCACTCCCTTTGGGATGCCTTTGGCAGATGAAGTAAGCCTGGAACTCAGGGCTTCCTGGTTAAAGAAATCCAAGCCCTAGGCTGAACCCTAACCCTAACCCTAGGCAGATAAATCAGCCTAGGTATAGGGATGGTGCCAAGGAAAAAGCTGTGAAAGCTGCCATGTTGTTGCACTTTTGTACTCCCCTTGGGATGCCTTGAACAGCTGCAGTGTGCCTGGAGCTAAGGGCTTCCTAGTTTTAAAAATCCTAGCCCTAGGCCTAAGCCTAACAGTAACCCTGGGAAGGTAAATCAGCCTGGTGTTAGGCTTCTTGCCAAGGAAAACGCCGTGAAAGCAGCCATGTTGTGGCACTTTTGCACTCCCTTTTGGATGCCTTTCACAGCTCCAGTGTGCCTGGAACTCAGGGCTTCCTGCTTTTAAAAATCCTAGCCCTAGGCCGAACCCCAACCCTAAGACGAGAAAGGCAAATCAGCCAGGAATTAGGCATGTCCCCAAGGAAAAAGCTGTGGAGGCAGGCATGTTGTGGTACTTTTGCGCTCTTCTTGGCTAGTCCTTCGCAGCTGCTGTGTTCTTGGAACTCAGGGCTTTCTGGTTAATAGAGCCCTTACCCTAGGCGTAACTCAAACCTTAACCCTAGGAAGGAAAATCAGCCTATGGTTCGGGATGGTCTCATGGAAATATCAGTGGTGGCAGCCAAGTTGCGTCACTTTTGCGCTCCCCTTGGGATGCCTTTCGCAGCTGCAGTGTGCCTGGAGCCCAGGGCTTCCTGGTTTTAAAAGTCCTAGGCCTAAGCCTAACAGTAACCCTAGGAAGGTAAATCAGCCGGGTATTAGGGTTCTTCCTAAGGGAAAAGCCGTGAAAGCAGCCATGTTGTGGCACTTCTGCACTCCCTTTGGGATGCCTTTGGCAGATGAAGTAAGCCTGGAACTCAGGGCTTCCTGGTTAAAGAAATCCAAGCCCTAGGCTGAAGCCTAACCCTAACCCTAGGCAGATAAATCAGCCTAGGTATAGGGATGGTGCCAAGGAAAAAGCTGTGAAAGCTGCCATGTTGTTGCACTTTTGTACTCCCCTTGGGATGCCTTGAACAGCTGCAGTGTGCCTGGAGCTAAGGGCTTCCTAGTTTCAAAAATCCTAGCCCTAGGCCTAAGCCTAACAGTAACCCTGGGAAGGTAAATCAGCCTGGTGTTAGGCTTCTTGCCAAGGAAAAAGCCGTGAAAGCAGCCATGTTGTGGCACTTTTGCACTCCCTTTTGGATGCCTTTCACAGCTCCAGTGTGCCTGGAACTCAGGGCTTCCTGATTTTAAAAATCCTAGCCCTAGGCCGAACCCCAACCCTAAGACGAGAAAGGCAAATCAGCCAGGAATTAGGCATGTCCCCAAGGAAAAAGCTGTGGAGGCAGGCATGTTGTGGTACTTTTGCGCTCTTCTTGGCTAGTCCTTCGCAGCTGCTGTGTTCTTGGAACTCAGGGCTTTCTGGTTAATAGAACCCTTACCCTAGGCGTAACTCAAACCTTAAGCCTAGGAAGGAAAATCAACCTATGGTTCGGGATGGTCTCATGGAAATATCAGTGGTGGCAGCCAAGTTGCGTCACTTTTGCGCTCCCCTTGGGATGCCTTTCGCAGCTGCAGTGTGCCTGGAGCCCAGGGCTTCCTGGTTTTAAAAGTCCTAGGCCTAAGCCTAACAGTAACCCTAGGAAGGTAAATCAGCCGGGTATTAGGGTTCTTCCTAAGGGAAAAGCCGTGAAAGCAGCCATGTTGTGGCACTTCTGCACTCCCTTTGGGATGCCTTTGGCAGATGAAGTAAGCCTGGAACTCAGGGCTTCCTGGTTAAAGAAATCCAAGCCCGAGGCTGAACCCTAACCCTAACCCTAGGCAGATAAATCAGCCTAGGTATAGGGATGGTGCCAAGGAAAAAGCTGTGAAAGCTGCCATGTTGTTGCACTTTTGTACTCCCCTTGGGATGCCTTGAACAGCTGCAGTGTGCCTGGAGCTAAGGGCTTCCTAGTTTCAAAAATCCTAGCCCTAGGCCTAAGCCTAACAGTAACCCTGGGAAGGTAAATCAGCCTGGTGTTAGGCTTCTTGCCAAGGAAAAAGCCGTGAAAGCAGCCATGTTGTGGCACTTTTGCACTCCCTTTTGGATGCCTTTCACAGCTCCAGTGTGCCTGGAACTCAGGGCTTCCTGATTTTAAAAATCCTAGCCCTAGGCCGAACCCCAACCCTAAGACGAGAAAGGCAAATCAGCCAGGAATTAGGCATGTCCCCAAGGAAAAAGCTGTGGAGGCAGGCATGTTGTGGTACTTTTGCGCTCTTCTTGGCTAGTCCTTCGCAGCTGCTGTGTTCTTGGAACTCAGGGCTTTCTGGTTAATAGAACCCTTACCCTAGGCGTAACTCAAACCTTAACCCTAGGAAGGAAAATCAAGCTATGGTTCGGGATGGTCTCATGGAAATATCAGTGGTGGCAGCCAAGTTGCGTCACTTTTGCGCTCCCCTTGGGATGCCTTTCGCAGCTGCAGTGTGCCTGGAGCCCAGGGCTTCCTGGTTTTAAAAGTCCTAGGCCTAAGCCTAACAGTAACCCTAGGAAGGTAAATCAGCCGGGTATTAGGGTTCTTCCTAAGGGAAAAGCCGTGAAAGCAGCCATGTTGTGGCACTTCTGCACTCCCTTTGGGATGCCTTTGGCAGATGAAGTAAGCCTGGAACTCAGGGCTTCCTGGTTAAAGAAATCCAAGCCCTAGGCTGAAGCCTAACCCTAACCCTAGGCAGATAAATCAGCCTAGGTATAGGGATGGTGCCAAGGAAAAAGCTGTGAAAGCTGCCATGTTGTTGCACTTTTGTACTCCCCTTGGGATGCCTTGAACAGCTGCAGTGTGCCTGGAGCTAAGGGCTTCCTAGTTTCAAAAATCCTAGCCCTAGGCCTAAGCCTAACAGTAACCCTGGGAAGGTAAATCAGCCTGCTGTTAGGCTTCTTGCCAAGGAAAAAGCCGTGAAAGCAGCCATGTTGTGGCACTTTTGCACTCCCTTTTGGATGCCTTTCACAGCTCCAGTGTGCCTGGAACTCAGGGCTTCCTGATTTTAAAAATCCTAGCCCTAGGCCGAACCCCAACCCTAAGACGAGAAAGGCAAATCAGCCAGGAATTAGGCATGTCCCCAAGGAAAAAGCTGTGGAGGCAGGCATGTTGTGCTACTTTTGCGCTCTTCTTGGCTAGTCCTTCGCAGCTGCTGTGTTCTTGGAACTCAGGGCTTTCTGGTTAATAGAGCCCTTACCCTAGGCGTAACTCAAACCTTAACCCTAGGAAGGAAAATCAGCCTATGGTTCGGGATGGTCTCATGGAAATATCAGTGGTGGCAGCCAAGTTGCGTCACTTTTGCGCTCCCCTTGGGATGCCTTTCGCAGCTGCAGTGTGCCTGGAGCCCAGGGCTTCCTGGTTTTAAAAGTCCTAGGCCTAAGCCTAACAGTAACCCTAGGAAGGTAAATCAGCCGGGTATTAGGGTTCTTCCTAAGGGAAAAGCCGTGAAAGCAGCCATGTTGTGGCACTTCTGCACTCCCTTTGGGATGCCTTTGGCAGATGAAGTAAGCCTGGAACTCAGGGCTTCCTGGTTAAAGAAATCCAAGCCCTAGGCTGAACCCTAACCCTAACCCTAGGCAGATAAATCAGCCTAGGTATAGGGATGGTGCCAAGGAAAAAGCTGTGAAAGCTGCCATGTTGTTGCACTTTTGTACTCCCCTTGGGATGCCTTGAACAGCTGCAGTGTGCCTGGAGCCCAGGGCTTCCTAGTTTTAAAAATCCTAGCCCTAGGCCTAAGCCTAACAGTAACCCTGGGAAGGTAAATCAGCCTGGTGTTAGGCTTCTTGCCAAGGAAAAAGCCGTGAAAGCAGCCATGTTGTGGCACTTTTGCACTCCCTTTTGGATGCCTTTCACAGCTCCAGTGTGCCTGGAACTCAGGGCTTCCTGATTTTAAAAATCCTAGCCCTAGGCCGAACCCCAACCCTAAGACGAGAAAGGCAAATCAGCCAGGAATTAGGCATGTCCCCAAGGAAAAAGCTGTGGAGGCAGGCATGTTGTGGTACTTTTGCGCTCTTCTTGGCTAGTCCTTCGCAGCTGCTGTGTTCTTGGAACTCAGGGCTTTCTGGTTAATAGAGCCCTTACCCTAGGCGTAACTCAAACCTTAAGCCTAGGAAGGAAAATCAACATATGGTTCGGGATGGTCTCATGGAAATATCAGTGGTGGCAGCCAAGTTGCGTCACTTTTGCGCTCCCCTTGGGATGCCTTTCGCAGCTGCAGTGTGCCTGGAGCCCAGGGCTTCCTGGTTTTAAAAGTCCTAGGCCTAAGCCTAACAGTAACCCTAGGAAGGTAAATCAGCCGGGTATTAGGGTTCTTCCTAAGGGAAAAGCCGTGAAAGCAGCCATGTTGTGGCACTTCTGCACTCCCTTTGGGATGCCTTTGGCAGATGAAGTAAGCCTGGAACTCAGGGCTTCCTGATTTTAAAAATCCTAGCCCTAGGCCGAACCCCAACCCTAAGACGAGAAAGGCAAATCAGCCAGGAATTAGGCATGTCCCCAAGGAAAAAGCTGTGGAGGCAGGCATGTTGTGCTACTTTTGCGCTCTTCTTGGCTAGTCCTTCGCAGCTGCTGTGTTCTTGGAACTCAGGGCTTTCTGGTTAATAGAGCCCTTACCCTAGGCGTAACTCAAACCTTAAGCCTAGGAAGGAAAATCAACATATGGTTCGGGATGGTCTCATGGAAATATCAGTGGTGGCAGCCAAGTTGCGTCACTTTTGCGCTCCCCTTGGGATGCCTTTCGCAGCTGCAGTGTGCCTGGAGCCCAGGGCTTCCTGGTTTTAAAAGTCCTAGGCCTAAGCCTAACAGTAACCCTAGGAAGGTAAATCAGCCGGGTATTAGGGTTCTTCCTAAGGGAAAAGCCGTGAAAGCAGCCATGTTGTGGCACTTCTGCACTCCCTTTGGGATGCCTTTGGCAGATGAAGTAAGCCTGGAACTCAGGGCTTCCTGGTTAAAGAAATCCAAGCCCTAGGCTGAACCCTAACCCTAACCCTAGGCAGATAAATCAGCCTAGGTATAGGGATGGTGCCAAGGAAAAAGCTGTGAAAGCTGCCATGTTGTTGCACTTTTGTACTCCCCTTGGGATGCCTTGAACAGCTGCAGTGTGCCTGGAGCCCAGGGCTTCCTAATTTTAAAAATCCTAGCCCTAGGCCTAAGCCTAACAGTAACCCTGGGAAGGTAAATCAGCCTGCTGTTAGGCTTCTTGCCAAGGAAAAAGCCGTGAAAGCAGCCATGTTGTGGCACTTTTGCACTCCCTTTTGGATGCCTTTCACAGCTCCAGTGTGCCTGGAACTCAGGGCTTCCTGATTTTAAAAATCCTAGCCCTAGGCCGAACCCCAACCCTAAGACGAGAAAGGCAAATCAGCCAGGAATTAGGCATGTCCCCAAGGAAAAAGCTGTGGAGGCAGGCATGTTGTGCTACTTTTGCGCTCTTCTTGGCTAGTCCTTCGCAGCTGCTGTGTTCTTGGAACTCAGGGCTTTCTGGTTAATAGAGCCCTTACCCTAGGCGTAACTCAAACCTTAAGCCTAGGAAGGAAAATCAAGCTATGGTTCGGGATGGTCTCATGGAAATATCAGTGGTGGCAGCCAAGTTGCGTCACTTTTGCGCTCCCCTTGGGATGCCTTTCGCAGCTGCAGTGTGCCTGGAGCCCAGGGCTTCCTGGTTTTAAAAGTCCTAGGCCTAAGCCTAACAGTAACCCTAGGAAGGTAAATCAGCCGGGTATTAGGGTTCTTCCTAAGGGAAAAGCCGTGAAAGCAGCCATGTTGTGGCACTTCTGCACTCCCTTTGGGATGCCTTTGGCAGATGAAGTAAGCCTGGAACTCAGGGCTTCCTGGTTAAAGAAATCCAAGCCCTAGGCTGAACCCTAACCCTAACCCTAGGCAGATAAATCAGCCTAGGTATAGGGATGGTGCCAAGGAAAAAGCTGTGAAAGCTGCCATGTTGTTGCACTTTTGTACTCCCCTTGGGATGCCTTGAACAGCTGCAGTGTGCCTGGAGCTAAGGGCTTCCTAGTTTTAAAAATCCTAGCCCTAGGCCTAAGCCTAACAGTAACCCTGGGAAGGTAAATCAGCCTGCTGTTAGGCTTCTTGCCAAGGAAAAAGCCGTGAAAGCAGCCATGTTGTGGCACTTTTGCACTCCCTTTTGGATGCCTTTCACAGCTGCAGTGTGCCTGGAACTCAGGGCTTCCTGATTTTAAAAATCCTAGCCCTAGGCCGAACCCCAACCCTAAGACGAGAAAGGCAAATCAGCCAGGAATTAGGCATGTCCCCAAGGAAAAAGCTGTGGAGGCAGGCATGTTGTGCTACTTTTGCGCTCTTCTTGGCTAGTCCTTCGCAGCTGCTGTGTTCTTGGAACTCAGGGCTTTCTGGTTAATAGAAGCCTTACCCTAGGCGTAACTCAAACCTTAACCCTAGGAAGGAAAATCAACCTGTGGTTCGGGATGGTCTCATGGAAATATCAGTGGTGGCAGCCAAGTTGCGTCACTTTTGCGCTCCCCTTGGGATGCCTTTCGCAGCTGCAGTGTGCCTGGAGCCCAGGGCTTCCTGGTTTTAAAAGTCCTAGGCCTAAGCCTAACAGTAACCCTAGGAAGGTAAATCAGCCGGGTATTAGGGTTCTTCCTAAGGGAAAAGCCGTGAAAGCAGCCATGTTGTGGCACTTCTGCACTCCCTTTGGGATGCCTTTGGCAGATGAAGTAAGCCTGGAACTCAGGGCTTCCTGGTTAAAGAAATCCAAGCCCTAGGCTGAACCCTAACCCTAACCCTAGGCAGATAAATCAGCCTAGGTATAGGGATGGTGCCAAGGAAAAAGCTGTGAAAGCTGCCATGTTGTTGCACTTTTGTACTCCCCTTGGGATGCCTTGAACAGCTGCAGTGTGCCTGGAGCCCAGGGCTTCCTAATTTTAAAAATCCTAGCCCTAGGCCTAAGCCTAACAGTAACCCTGGGAAGGTAAATCAGCCTGGTGTTAGGCTTCTTGCCAAGGAAAAAGCCGTGAAAGCAGCCATGTTGTGGCACTTTTGCACTCCCTTTTGGATGCCTTTCACAGCTCCAGTGTGCCTGGAACTCAGGGCTTCCTGATTTTAAAAATCCTAGCCCTAGGCCGAACCCCAACCCTAAGACGAGAAAGGCAAATCAGCCAGGAATTAGGCATGTCCCCAAGGAAAAAGCTGTGGAGGCAGGCATGTTGTGGTACTTTTGCGCTCTTCTTGGCTAGTCCTTCGCAGCTGCTGTGTTCTTGGAACTCAGGGCTTTCTGGTTAATAGAGCCCTTACCCTAGGCGTAACTCAAACCTTAAGCCTAGGAAGGAAAATCAACATATGGTTCGGGATGGTCTCATGGAAATATCAGTGGTGGCAGCCAAGTTGCGTCACTTTTGCGCTCCCCTTGGGATGCCTTTCGCAGCTGCAGTGTGCCTGGAGCCCAGGGCTTCCTGGTTTTAAAAGTCCTAGGCCTAAGCCTAACAGTAACCCTAGGAAGGTAAATCAGCCGGGTATTAGGGTTCTTCCTAAGGGAAAAGCCGTGAAAGCAGCCATGTTGTGGCACTTCTGCACTCCCTTTGGGATGCCTTTGGCAGATGAAGTAAGCCTGGAACTCAGGGCTTCCTGGTTAAAGAAATCCAAGCCCTAGGCTGAACCCTAACCCTAACCCTAGGCAGATAAATCAGCCTAGGTATAGGGATGGTGCCAAGGAAAAAGCTGTGAAAGCTGCCATGTTGTTGCACTTTTGTACTCCCCTTGGGATGCCTTGAACAGCTGCAGTGTGCCTGGAGCCCAGGGCTTCCTAATTTTAAAAATCCTAGCCCTAGGCCTAAGCCTAACAGTAACCCTGGGAAGGTAAATCAGCCTGCTGTTAGGCTTCTTGCCAAGGAAAAAGCCGTGAAAGCAGCCATGTTGTGGCACTTTTGCACTCCCTTTTGGATGCCTTTCACAGCTCCACTGTGCCTGGAACTCAGGGCTTCCTGATTTTAAAAATCCTAGCCCTAGGCCGAACCCCAACCCTAAGACGAGAAAGGCAAATCAGCCAGGAATTAGGCATGTCCCCAAGGAAAAAGCTGTGGAGGCAGGCATGTTGTGCTACTTTTGCGCTCTTCTTGGCTAGTCCTTCGCAGCTGCTGTGTTCTTGGAACTCAGGGCTTTCTGGTTAATAGAACCCTTACCCTAGGCGTAACTCAAACCTTAAGCCTAGGAAGGAAAATCAAGCTATGGTTCGGGATGGTCTCATGGAAATATCAGTGGTGGCAGCCAAGTTGCGTCGCTTTTGCGCTCCCCTTGGGATGCCTTTCGCAGCTGCAGTGTGCCTGGAGCCCAGGGCTTCCTGGTTTTAAAAGTCCTAGGCCTAAGCCTAACAGTAACCCTAGGAAGGTAAATCAGCCGGGTATTAGGGTTCTTCCTAAGGGAAAAGCCGTGAAAGCAGCCATGTTGTGGCACTTCTGCACTCCCTTTGGGATGCCTTTGGCAGATGAAGTAAGCCTGGAACTCAGGGCTTCCTGGTTAAAGAAATCCAAGCCCTAGGCTGAACCCTAACCCTAACCCTAGGCAGATAAATCAGCCTAGGTATAGGGATGGTGCCAAGGAAAAAGCTGTGAAAGCTGCCATGTTGTTGCACTTTTGTACTCCCCTTGGGATGCCTTGAACAGCTGCAGTGTGCCTGGAGCCCAGGGCTTCCTAGTTTTAAAAATCCTAGCCCTAGGCCTAAGCCTAACAGTAACCCTGGGAAGGTAAATCAGCCTGCTGTTAGGCTTCTTGCCAAGGAAAAAGCCGTGAAAGCAGCCATGTTGTGGCACTTTTGCACTCCCTTTTGGATGCCTTTCACAGCTCCAGTGTGCCTGGAACTCAGGGCTTCCTGATTTTAAAAATCCTAGCCCTAGGCCGAACCCCAACCCTAAGACGAGAAAGGCAAATCAGCCAGGAATTAGGCATGTCCCCAAGGAAAAAGCTGTGGAGGCAGGCATGTTGTGGTACTTTTGCGCTCTTCTTGGCTAGTCCTTCGCAGCTGCTGTGTTCTTGGAACTCAGGGCTTTCTGGTTAATAGAACCCTTACCCTAGGCGTAACTCAAACCTTAAGCCTAGGAAGGAAAATCAACCTATGGTTCGGGATGGTCTCATGGAAATATCAGTGGTGGCAGCCAAGTTGCGTCACTTTTGCGCTCCCCTTGGGATGCCTTTCGCAGCTGCAGTGTGCCTGGAGCCCAGGGCTTCCTGGTTTTAAAAGTCCTAGGCCTAAGCCTAACAGTAACCCTAGGAAGGTAAATCAGCCGGGTATTAGGGTTCTTCCTAAGGGAAAAGCCGTGAAAGCAGCCATGTTGTGGCACTTCTGCACTCCCTTTGGGATGCCTTTGGCAGATGAAGTAAGCCTGGAACTCAGGGCTTCCTGGTTAAAGAAATCCAAGCCCTAGGCTGAACCCTAACCCTAACCCTAGGCAGATAAATCAGCCTAGGTATAGGGATGGTGCCAAGGAAAAAGCTGTGAAAGCTGCCATGTTGTTGCACTTTTGTACTCCCCTTGGGATGCCTTGAACAGCTGCAGTGTGCCTGGAGCCCAGGGCTTCCTAGTTTTAAAAATCCTAGCCCTAGGCCTAAGCCTAACAGTAACCCTGGGAAGGTAAATCAGCCTGCTGTTAGGCTTCTTGCCAAGGAAAAAGCCGTGAAAGCAGCCATGTTGTGGCACTTTTGCACTCCCTTTTGGATGCCTTTCACAGCTCCAGTGTGCCTGGAACTCAGGGCTTCCTGATTTTAAAAATCCTAGCCCTAGGCCGAACCCCAACCCTAAGACGAGAAAGGCAAATCAGCCAGGAATTAGGCATGTCCCCAAGGAAAAAGCTGTGGAGGCAGGCATGTTGTGGTACTTTTGCGCTCTTCTTGGCTAGTCCTTCGCAGCTGCTGTGTTCTTGGAACTCAGGGCTTTCTGGTTAATAGAGCCCTTACCCTAGGCGTCACTCAAACCTTAAGCCTAGGAAGGAAAAACAGCCTATGGTTCGGGATGCTCTCATGGAAATATCAGTGGTGGCAGCCAAGTTGCGTCACTTTTGCGCTCCCCTTGGGATGCCTTTCGCAGCTGCAGTGTGCCTGGAGCCCAGGGCTTCCTGGTTTTAAAAGTCCTAGGCCTAAGCCTAACAGTAACCCTAGGAAGGTAAATCAGCCGGGTATTAGGGTTCTTCCTAAGGGAAAAGCCGTGAAAGCAGCCATGTTGTGGCACTTCTGCACTCCCTTTGGGATGCCTTTGGCAGATGAAGTAAGCCTGGAACTCAGGGCTTCCTGGTTAAAGAAATCCAAGCCCTAGGCTGAACCCTAACCCTAACCCTAGGCAGATAAATCAGCCTAGGTATAGGAATGGTGCCAAGGAAAAAGCTGTGAAAGCTGCCATGTTGTTGCACTTTTGTACTCCCCTTGGGATGCCTTGAACAGCTGCAGTGTGCCTGGAGCTAAGGGCTTCCTAGTTTCAAAAATCCTAGCCCTAGGCCTAAGCCTAACAGTAACCCTGGGAAGGTAAATCAGCCTGGTGTTAGGCTTCTTGCCAAGGAAAAAGCCGTGAAAGCAGCCATGTTGTGGCACTTTTGCACTCCCTTTTGGATGCCTTTCACAGCTCCAGTGTGCCTGGAACTCAGGGCTTCCTGATTTTAAAAATCCTAGCCCTAGGCCGAACCCCAACCCTAAGACGAGAAAGGCATATCAGCCAGGAATTAGGCATGTCCCCAAGGAAAAAGCTGTGGAGGCAGGCATGTTGTGGTACTTTTGCGCTCTTCTTGGCTAGTCCTTCGCAGCTGCTGTGTTCTTGGAACTCAGGGCTTTCTGGTTAATAGAACCCTTACCCTAGGCGTAACTCAAACCTTAAGCCTAGGAAGGAAAATCAGCCTATGGTTCGGGATGGTCTCATGGAAATATCAGTGGTGGCAGCCAAGTTGCGTCACTTTTGCGCTCCCCTTGGGATGCCTTTCGCAGCTGCAGTGTGCCTGGAGCCCAGGGCTTCCTGGTTTTAAAAGTCCTAGGCCTAAGCCTAACAGTAACCCTAGGAAGGTTAATCAGTAGGGTATTAGGGTTCTTCCTAAGGGAAAAGCCGTGAAAGCAGCCATGTTGTGGCACTTCTGCACTCCCTTTGGGATGCCTTTGGCAGATGAAGTAAGCCTGGAACTCAGGGCTTCCTGGTTAAAGAAATCCAAGCCCTAGGCTGAAGCCTAACCCTAACCCTAGGCAGATAAATCAGCCTAGGTATAGGGATGGTGCCAAGGAAAAAGCTGTGAAAGCTGCCATGTTGTTGCACTTTTGTACTCCCCTTGGGATGCCTTGAACAGCTGCAGTGTGCCTGGAGCTAAGGGCTTCCTAGTTTCAAAAATCCTAGCCCTAGGCCTAAGCCTAACAGTAACCCTGGGAAGGTAAATCAGCCTGGTGTTAGGCTTCTTGCCAAGGAAAAAGCCGTGAAAGCAGCCATGTTGTGGCACTTTTGCACTCCCTTTTGGATGCCTTTCACAGCTCCAGTGTGCCTGGAACTCAGGGCTTCCTGATTTTAAAAATCCTAGCCCTAGGCCGAACCCCAACCCTAAGACGAGAAAGGCAAATCAGCCAGGAATTAGGCATGTCCCCAAGGAAAAAGCTGTGGAGGCAGGCATGTTGTGCTACTTTTGCGCTCTTCTTGGCTAGTCCTTCGCAGCTGCTGTGTTCTTGGAACTCAGGGCTTTCTGGTTAATAGAGCCCTTACCCTAGGCGTAACTCAAACCTTAACCCTAGGAAGGAAAATCAAGCTATGGTTCGGGATGGTCTCATGGAAATATCAGTGGTGGCAGCCAAGTTGCGTCACTTTTGCGCTCCCCTTGGGATGCCTTTCGCAGCTGCAGTGTGCCTGGAGCCCAGGGCTTCCTGGTTTTAAAAGTCCTAGGCCTAAGCCTAACAGTAACCCCAGGAAGGTAAATCAGCCGGGTATTAGGGTTCTTCCTAAGGGAAAAGCCGTGAAAGCAGCCATGTTGTGGCACTTCTGCACTCCCTTTGGGATGCCTTTGGCAGATGAAGTAAGCCTGGAACTCAGGGCTTCCTGGTTAAAGAAATCCAAGCCCTAGGCTGAACCCTAACCCTAACCCTAGGCAGATAAATCAGCCTAGGTATAGGGATGGTGCCAAGGAAAAAGCTGTGAAAGCTGCCATGTTGTTGCACTTTTGTACTCCCCTTGGGATGCCTTGAACAGCTGCAGTGTGCCTGGAGCCCAGGGCTTCCTAGTTTTAAAAATCCTAGCCCTAGGCCTAAGCCTAACAGTAACCCTGGGAAGGTAAATCAGCCTGGTGTTAGGCTTCTTGCCAAGGAAAAAGCCGTGAAAGCAGCCATGTTGTGGCACTTTTGCACTCCCTTTTGGATGCCTTTCACAGCTCCAGTGTGCCTGGAACTCAGGGCTTCCTGATTTTAAAAATCCTAGCCCTAGGCCGAACCCCAACCCTAAGACGAGAAAGGCAAATCAGCCAGGAATTAGGCATGTCCCCAAGGAAAAAGCTGTGGAGGCAGGCATGTTGTGGTACTTTTGCGCTCTTCTTGGCTAGTCCTTCGCAGCTGCTGTGTTCTTGGAACTCAGGGCTTTCTGGTTAATAGAGCCCTTACCCTAGGCGTCACTCAAACCTTAAGCCTAGGAAGGAAAATCAGCCTATGGTTCGGGATGGTCTCATGGAAATATCAGTGGTGGCAGCCAAGTTGCGTCACTTTTGCGCTCCCCTTGGGATGCCTTTCGCAGCTGCAGTGTGCCTGGAGCCCAGGGCTTCCTGGTTTTAAAAGTCCTAGGCCTAAGCCTAACAGTAACCCTAGGAAGGTTAATCAGTAGGGTATTAGGGTTCTTCCTAAGGGAAAAGCCGTGAAAGCAGCCATGTTGTGGCACTTCTGCACTCCCTTTGGGATGCCTTTGGCAGATGAAGTAAGCCTGGAACTCAGGGCTTCCTGGTTAAAGAAATCCAAGCCCTAGGCTGAAGCCTAACCCTAACCCTAGGCAGATAAATCAGCCTAGGTATAGGGATGGTGCCAAGGAAAAAGCTGTGAAAGCTGCCATGTTGTTGCACTTTTGTACTCCCCTTGGGATGCCTTGAACAGCTGCAGTGTGCCTGGAGCTAAGGGCTTCCTAGTTTCAAAAATCCTAGCCCTAGGCCTAAGCCTAACAGTAACCCTGGGAAGGTAAATCAGCCTGGTGTTAGGCTTCTTGCCAAGGAAAAAGCCGTGAAAGCAGCCATGTTGTGGCACTTTTGCACTCCCTTTTGGATGCCTTTCACAGCTCCAGTGTGCCTGGAACTCAGGGCTTCCTGATTTTAAAAATCCTAGCCCTAGGCCGAACCCCAACCCTAAGACGAGAAAGGCAAATCAGCCAGGAATTAGGCATGTCCCCAAGGAAAAAGCTGTGGAGGCAGGCATGTTGTGCTACTTTTGCGCTCTTCTTGGCTAGTCCTTCGCAGCTGCTGTGTTCTTGGAACTCAGGGCTTTCTGGTTAATAGAGCCCTTACCCTAGGCGTAACTCAAACCTTAAGCCTAGGAAGGAAAATCAAGCTATGGTTCGGGATGGTCTCATGGAAATATCAGTGGTGGCAGCCAAGTTGCGTCACTTTTGCGCTCCCCTTGGGATGCCTTTCGCAGCTGCAGTGTGCCTGGAGCCCAGGGCTTCCTGGTTTTAAAAGTCCTAGGCCTAAGCCTAACAGTAACCCCAGGAAGGTAAATCAGCCGGGTATTAGGGTTCTTCCTAAGGGAAAAGCCGTGAAAGCAGCCATGTTGTGGCACTTCTGCACTCCCTTTGGGATGCCTTTGGCAGATGAAGTAAGCCTGGAACTCAGGGCTTCCTGGTTAAAGAAATCCAAGCCCTAGGCTGAACCCTAACCCTAATCCTAGGCAGATAAATCAGCCTAGGTATAGGGATGGTGCCAAGGAAAAAGCTGTGAAAGCTGCCATGTTGTTGCACTTTTGTACTCCCCTTGGGATGCCTTGAACAGCTGCAGTGTGCCTGGAGCCCAGGGCTTCCTAGTTTTAAAAATCCTAGCCCTAGGCCTAAGCCTAACAGTAACCCTGGGAAGGTAAATCAGCCTGGTGTTAGGCTTCTTGCCAAGGAAAAAGCCGTGAAAGCAGCCATGTTGTGGCACTTTTGCACTCCCTTTTGGATGCCTTTCACAGCTCCAGTGTGCCTGGAACTCAGGGCTTCCTGATTTTAAAAATCCTAGCCCTAGGCCGAACCCCAACCCTAAGACGAGAAAGGCAAATCAGCCAGGAATTAGGCATGTCCCCAAGGAAAAAGCTGTGGAGGCAGGCATGTTGTGGTACTTTTGCGCTCTTCTTGGCTAGTCCTTCGCAGCTGCTGTGTTCTTGGAACTCAGGGCTTTCTGGTTAATAGAGCCCTTACCCTAGGCGTCACTCAAACCTTAAGCCTAGGAAGGAAAATCAGCCTATGGTTCGGGATGCTCTCATGGAAATATCAGTGGTGGCAGCCAAGTTGCGTCACTTTTGCGCTCCCCTTGGGATGCCTTTCGCAGCTGCAGTGTGCCTGGAGCCCAGGGCTTCCTGGTTTTAAAAGTCCTAGGCCTAAGCCTAACAGTAACCCTAGGAAGGTAAATCAGCCGGGTATTAGGGTTCTTCCTAAGGGAAAAGCCGTGAAAGCAGCCATGTTGTGGCACTTCTGCACTCCCTTTGGGATGCCTTTGGCAGATGAAGTAAGCCTGGAACTCAGGGCTTCCTGGTTAAAGAAATCCAAGCCCTAGGCTGAACCCTAACCCTAACCCTAGGCAGATAAATCAGCCTAGGTATAGGGATGGTGCCAAGGAAAAAGCTGTGAAAGCTGCCATGTTGTTGCACTTTTGTACTCCCCTTGGGATGCCTTGAACAGCTGCAGTGTGCCTGGAGCTAAGGGCTTCCTAGTTTCAAAAATCCTAGCCCTAGGCCTAAGCCTAACAGTAACCCTGGGAAGGTAAATCAGCCTGGTGTTAGGCTTCTTGCCAAGGAAAAAGCCGTGAAAGCAGCCATGTTGTGGCACTTTTGCACTCCCTTTTGGATGCCTTTCACAGCTCCAGTGTGCCTGGAACTCAGGGCTTCCTGATTTTAAAAATCCTAGCCCTAGGCCGAACCCCAACCCTAAGACGAGAAAGGCAAATCAGCCAGGAATTAGGCATGTCCCCAAGGAAAAAGCTGTGGAGGCAGGCATGTTGTGCTACTTTTGCGCTCTTCTTGGCTAGTCCTTCGCAGCTGCTGTGTTCTTGGAACTCAGGGCTTTCTGGTTAATAGAGCCCTTACCCTAGGCGTAACTCAAACCTTAAGCCTAGGAAGGAAAATCAACCTATGGTTCGGGATGGTCTCATGGAAATATCAGTGGTGGCAGCCAAGTTGCGTCACTTTTGCGCTCCCCTTGGGATGCCTTTCGCAGCTGCAGTGTGCCTGGAGCCCAGGGCTTCCTGGTTTTAAAAGTCCTAGGCCTAAGCCTAACAGTAACCCTAGGAAGGTAAATCAGTAGGGTATTAGGGTTCTTCCTAAGGGAAAAGCCGTGAAAGCAGCCATGTTGTGGCACTTCTGCACTCCCTTTGGGATGCCTTTGGCAGATGAAGTAAGCCTGGAACTCAGGGCTTCCTGGTTAAAGAAATCCAAGCCCTAGGCTGAACCCTAACCCTAACCCTAGGCAGATAAATCAGCCTAGGTATAGGGATGGTGCCAAGGAAAAAGCTGTGAAAGCTGCCATGTTGTTGCACTTTTGTACTCCCCTTGGGATGCCTTGAACAGCTGCAGTGTGCCTGGAGCTAAGGGCTTCCTAGTTTCAAAAATCCTAGCCCTAGGCCTAAGCCTAACAGTAACCCTGGGAAGGTAAATCAGCCTGCTGTTAGGCTTCTTGCCAAGGAAAAAGCCGTGAAAGCAGCCATGTTGTGGCACTTTTGCACTCCCTTTTGGATGCCTTTCACAGCTCCAGTGTGCCTGGAACTCAGGGCTTCCTGATTTTAAAAATCCTAGCCCTAGGCCGAACCCCAACCCTAAGACGAGAAAGGCAAATCAGCCAGGAATTAGGCATGTCCCCAAGGAAAAAGCTGTGGAGGCAGGCATGTTGTGGTACTTTTGCGCTCTTCTTGGCTAGTCCTTCGCAGCTGCTGTGTTCTTGGAACTCAGGGCTTTCTGGTTAATAGAGCCCTTACCCTAGGCGTAACTCAAACCTTAAGCCTAGGAAGGAAAATCAGCCTATGGTTCGGGATGGTCTCATGGAAATATCAGTGGTGGCAGCCAAGTCGCGTCACTTTTGCGCTCCCCTTGGGATGCCTTTCGCAGCTGCAGTGTGCCTGGAGCCCAGGGCTTCCTGGTTTTAAAAGTCCTAGGCCTAAGCCTAACAGTAACCCTAGGAAGGTAAATCAGCCGGGTATTAGGGTTCTTCCTAAGGAAAAAGCCGTGAAAGCAGCCATGTTGTGGCACTTCTGCACTCCCTTTGGGATGCCTTTGGCAGATGAAGTAAGCCTGGAACTCAGGGCTTCCTGGTTAAAGAAATCCAAGCCCTAGGCTGAACCCTAACCCTAACCCTAGGCAGATAAATCAGCCTAGGTATAGGGATGGTGCCAAGGAAAAAGCTGTGAAAGCTGCCATGTTGTTGCACTTTTGTACTCCCCTTGGGATGCCTTGAACAGCTGCAGTGTGCCTGGAGCTAAGGGCTTCCTAGTTTCAAAAATCCTAGCCCTAGGCCTAAGCCTAACAGTAACCCTGGGAAGGTAAATCAGCCTGGTGTTAGGCTTCTTGCCAAGGAAAAAGCCGTGAAAGCAGCCATGTTGTGGCACTTTTGCACTCCCTTTTGGATGCCTTTCACAGCTCCAGTGTGCCTGGAACTCAGGGCTTCCTGATTTTAAAAATCCTAGCCCTAGGCCGAACCCCAACCCTAAGACGAGAAAGGCAAATCAGCCAGGAATTAGGCATGTCCCCAAGGAAAAAGCTGTGGAGGCAGGCATGTTGTGCTACTTTTGCGCTCTTCTTGGCTAGTCCTTCGCAGCTGCTGTGTTCTTGGAACTCAGGGCTTTCTGATTAATAGAGCCCTTACCCTAGGCGTAACCCAAACCTTAAGCCTAGGAAGGAAAATCAGCCTATGGTTCGGGATGGTCTCATGGAAATATCAGTGGTGGCAGCCAAGTCGCGTCACTTTTGCGCTCCCCTTGGGATGCCTTTCGCAGCTGCAGTGTGCCTGGAGCCCAGGGCTTCCTGGTTTTAAAAGTCCTAGGCCTAAGCCTAACAGTAACCCTAGGAAGGTAAATCAGCCGGGTATTAGGGTTCTTCCTAAGGGAAAAGCCGTGAAAGCAGCCATGTTGTGGCACTTCTGCACTCCCTTTGGGATGCCTTTGGCAGATGAAGTAAGCCTGGAACTCAGGGCTTCCTGGTTAAAGAAATCCAAGCCCTAGGCTGAACCCTAACCCTAACCCTAGGCAGATAAATCAGCCTAGGTATAGGGATGGTGCCAAGGAAAAAGCTGTGAAAGCTGCCATGTTGTTGCACTTTTGTACTCCCCTTGGGATGCCTTGAACAGCTGCAGTGTGCCTGGAGCCCAGGGCTTCCTAGTTTCAAAAATCCTAGCCCTAGGCCTAAGCCTAACAGTAACCCTGGGAAGGTAAATCAGCCTGCTGTTAGGCTTCTTGCCAAGGAAAAAGTCGTGAAAGCAGCCATGTTGTGGCACTTTTGCACTCCCTTTTGGATGCCTTTCACAGCTCCAGTGTGCCTGGAACTCAGGGCTTCCTGATTTTAAAAATCCTAGCCCTAGGCCGAACCCCAGCCCTAAGACGAGAAAGGCAAATCAGCCAGGAATTAGGCATGTCCCCAAGGAAAAAGCTGTGGAGGCAGGCATGTTGTGCTACTTTTGCGCTCTTCTTGGCTAGTCCTTCGCAGCTGCTGTGTTCTTGGAACTCAGGGCTTTCTGGTTAATAGAACCCTTACCCTAGGCGTAACTCAAACCTTAAGCCTAGGAAGGAAAATCAGCCTATGGTTCGGGATGGTCTCATGGAAATATCAGTGGTGGCAGCCAAGTTGCGTCACTTTTGCGCTCCCCTTGGGATGCCTTTCGCAGCTGCAGTGTGCCTGGAGCCCAGGGCTTCCTGGTTTTAAAAGTCCTAGGCCTAAGCCTAACAGTAACCCTAGGAAGGTAAATCAGCCGGGTATTAGGGTTCTTCCTAAGGGAAAAGCCGTGAAAGCAGCCATGTTGTGGCACTTCTGCACTCCCTTTGGGATGCCTTTGGCAGATGAAGTAAGCCTGGAACTCAGGGCTTCCTGGTTAAAGAAATCCAAGCCCTAGGCTGAAGCCTAACCCTAACCCTAGGCAGATAAATCAGCCTAGGTATAGGGATGGTGCCAAGGAAAAAGCTGTGAAAGCTGCCATGTTGTTGCACTTTTGTACTCCCCTTGGGATGCCTTGAACAGCTGCAGTGTGCCTGGAGCCCAGGGCTTCCTAGTTTTAAAAATCCTAGCCCTAGGCCTAAGCCTAACAGTAACCCTGGGAAGGTAAATCAGCCTGGTGTTAGGCTTCTTGCCAAGGAAAAAGCCGTGAAAGCAGCCATGTTGTGGCACTTTTGCACTCCCTTTTGGATGCCTTTCACAGCTCCAGTGTGCCTGGAACTCAGGGCTTCCTGATTTTAAAAATCCTAGCCCTAGGCCGAACCCCAACCCTAAGACGAGAAAGGCAAATCAGCCAGGAATTAGGCATGTCCCCAAGGAAAAAGCTGTGGAGGCAGGCATGTTGTGGTACTTTTGCGCTCTTCTTGGCTAGTCCTTCGCAGCTGCTGTGTTCTTGGAACTCAGGGCTTTCTGGTTAATAGACCCTTACCCTAGGCGTAACTCAAACCTTAACCCTAGGAAGGAAAATCAACCTATGGTTCGGGATGCTCTCATGGAAATATCAGTGGTGGCAGCCAAGTTGCGTCACTTTTGCGCTCCCCTTGGGATGCCTTTCGCAGCTGCAGTGTGCCTGGAGCCCAGGGCTTCCTGGTTTTAAAAGTCCTAGGCCTAAGCCTAACAGTAACCCTAGGAAGGTAAATCAGCCGGGTATTAGGGTTCTTCCTAAGGGAAAAGCCGTGAAAGCAGCCATGTTGTGGCACTTCTGCACTCCCTTTGGGATGCCTTTGGCAGATGAAGTAAGCCTGGAACTCAGGGCTTCCTGGTTAAAGAAATCCAAGCCCTAGGCTGAAGCCTAACCCTAACCCTAGGCAGATAAATCAGCCTAGGTATAGGGATGGTGCCAAGGAAAAAGCTGTGAAAGCTGCCATGTTGTTGCACTTTTGTACTCCCCTTGGGATGCCTTGAACAGCTGCAGTGTGCCTGGAGCCCAGGGCTTCCTAGTTTTAAAAATCCTAGCCCTAGGCCTAAGCCTAACAGTAACCCTGGGAAGGTAAATCAGCCTGGTGTTAGGCTTCTTGCCAAGGAAAAAGCCGTGAAAGCAGCCATGTTGTGGCACTTTTGCACTCCCTTTTGGATGCCTTTCACAGCTCCAGTGTGCCTGGAACTCAGGGCTTCCTGATTTTAAAAATCCTAGCCCTAGGCTGAACCCCAACCCTAAGACGAGAAAGGCAAATCAGCCAGGAATTAGGCATGTCCCCAAGGAAAAAGCTGTGGAGGCAGGCATGTTGTGGTACTTTTGCGCTCTTCTTGGCTAGTCCTTCGCAGCTGCTGTGTTCTTGGAACTCAGGGCTTTCTGGTTAATAGAACCCTTACCCTAGGCGTAACTCAAACCTTAAGCCTAGGAAGGAAAATCAGCCTATGGTTCGGGATGGTCTCATGGAAATATCAGTGGTGGCAGCCAAGTTGCGTCACTTTTGCGCTCCCCTTGGGATGCCTTTCGCAGCTGCAGTGTGCCTGGAGCCCAGGGCTTCCTGGTTTTAAAAGTCCTAGGCCTAAGCCTAACAGTAACCCTAGGAAGGTAAATCAGCCGGGTATTAGGGTTCTTCCTAAGGAAAAAGCCGTGAAAGCAGCCATGTTGTGGCACTTCTGCACTCCCTTTGGGATGCCTTTGGCAGATGAAGTAAGCCTGGAACTCAGGGCTTCCTGGTTAAAGAAATCCAAGCCCTAGGCTGAACCCTAACCCTAACCCTAGGCAGATAAATCAGCCTAGGTATAGGGATGGTGCCAAGGAAAAAGCTGTGAAAGCTGCCATGTTGTTGCACTTTTGTACTCCCCTTGGGATGCCTTGAACAGCTGCAGTGTGCCTGGAGCCCAGGGCTTCCTAGTTTCAAAAATCCTAGCCCTAGGCCTAAGCCTAACAGTAACCCTGGGAAGGTAAATCAGCCTGCTGTTAGGCTTCTTGCCAAGGAAAAAGCCGTGAAAGCAGCCATGTTGTGGCACTTTTGCACTCCCTTTTGGATGCCTTTCACAGCTCCAGTGTGCCTGGAACTCAGGGCTTCCTGATTTTAAAAATCCTAGCCCTAGGCCGAACCCCAGCCCTAAGACGAGAAAGGCAAATCAGCCAGGAATTAGGCATGTCCCCAAGGAAAAAGCTGTGGAGGCAGGCATGTTGTGGTACTTTTGCGCTCTTCTTGGCTAGTCCTTCGCAGCTGCTGTGTTCTTGGAACTCAGGGCTTTCTGGTTAATAGAACCCTTACCCTAGGCGTAACTCAAACCTTAAGCCTAGGAAGGAAAATCAGCCTATGGTTCGGGATGGTCTCATGGAAATATCAGTGGTGGCAGCCAAGTTGCGTCACTTTTGCGCTCCCCTTGGGATGCCTTTCGCAGCTGCAGAGTGCCTGGAGCCCAGGGCTTCCTGGTTTTAAAAGTCCTAGGCCTAAGCCTAACAGTAACCCTAGGAAGGTAAATCAGCCGGGTATTAGGGTTCTTCCTAAGGGAAAAGCCGTGAAAGCAGCCATGTTGTGGCACTTCTGCACTCCCTTTGGGATGCCTTTGGCAGATGAAGTAAGCCTGGAACTCAGGGCTTCCTGGTTAAAGAAATCCAAGCCCTAGGCTGAAGCCTAACCCTAACCCTAGGCAGATAAATCAGCCTAGGTATAGGGATGGTGCCAAGGAAAAAGCTGTGAAAGCTGCCATGTTGTTGCACTTTTGTACTCCCCTTGGGATGCCTTGAACAGCTGCAGTGTGCCTGGAGCCCAGGGCTTCCTAGTTTTAAAAATCCTAGCCCTAGGCCTAAGCCTAACAGTAACCCTGGGAAGGTAAATCAGCCTGGTGTTAGGCTTCTTGCCAAGGAAAAAGCCGTGAAAGCAGCCATGTTGTGGCACTTTTGCACTCCCTTTTGGATGCCTTTCACAGCTCCAGTGTGCCTGGAACTCAGGGCTTCCTGATTTTAAAAATCCTAGCCCTAGGCCGAACCCCAACCCTAAGACGAGAAAGGCAAATCAGCCAGGAATTAGGCATGTCCCCAAGGAAAAAGCTGTGGAGGCAGGCATGTTGTGGTACTTTTGCGCTCTTCTTGGCTAGTCCTTCGCAGCTGCTGTGTTCTTGGAACTCAGGGCTTTCTGGTTAATAGAGCCCTTACCCTAGGCGTAACTCAAACCTTAAGCCTAGGAAGGAAAATCAACCTATGGTTCGGGATGGTCTCATGGAAATATCAGTGGTGGCAGCCAAGTTGCGTCACTTTTGCGCTCCCCTTGGGATGCCTTTCGCAGCTGCAGTGTGCCTGGAGCCCAGGGCTTCCTGGTTTTAAAAGTCCTAGGCCTAAGCCTAACAGTAACCCTAGGAAGGTAAATCAGTAGGGTATTAGGGTTCTTCCTAAGGGAAAAGCCGTGAAAGCAGCCATGTTGTGGCACTTCTGCACTCCCTTTGGGATGCCTTTGGCAGATGAAGTAAGCCTGGAACTCAGGGCTTCCTGGTTAAAGAAATCCAAGCCCTAGGCTGAACCCTAACCCTAACCCTAGGCAGATAAATCAGCCTAGGTATAGGGATGGTGCCAAGGAAAAAGCTGTGAAATCTGCCATGTTGTTGCACTTTTGTACTCCCCTTGGGATGCCTTGAACAGCTGCAGTGTGCCTGGAGCTAAGGGCTTCCTAGTTTCAAAAATCCTAGCCCTAGGCCTAAGCCTAACAGTAACCCTGGGAAGGTAAATCAGCCTGCTGTTAGGCTTCTTGCCAAGGAAAAAGCCGTGAAAGCAGCCATGTTGTGGCACTTTTGCACTCCCTTTTGGATGCCTTTCACAGCTCCAGTGTGCCTGGAACTCAGGGCTTCCTGATTTTAAAAATCCTAGCCCTAGGCCGAACCCCAACCCTAAGACGAGAAAGGCAAATCAGCCAGGAATTAGGCATGTCCCCAAGGAAAAAGCTGTGGAGGCAGGCATGTTGTGGTACTTTTGCGCTCTTCTTGGCTAGTCCTTCGCAGCTGCTGTGTTCTTGGAACTCAGGGCTTTCTGGTTAATAGAACCCTTACCCTAGGCGTCACTCAAACCTTAAGCCTAGGAAGGAAAATCAGCCTATGGTTCGGGATGGTCTCATGGAAATATCAGTGGTGGCAGCCAAGTTGCGTCACTTTTGCGCTCCCCTTGGGATGCCTTTCGCAGCTGCAGTGTGCCTGGAGCCCAGGGCTTCCTGGTTTTAAAAGTCCTAGGCCTAAGCCTAACAGTAACCCTAGGAAGGTAAATCAGCCGGGTATTAGGGTTCTTCCTAAGGGAAAAGCCGTGAAAGCAGCCATGTTGTGGCACTTCTGCACTCCCTTTGGGATGCCTTTGGCAGATGAAGTAAGCCTGGAACTCAGGGCTTCCTGGTTAAAGAAATCCAAGCCCTAGGCTGAACCCTAACCCTAACCCTAGGCAGATAAATCAGCCTAGGTATAGGGATGGTGCCAAGGAAAAAGCTGTGAAAGCTGCCATGTTGTTGCACTTTTGTACTCCCCTTGGGATGCCTTGAACAGCTGCAGTGTGCCTGGAGCTAAGGGCTTCCTAGTTTCAAAAATCCTAGCCCTAGGCCTAAGCCTAACAGTAACCCTGGGAAGGTAAATCAGCCTGCTGTTAGGCTTCTTGCCAAGGAAAAAGCCGTGAAAGCAGCCATGTTGTGGCACTTTTGCACTCCCTTTTGGATGCCTTTCACAGCTCCAGTGTGCCTGGAACTCAGGGCTTCCTGATTTTAAAAATCCTAGCCCTAGGCCGAACCCCAACCCTAAGACGAGAAAGGCAAATCAGCCAGGAATTAGGCATGTCCCCAAGGAAAAAGCTGTGGAGGCAGGCATGTTGTGGTACTTTTGCGCTCTTCTTGGCTAGTCCTTCGCAGCTGCTGTGTTCTTGGAACTCAGGGCTTTCTGGTTAATAGAGCCCTTACCCTAGGCGTAACTCAAACCTTAAGCCTAGGAAGGAAAATCAGCCTATGGTTCGGGATGGTCTCATGGAAATATCAGTGGTGGCAGCCAAGTCGCGTCACTTTTGCGCTCCCCTTGGGATGCCTTTCGCAGCTGCAGTGTGCCTGGAGCCCAGGGCTTCCTGGTTTTAAAAGTCCTAGGCCTAAGCCTAACAGTAACCCTAGGAAGGTAAATCAGCCGGGTATTAGGGTTCTTCCTAAGGAAAAAGCCGTGAAAGCAGCCATGTTGTGGCACTTCTGCACTCCCTTTGGGATGCCTTTGGCAGATGAAGTAAGCCTGGAACTCAGGGCTTCCTGGTTAAAGAAATCCAAGCCCTAGGCTGAACCCTAACCCTAACCCTAGGCAGATAAATCAGCCTAGGTATAGGGATGGTGCCAAGGAAAAAGCTGTGAAAGCTGCCATGTTGTTGCACTTTTGTACTCCCCTTGGGATGCCTTGAACAGCTGCAGTGTGCCTGGAGCTAAGGGCTTCCTAGTTTCAAAAATCCTAGCCCTAGGCCTAAGCCTAACAGTAACCCTGGGAAGGTAAATCAGCCTGGTGTTAGGCTTCTTGCCAAGGAAAAAGCCGTGAAAGCAGCCATGTTGTGGCACTTTTGCACTCCCTTTTGGATGCCTTTCACAGCTCCAGTGTGCCTGGAACTCAGGGCTTCCTGATTTTAAAAATCCTAGCCCTAGGCCGAACCCCAACCCTAAGACGAGAAAGGCAAATCAGCCAGGAATTAGGCATGTCCCCAAGGAAAAAGCTGTGGAGGCAGGCATGTTGTGCTACTTTTGCGCTCTTCTTGGGTAGTCCTTCGCAGCTGCTGTGTTCTTGGAACTCAGGGCTTTCTGATTAATAGAGCCCTTACCCTAGGCGTAACCCAAACCTTAAGCCTAGGAAGGAAAATCAGCCTATGGTTCGGGATGGTCTCATGGAAATATCAGTGGTGGCAGCCAAGTCGCGTCACTTTTGCGCTCCCCTTGGGATGCCTTTCGCAGCTGCAGTGTGCCTGGAGCCCAGGGCTTCCTGGTTTTAAAAGTCCTAGGCCTAAGCCTAACAGTAACCCTAGGAAGGTAAATCAGCCGGGTATTAGGGTTCTTCCTAAGGGAAAAGCCGTGAAAGCAGCCATGTTGTGGCACTTCTGCACTCCCTTTGGGATGCCTTTGGCAGATGAAGTAAGCCTGGAACTCAGGGCTTCCTGGTTAAAGAAATCCAAGCCCTAGGCTGAACCCTAACCCTAACCCTAGGCAGATAAATCAGCCTAGGTATAGGGATGGTGCCAAGGAAAAAGCTGTGAAAGCTGCCATGTTGTTGCACTTTTGTACTCCCCTTGGGATGCCTTGAACAGCTGCAGTGTGCCTGGAGCCCAGGGCTTCCTAGTTTCAAAAATCCTAGCCCTAGGCCTAAGCCTAACAGTAACCCTGGGAAGGTAAATCAGCCTGCTGTTAGGCTTCTTGCCAAGGAAAAAGCCGTGAAAGCAGCCATGTTGTGGCACTTTTGCACTCCCTTTTGGATGCCTTTCACAGCTCCAGTGTGCCTGGAACTCAGGGCTTCCTGATTTTAAAAATCCTAGCCCTAGGCCGAACCCCAACCCTAAGACGAGAAAGGCAAATCAGCCAGGAATTAGGCATGTCCCCAAGGAAAAAGCTGTGGAGGCAGGCATGTTGTGGTACTTTTGCGCTCTTCTTGGCTAGTCCTTCGCAGCTGCTGTGTTCTTGGAACTCAGGGCTTTCTGGTTAATAGACCCTTACCCTAGGCGTAACTCAAACCTTAACCCTAGGAAGGAAAATCAACCTATGGTTCGGGATGGTCTCATGGAAATATCAGTGGTGGCAGCCAAGTTGCGTCACTTTTGCGCTCCCCTTGGGATGCCTTTCGCAGCTGCAGTGTGCCTGGAGCCCAGGGCTTCCTGGTTTTAAAAGTCCTAGGCCTAAGCCTAACAGTAACCCTAGGAAGGTAAATCAGCCGGGTATTAGGGTTCTTCCTAAGGGAAAAGCCGTGAAAGCAGCCATGTTGTGGCACTTCTGCACTCCCTTTGGGATGCCTTTGGCAGATGAAGTAAGCCTGGAACTCAGGGCTTCCTGGTTAAAGAAATCCAAGCCCTAGGCTGAACCCTAACCCTAACCCTAGGCAGATAAATCAGCCTAGGTATAGGGATGGTGCCAAGGAAAAAGCTGTGAAAGCTGCCATGTTGTTGCACTTTTGTACTCCCCTTGGGATGCCTTGAACAGCTGCAGTGTGCCTGGAGCTAAGGGCTTCCTAGTTTCAAAAATCCTAGCCCTAGGCCTAAGCCTAACAGTAACCCTGGGAAGGTAAATCAGCCTGCTGTTAGGCTTCTTGCCAAGGAAAAAGCCGTGAAAGCAGCCATGTTGTGGCACTTTTGCACTCCCTTTTGGATGCCTTTCACAGCTCCAGTGTGCCTGGAACTCAGGGCTTCCTGATTTTAAAAATCCTAGCCCTAGGCCGAACCCCAACCCTAAGACGAGAAAGGCAAATCAGCCAGGAATTAGGCATGTCCCCAAGGAAAAAGCTGTGGAGGCAGGCATGTTGTGGTACTTTTGCGCTCTTCTTGGCTAGTCCTTCGCAGCTGCTGTGTTCTTGGAACTCAGGGCTTTCTGGTTAATAGAACCCTTACCCTAGGCGTAACTCAAACCTTAAGCCTAGGAAGGAAAATCAGCCTATGGTTCGGGATGGTCTCATGGAAATATCAGTGGTGGCAGCCAAGTTGCGTCACTTTTGCGCTCCCCTTGGGATGCCTTTCGCAGCTGCAGTGTGCCTGGAGCCCAGGGCTTCCTGGTTTTAAAAGTCCTAGGCCTAAGCCTAACAGTAACCCTAGGAAGGTAAATCAGCCGGGTATTAGGGTTCTTCCTAAGGGAAAAGCCGTGAAAGCAGCCATGTTGTGGCACTTCTGCACTCCCTTTGGGATGCCTTTGGCAGATGAAGTAAGCCTGGAACTCAGGGCTTCCTGGTTAAAGAAATCCAAGCCCTAGGCTGAAGCCTAACCCTAACCCTAGGCAGATAAATCAGCCTAGGTATAGGGATGGTGCCAAGGAAAAAGCTGTGAAAGCTGCCATGTTGTTGCACTTTTGTACTCCCCTTGGGATGCCTTGAACAGCTGCAGTGTGCCTGGAGCCCAGGGCTTCCTAGTTTTAAAAATCCTAGCCCTAGGCCTAAGCCTAACAGTAACCCTGGGAAGGTAAATCAGCCTGGTGTTAGGCTTCTTGCCAAGGAAAAAGCCGTGAAAGCAGCCATGTTGTGGCACTTTTGCACTCCCTTTTGGATGCCTTTCACAGCTCCAGTGTGCCTGGAACTCAGGGCTTCCTGATTTTAAAAATCCTAGCCCTAGGCCGAACCCCAACCCTAAGACGAGAAAGGCAAATCAGCCAGGAATTAGGCATGTCCCCAAGGAAAAAGCTGTGGAGGCAGGCATGTTGTGGTACTTTTGCGCTCTTCTTGGCTAGTCCTTCGCAGCTGCTGTGTTCTTGGAACTCAGGGCTTTCTGGTTAATAGACCCTTACCCTAGGCGTAACTCAAACCTTAACCCTAGGAAGGAAAATCAACCTATGGTTCGGGATGGTCTCATGGAAATATCAGTGGTGGCAGCCAAGTTGCGTCACTTTTGCGCTCCCCTTGGGATGCCTTTCGCAGCTGCAGTGTGCCTGGAGCCCAGGGCTTCCTGGTTTTAAAAGTCCTAGGCCTAAGCCTAACAGTAACCCTAGGAAGGTAAATCAGCCGGGTATTAGGCTTCTTCCTAAGGAAAAAGCCGTGAAAGCAGCCATGTTGTGGCACTTCTGCACTCCCTTTGGGATGCCTTTGGCAGATGAAGTAAGCCTGGAACTCAGGGATTCCTGGTTAAAGAAATCCAAGCCCTAGGCTGAACCCTAACCCTAACCCTAGGCAGATAAATCAGCCTAGGTATAGGGATGGTGCCAAGGAAAAAGCTGTGAAAGCTGCCATGTTGTTGCACTTTTGTACTCCCCTTGGGATGCCTTGAACAGCTGCAGTGTGCCTGGAGCCCAGGGCTTCCTAGTTTTAAAAATCCTAGCCCTAGGCCTAAGCCTAACAGTAACCCTGGGAAGGTAAATCAGCCTGGTGTTAGGCTTCTTGCCAAGGAAAAAGCCGTGAAAGCAGCCATGTTGTGGCACTTTTGCACTCCCTTTTGGATGCCTTTCACAGCTCCAGTGTGCCTGGAACTCAGGGCTTCCTGATTTTAAAAATCCTAGCCCTAGGCTGAACCCCAACCCTAAGACGAGAAAGGCAAATCAGCCAGGAATTAGGCATGTCCCCAAGGAAAAAGCTGTGGAGGCAGGCATGTTGTGGTACTTTTGCGCTCTTCTTGGGTAGTCCTTCGCAGCTGCTGTGTTCTTGGAACTCAGGGCTTTCTGGTTAATAGAACCCTTACCCTAGGCGTAACTCAAACCTTAAGCCTAGGAAGGAAAATCAGCCTATGGTTCGGGATGGTCTCATGGAAATATCAGTGGTGGCAGCCAAGTTGCGTCACTTTTGCGCTCCCCTTGGGATGCCTTTCGCAGCTGCAGTGTGCCTGGAGCCCAGGGCTTCCTGGTTTTAAAAGTCCTAGGCCTAAGCCTAACAGTAACCCTAGGAAGGTAAATCAGCCGGGTATTAGGGTTCTTCCTAAGGGAAAAGCCGTGAAAGCAGCCATGTTGTGGCACTTCTGCACTCCCTTTGGGATGCCTTTGGCAGATGAAGTAAGACTGGAACTCAGGGCTTCCTGGTTAAAGAAATCCAAGCCCTAGGCTGAACCCTAACCCTAACCCTAGGCAGATAAATCAGCCTAGGTATAGGGATGGTGCCAAGGAAAAAGCTGTGAAAGCTGCCATGTTGTTGCACTTTTGTACTCCCCTTGGGATGCCTTGAACAGCTGCAGTGTGCCTGGAGCCCAGGGCTTCCTAGTTTTAAAAATCCTAGCCCTAGGCCTAAGCCTAACAGTAACCCTGGGAAGGTAAATCAGCCTGGTGTTAGGCTTCTTGCCAAGGAAAAAGCCGTGAAAGCAGCCATGTTGTGGCACTTTTGCACTCCCTTTTGGATGCCTTTCACAGCTCCAGTGTGCCTGGAACTCAGGGCTTCCTGATTTTAAAAATCCTAGCCCTAGGCCGAACCCCAACCCTAAGACGAGAAAGGCAAATCAGCCAGGAATTAGGCATGTCCCCAAGGAAAAAGCTGTGGAGGCAGGCATGTTGTGCTACTTTTGCGCTCTTCTTGGCTAGTCCTTCGCAGCTGCTGTGTTCTTGGAACTCAGGGCTTTCTGGTTAATAGACCCTTACCCTAGGCGTAACTCAAACCTTAAGCCCAGGAAGGAAAATCAACCTATGGTTCGGGATGGTCTCATGGAAATATCAGTGGTGGCAGCCAAGTTGCGTCACTTTTGCGCTCCCCTTGGGATGCCTTTCGCAGCTGCAGTGTGCCTGGAGCCCAGGGCTTCCTGGTTTTAAAAGTCCTAGGCCTAAGCCTAACAGTAACCCTAGGAAGGTAAATCAGCCGGGTATTAGGGTTCTTCCTAAGGAAAAAGCCGTGAAAGCAGCCATGTTGTGGCACTTCTGCACTCCCTTTGGGATGCCTTTGGCAGATGAAGTAAGCCTGGAACTCAGGGCTTCCTGGTTAAAGAAATCCAAGCCCTAGGCTGAACCCTAACCCTAACCCTAGGCAGATAAATCAGCCTAGGTATAGGGATGGTGCCAAGGAAAAAGCTGTGAAAGCTGCCATGTTGTTGCACTTTTGTACTCCCCTTGGGATGCCTTGAACAGCTGCAGTGTGCCTGGAGCCCAGGGCTTCCTAGTTTCAAAAATCCTAGCCCTAGGCCTAAGCCTAACAGTAACCCTGGGAAGGTAAATCAGCCTGCTGTTAGGCTTCTTGCCAAGGAAAAAGCCGTGAAAGCAGCCATGTTGTGGCACTTTTGCACTCCCTTTTGGATGCCTTTCACAGCTCCAGTGTGCCTGGAACTCAGGGCTTCCTGATTTTAAAAATCCTAGCCCTAGGCCGAACCCCAGCCCTAAGACGAGAAAGGCAAATCAGCCAGGAATTAGGCATGTCCCCAAGGAAAAAGCTGTGGAGGCAGGCATGTTGTGGTACTTTTGCGCTCTTCTTGGCTAGTCCTTCGCAGCTGCTGTGTTCTTGGAACTCAGGGCTTTCTGGTTAATAGAACCCTTACCCTAGACGTAACTCAAACCTTAAGCCTAGGAAGGAAAATCAGCCTATGGTTCGGGATGGTCTCATGGAAATATCAGTGGTGGCAGCCAAGTTGCGTCACTTTTGCGCTCCCCTTGGGATGCCTTTCGCAGCTGCAGTGTGCCTGGAGCCCAGGGCTTCCTGGTTTTAAAAGTCCTAGGCCTAAGCCTAACAGTAACCCTAGGAAGGTAAATCAGCCGGGTATTAGGGTTCTTCCTAAGGGAAAAGCCGTGAAAGCAGCCATGTTGTGGCACTTCTGCACTCCCTTTGGGATGCCTTTGGCAGATGAAGTAAGCCTGGAACTCAGGGCTTCCTGGTTAAAGAAATCCAAGCCCTAGGCTGAAGCCTAACCCTAACCCTAGGCAGATAAATCAGCCTAGGTATAGGGATGGTGCCAAGGAAAAAGCTGTGAAAGCTGCCATGTTGTTGCACTTTTGTACTCCCCTTGGGATGCCTTGAACAGCTGCAGTGTGCCTGGAGCCCAGGGCTTCCTAGTTTCAAAAATCCTAGCCCTAGGCCTAAGCCTAACAGTAACCCTGGGAAGGTAAATCAGCCTGCTGTTAGGCTTCTTGCCAAGGAAAAAGCCGTGAAAGCAGCCATGTTGTGGCACTTTTGCACTCCCTTTTGGATGCCTTTCACAGCTCCAGTGTGCCTGGAACTCAGGGCTTCCTGATTTTAAAAATCCTAGCCCTAGGCCGAACCCCAGCCCTAAGACGAGAAAGGCAAATCAGCCAGGAATTAGGCATGTCCCCAAGGAAAAAGCTGTGGAGGCAGGCATGTTGTGGTACTTTTGCGCTCTTCTTGGCTAGTCCTTCGCAGCTGCTGTGTTCTTGGAACTCAGGGCTTTCTGGTTAATAGAACCCTTACCCTAGGCGTAACTCAAACCTTAAGCCTAGGAAGGAAAATCAGCCTATGGTTCGGGATGGTCTCATGGAAATATCAGTGGTGGCAGCCAAGTTGCGTCACTTTTGCGCTCCCCTTGGGATGCCTTTCGCAGCTGCAGTGTGCCTGGAGCCCAGGGCTTCCTGGTTTTAAAAGTCCTAGGCCTAAGCCTAACAGTAACCCTAGGAAGGTAAATCAGCCGGGTATTAGGGTTCTTCCTAAGGGAAAAGCCGTGAAAGCAGCCATGTTGTGGCACTTCTGCACTCCCTTTGGGATGCCTTTGGCAGATGAAGTAAGCCTGGAACTCAGGGCTTCCTGGTTAAAGAAATCCAAGCCCTAGGCTGAACCCTAACCCTAACCCTAGGCAGATAAATCAGCCTAGGTATAGGGATGGTGCCAAGGAAAAAGCTGTGAAAGCTGCCATGTTGTTGCACTTTTGTACTCCCCTTGGGATGCCTTGAACAGCTGCAGTGTGCCTGGAGCCCAGGGCTTCCTAGTTTCAAAAATCCTAGCCCTAGGCCTAAGCCTAACAGTAACCCTGGGAAGGTAAATCAGCCTGCTGTTAGGCTTCTTGCCAAGGAAAAAGCCGTGAAAGCAGCCATGTTGTGGCACTTTTGCACTCCCTTTTGGATGCCTTTCACAGCTCCAGTGTGCCTGGAACTCAGGGCTTCCTGATTTTAAAAATCCTAGCCCTAGGCCGAACCCCAGCCCTAAGACGAGAAAGGCAAATCAGCCAGGAATTAGGCATGTCCCCAAGGAAAAAGCTGTGGAGGCAGGCATGTTGTGGTACTTTTGCGCTCTTCTTGGCTAGTCCTTCGCAGCTGCTGTGTTCTTGGAACTCAGGGCTTTCTGGTTAATAGAACCCTTACCCTAGGCGTAACTCAAACCTTAAGCCTAGGAAGGAAAATCAGCCTATGGTTCGGGATGGTCTCATGGAAATATCAGTGGTGGCAGCCAAGTTGCGTCACTTTTGCGCTCCCCTTGGGATGCCTTTCGCAGCTGCAGTGTGCCTGGAGCCCAGGGCTTCCTGGTTTTAAAAGTCCTAGGCCTAAGCCTAACAGTAACCCTAGGAAGGTAAATCAGCCGGGTATTAGGGTTCTTCCTAAGGGAAAAGCCGTGAAAGCAGCCATGTTGTGGCACTTCTGCACTCCCTTTGGGATGCCTTTGGCAGATGAAGTAAGCCTGGAACTCAGGGCTTCCTGGTTAAAGAAATCCAAGCCCTAGGCTGAACCCTAACCCTAACCCTAGGCAGATAAATCAGCCTAGGTATAGGGATGGTGCCAAGGAAAAAGCTGTGAAAGCTGCCATGTTGTTGCACTTTTGTACTCCCCTTGGGATGCCTTGAACAGCTGCAGTGTGCCTGGAGCCCAGGGCTTCCTAGTTTTAAAAATCCTAGCCCTAGGCCTAAGCCTAACAGTAACCCTGGGAAGGTAAATCAGCCTGGTGTTAGGCTTCTTGCCAAGGAAAAAGCCGTGAAAGCAGCCATGTTGTGGCACTTTTGCACTCCCTTTTGGATGCCTTTCACAGCTCCAGTGTGCCTGGAACTCAGGGCTTCCTGATTTTAAAAATCCTAGCCCTAGGCCGAACCCCAACCCTAAGACGAGAAAGGCAAATCAGCCAGGAATTAGGCATGTCCCCAAGGAAAAAGCTGTGGAGGCAGGCATGTTGTGGTACTTTTGCGCTCTTCTTGGCTAGTCCTTCGCAGCTGCTGTGTTCTTGGAACTCAGGGCTTTCTGGTTAATAGACCCTTACCCTAGGCGTAACTCAAACCTTAAGCCCAGGAAGGAAAATCAACCTATGGTTCGGGATGGTCTCATGGAAATATCAGTGGTGGCAGCCAAGTTGCGTCACTTTTGCGCTCCCCTTGGGATGCCTTTCGCAGCTGCAGTGTGCCTGGAGCCCAGGGCTTCCTGGTTTTAAAAGTCCTAGGCCTAAGCCTAACAGTAACCCTAGGAAGGTAAATCAGCCGGGTATTAGGGTTCTTCCTAAGGAAAAAGCCGTGAAAGCAGCCATGTTGTGGCACTTCTGCACTCCCTTTGGGATGCCTTTGGCAGATGAAGTAAGCCTGGAACTCAGGGCTTCCTGGTTAAAGAAATCCAAGCCCTAGGCTGAACCCTAACCCTAACCCTAGGCAGATAAATCAGCCTAGGTATAGGGATGGTGCCAAGGAAAAAGCTGTGAAAGCTGCCATGTTGTTGCACTTTTGTACTCCCCTTGGGATGCCTTGAACAGCTGCAGTGTGCCTGGAGCCCAGGGCTTCCTAGTTTTAAAAATCCTAGCCCTAGGCCTAAGCCTAACAGTAACCCTGGGAAGGTAAATCAGCCTGCTGTTAGGCTTCTTGCCAAGGAAAAAGCCGTGAAAGCAGCCATGTTGTGGCACTTTTGCACTCCCTTTTGGATGCCTTTCACAGCTCCAGTGTGCCTGGAACTCAGGGCTTCCTGATTTTAAAAATCCTAGCCCTAGGCTGAACCCCAACCCTAAGACGAGAAAGGCAAATCAGCCAGGAATTAGGCATGTCCCCAAGGAAAAAGCTGTGGAGGCAGGCATGTTGTGGTACTTTTGCGCTCTTCTTGGCTAGTCCTTCGCAGCTGCTGTGTTCTTGGAACTCAGGGCTTTCTGGTTAATAGAACCCTTACCCTAGGCGTAACTCAAACCTTAACCCTAGGAAGGAAAATCAGCCTATGGTTCGGGATGGTCTCATGGAAATATCAGTGGTGGCAGCCAAGTTGCGTCACTTTTGCGCTCCCCTTGGGATGCCTTTCGCAGCTGCAGTGTGCCTGGAGCCCAGGGCTTCCTGGTTTTAAAAGTCCTAGGCCTAAGCCTAACAGTAACCCTAGGAAGGTAAATCAGCCGGGTATTAGGGTTCTTCCTAAGGAAAAAGCCGTGAAAGCAGCCATGTTGTGGCACTTCTGCACTCCCTTTGGGATGCCTTTGGCAGATGAAGTAAGCCTGGAACTCAGGGCTTCCTGGTTAAAGAAATCCAAGCCCTAGGCTGAACCCTAACCCTAACCCTAGGCAGATAAATCAGCCTAGGTATAGGGATGGTGCCAAGGAAAAAGCTGTGAAAGCTGCCATGTTGTTGCACTTTTGTACTCCCCTTGGGATGCCTTGAACAGCTGCAGTGTGCCTGGAGCCCAGGGCTTCCTAGTTTCAAAAATCCTAGCCCTAGGCCTAAGCCTAACAGTAACCCTGGGAAGGTAAATCAGCCTGCTGTTAGGCTTCTTGCCAAGGAAAAAGCCGTGAAAGCAGCCATGTTGTGGCACTTTTGCACTCCCTTTTGGATGCCTTTCACAGCTCCAGTGTGCCTGGAACTCAGGGCTTCCTGATTTTAAAAATCCTAGCCCTAGGCCGAACCCCAGCCCTAAGACGAGAAAGGCAAATCAGCCAGGAATTAGGCATGTCCCCAAGGAAAAAGCTGTGGAGGCAGGCATGTTGTGGTACTTTTGCGCTCTTCTTGGCTAGTCCTTCGCAGCTGCTGTGTTCTTGGAACTCAGGGCTTTCTGGTTAATAGAACCCTTACCCTAGGCGTAACTCAAACCTTAAGCCTAGGAAGGAAAATCAGCCTATGGTTCGGGATGGTCTCATGGAAATATCAGTGGTGGCAGCCAAGTTGCGTCACTTTTGCGCTCCCCTTGGGATGCCTTTCGCAGCTGCAGTGTGCCTGGAGCCCAGGGCTTCCTGGTTTTAAAAGTCCTAGGCCTAAGCCTAACAGTAACCCTAGGAAGGTAAATCAGCCGGGTATTAGGGTTCTTCCTAAGGGAAAAGCCGTGAAAGCAGCCATGTTGTGGCACTTCTGCACTCCCTTTGGGATGCCTTTGGCAGATGAAGTAAGCCTGGAACTCAGGGCTTCCTGGTTAAAGAAATCCAAGCCCTAGGCTGAAGCCTAACCCTAACCCTAGGCAGATAAATCAGCCTAGGTATAGGGATGGTGCCAAGGAAAAAGCTGTGAAAGCTGCCATGTTGTTGCACTTTTGTACTCCCCTTGGGATGCCTTGAACAGCTGCAGTGTGCCTGGAGCCCAGGGCTTCCTAGTTTTAAAAATCCTAGCCCTAGGCCTAAGCCTAACAGTAACCCTGGGAAGGTAAATCAGCCTGGTGTTAGGCTTCTTGCCAAGGAAAAAGCCGTGAAAGCAGCCATGTTGTGGCACTTTTGCACTCCCTTTTGGATGCCTTTCACAGCTCCAGTGTGCCTGGAACTCAGGGCTTCCTGATTTTAAAAATCCTAGCCCTAGGCCGAACCCCAACCCTAAGACGAGAAAGGCAAATCAGCCAGGAATTAGGCATGTCCCCAAGGAAAAAGCTGTGGAGGCAGGCATGTTGTGGTACTTTTGCGCTCTTCTTGGCTAGTCCTTCGCAGCTGCTGTGTTCTTGGAACTCAGGGCTTTCTGGTTAATAGAGCCCTTACCCTAGGCGTAACTCAAACCTTAACCCTAGGAAGGAAAATCAGCCTATGGTTCGGGATGGTCTCATGGAAATATCAGTGGTGGCAGCCAAGTTGCATCACTTTTGCGCTCCCCTTGGGATGCCTTTCGCAGCTGCAGTGTGCCTGGAGCCCAGGGCTTCCTGGTTTTAAAAGTCCTAGGCCTAAGCCTAACAGTAACCCTAGGAAGGTAAATCAGCCGGGTATTAGGGTTCTTCCTAAGGAAAAAGCCGTGAAAGCAGCCATGTTGTGGCACTTCTGCACTCCCTTTGGGATGCCTTTGGCAGATGAAGTAAGCCTGGAACTCAGGGCTTCCTGGTTAAAGAAATCCAAGCCCTAGGCTGAACCCTAACCCTAACCCTAGGCAGATAAATCAGCCTAGGTATAGGGATGGTGCCAAGGAAAAAGCTGTGAAAGCTGCCATGTTGTTGCACTTTTGTACTCCCCTTGGGATGCCTTGAACAGCTGCAGTGTGCCTGGAGCCCAGGGCTTCCTAGTTTTAAAAATCCTAGCCCTAGGCCTAAGCCTAACAGTAACCCTGGGAAGGTAAATCAGCCTGGTGTTAGGCTTCTTGCCAAGGAAAAAGCCGTGAAAGCAGCCATGTTGTGGCACTTTTGCACTCCCTTTTGGATGCCTTTCACAGCTCCAGTGTGCCTGGAACTCAGGGCTTCCTGATTTTAAAAATCCTAGCCCTAGGCTGAACCCCAACCCTAAGACGAGAAAGGCAAATCAGCCAGGAATTAGGCATGTCCCCAAGGAAAAAGCTGTGGAGGCAGGCATGTTGTGGTACTTTTGCGCTCTTCTTGGCTAGTCCTTCGCAGCTGCTGTGTTCTTGGAACTCAGGGCTTTCTGGTTAATAGAACCCTTACCCTAGGCGTAACTCAAACCTTAACCCTAGGAAGGAAAATCAGCCTATGGTTCGGGATGGTCTCATGGAAATATCAGTGGTGGCAGCCAAGTTGCGTCACTTTTGCGCTCCCCTTGGGATGCCTTTCGCAGCTGCAGTGTGCCTGGAGCCCAGGGCTTCCTGGTTTTAAAAGTCCTAGGCCTAAGCCTAACAGTAACCCTAGGAAGGTAAATCAGCCGGGTATTAGGGTTCTTCCTAAGGAAAAAGCCGTGAAAGCAGCCATGTTGTGGCACTTCTGCACTCCCTTTGGGATGCCTTTGGCAGATGAAGTAAGCCTGGAACTCAGGGCTTCCTGGTTAAAGAAATCCAAGCCCTAGGCTGAACCCTAACCCTAACCCTAGGCAGATAAATCAGCCTAGGTATAGGGATGGTGCCAAGGAAAAAGCTGTGAAAGCTGCCATGTTGTTGCACTTTTGTACTCCCCTTGGGATGCCTTGAACAGCTGCAGTGTGCCTGGAGCC
Organism: Ammospiza nelsoni; assembly: GCF_027579445.1. Lineage (NCBI taxonomy): Eukaryota > Metazoa > Chordata > Aves > Passeriformes > Passerellidae > Ammospiza > Ammospiza nelsoni. The sequence continues at coordinate 50,118 of NW_026683212.1, read as the reverse complement.
CAGGGCTTCCTAGTTTCAAAAATCCTAGCCCTAGGCCTAAGCCTAACAGTAACCCTGGGAAGGTAAATCAGCCTGGTGTTAGGCTTCTTGCCAAGGAAAAAGCCGTGAAAGCAGCCATGTTGTGGCACTTTTGCACTCCCTTTTGGATGCCTTTCACAGCTCCAGTGTGCCTGGAACTCAGGGCTTCCTGATTTTAAAAATCCTAGCCCTAGGCCGAACCCCAGCCCTAAGACGAGAAAGGCAAATCAGCCAGGAATTAGGCATGTCCCCAAGGAAAAAGCTGTGGAGGCAGGCATGTTGTGGTACTTTTGCGCTCTTCTTGGCTAGTCCTTCGCAGCTGCTGTGTTCTTGGAACTCAGGGCTTTCTGGTTAATAGAACCCTTACCCTAGGCGTAACTCAAACCTTAAGCCTAGGAAGGAAAATCAGCCTATGGTTCGGGATGGTCTCATGGAAATATCAGTGGTGGCAGCCAAGTTGCGTCACTTTTGCGCTCCCCTTGGGATGCCTTTCGCAGCTGCAGTGTGCCTGGAGCCCAGGGCTTCCTGGTTTTAAAAGTCCTAGGCCTAAGCCTAACAGTAACCCTAGGAAGGTAAATCAGCCGGGTATTAGGGTTCTTCCTAAGGGAAAAGCCGTGAAAGCAGCCATGTTGTGGCACTTCTGCACTCCCTTTGGGATGCCTTTGGCAGATGAAGTAAGCCTGGAACTCAGGGCTTCCTGGTTAAAGAAATCCAAGCCCTAGGCTGAACCCTAACCCTAACCCTAGGCAGATAAATCAGCCTAGGTATAGGGATGGTGCCAAGGAAAAAGCTGTGAAAGCTGCCATGTTGTTGCACTTTTGTACTCCCCTTGGGATGCCTTGAACAGCTGCAGTGTGCCTGGAGCCCAGGGCTTCCTAGTTTCAAAAATCCTAGCCCTAGGCCTAAGCCTAACAGTAACCCTGGGAAGGTAAATCAGCCTGCTGTTAGGCTTCTTGCCAAGGAAAAAGCCGTGAAAGCAGCCATGTTGTGGCACTTTTGCACTCCCTTTTGGATGCCTTTCACAGCTCCAGTGTGCCTGGAACTCAGGGCTTCCTGATTTTAAAAATCCTAGCCCTAGGCCGAACCCCAGCCCTAAGACGAGAAAGGCAAATCAGCCAGGAATTAGGCATGTCCCCAAGGAAAAAGCTGTGGAGGCAGGCATGTTGTGGTACTTTTGCGCTCTTCTTGGCTAGTCCTTCGCAGCTGCTGTGTTCTTGGAACTCAGGGCTTTCTGGTTAATAGAACCCTTACCCTAGGCGTAACTCAAACCTTAAGCCTAGGAAGGAAAATCAGCCTATGGTTCGGGATGGTCTCATGGAAATATCAGTGGTGGCAGCCAAGTTGCGTCACTTTTGCGCTCCCCTTGGGATGCCTTTCGCAGCTGCAGTGTGCCTGGAGCCCAGGGCTTCCTGGTTTTAAAAGTCCTAGGCCTAAGCCTAACAGTAACCCTAGGAAGGTAAATCAGCCGGGTATTAGGGTTCTTCCTAAGGGAAAAGCCGTGAAAGCAGCCATGTTGTGGCACTTCTGCACTCCCTTTGGGATGCCTTTGGCAGATGAAGTAAGCCTGGAACTCAGGGCTTCCTGGTTAAAGAAATCCAAGCCCTAGGCTGAACCCTAACCCTAACCCTAGGCAGATAAATCAGCCTAGGTATAGGGATGGTGCCAAGGAAAAAGCTGTGAAAGCTGCCATGTTGTTGCACTTTTGTACTCCCCTTGGGATGCCTTGAACAGCTGCAGTGTGCCTGGAGCCCAGGGCTTCCTAGTTTTAAAAATCCTAGCCCTAGGCCTAAGCCTAACAGTAACCCTGGGAAGGTAAATCAGCCTGGTGTTAGGCTTCTTGCCAAGGAAAAAGCCGTGAAAGCAGCCATGTTGTGGCACTTTTGCACTCCCTTTTGGATGCCTTTCACAGCTCCAGTGTGCCTGGAACTCAGGGCTTCCTGATTTTAAAAATCCTAGCCCTAGGCCGAACCCCAACCCTAAGACGAGAAAGGCAAATCAGCCAGGAATTAGGCATGTCCCCAAGGAAAAAGCTGTGGAGGCAGGCATGTTGTGGTACTTTTGCGCTCTTCTTGGCTAGTCCTTCGCAGCTGCTGTGTTCTTGGAACTCAGGGCTTTCTGGTTAATAGACCCTTACCCTAGGCGTAACTCAAACCTTAAGCCCAGGAAGGAAAATCAACCTATGGTTCGGGATGGTCTCATGGAAATATCAGTGGTGGCAGCCAAGTTGCGTCACTTTTGCGCTCCCCTTGGGATGCCTTTCGCAGCTGCAGTGTGCCTGGAGCCCAGGGCTTCCTGGTTTTAAAAGTCCTAGGCCTAAGCCTAACAGTAACCCTAGGAAGGTAAATCAGCCGGGTATTAGGGTTCTTCCTAAGGAAAAAGCCGTGAAAGCAGCCATGTTGTGGCACTTCTGCACTCCCTTTGGGATGCCTTTGGCAGATGAAGTAAGCCTGGAACTCAGGGCTTCCTGGTTAAAGAAATCCAAGCCCTAGGCTGAACCCTAACCCTAACCCTAGGCAGATAAATCAGCCTAGGTATAGGGATGGTGCCAAGGAAAAAGCTGTGAAAGCTGCCATGTTGTTGCACTTTTGTACTCCCCTTGGGATGCCTTGAACAGCTGCAGTGTGCCTGGAGCCCAGGGCTTCCTAGTTTTAAAAATCCTAGCCCTAGGCCTAAGCCTAACAGTAACCCTGGGAAGGTAAATCAGCCTGCTGTTAGGCTTCTTGCCAAGGAAAAAGCCGTGAAAGCAGCCATGTTGTGGCACTTTTGCACTCCCTTTTGGATGCCTTTCACAGCTCCAGTGTGCCTGGAACTCAGGGCTTCCTGATTTTAAAAATCCTAGCCCTAGGCTGAACCCCAACCCTAAGACGAGAAAGGCAAATCAGCCAGGAATTAGGCATGTCCCCAAGGAAAAAGCTGTGGAGGCAGGCATGTTGTGGTACTTTTGCGCTCTTCTTGGCTAGTCCTTCGCAGCTGCTGTGTTCTTGGAACTCAGGGCTTTCTGGTTAATAGAACCCTTACCCTAGGCGTAACTCAAACCTTAACCCTAGGAAGGAAAATCAGCCTATGGTTCGGGATGGTCTCATGGAAATATCAGTGGTGGCAGCCAAGTTGCGTCACTTTTGCGCTCCCCTTGGGATGCCTTTCGCAGCTGCAGTGTGCCTGGAGCCCAGGGCTTCCTGGTTTTAAAAGTCCTAGGCCTAAGCCTAACAGTAACCCTAGGAAGGTAAATCAGCCGGGTATTAGGGTTCTTCCTAAGGGAAAAGCCGTGAAAGCAGCCATGTTGTGGCACTTCTGCACTCCCTTTGGGATGCCTTTGGCAGATGAAGTAAGCCTGGAACTCAGGGCTTCCTGGTTAAAGAAATCCAAGCCCTAGGCTGAAGCCTAACCCTAACCCTAGGCAGATAAATCAGCCTAGGTATAGGGATGGTGCCAAGGAAAAAGCTGTGAAAGCTGCCATGTTGTTGCACTTTTGTACTCCCCTTGGGATGCCTTGAACAGCTGCAGTGTGCCTGGAGCCCAGGGCTTCCTAGTTTCAAAAATCCTAGCCCTAGGCCTAAGCCTAACAGTAACCCTGGGAAGGTAAATCAGCCTGCTGTTAGGCTTCTTGCCAAGGAAAAAGCCGTGAAAGCAGCCATGTTGTGGCACTTTTGCACTCCCTTTTGGATGCCTTTCACAGCTCCAGTGTGCCTGGAACTCAGGGCTTCCTGATTTTAAAAATCCTAGCCCTAGGCCGAACCCCAGCCCTAAGACGAGAAAGGCAAATCAGCCAGGAATTAGGCATGTCCCCAAGGAAAAAGCTGTGGAGGCAGGCATGTTGTGGTACTTTTGCGCTCTTCTTGGCTAGTCCTTCGCAGCTGCTGTGTTCTTGGAACTCAGGGCTTTCTGGTTAATAGAACCCTTACCCTAGGCGTAACTCAAACCTTAAGCCTAGGAAGGAAAATCAGCCTATGGTTCGGGATGGTCTCATGGAAATATCAGTGGTGGCAGCCAAGTTGCGTCACTTTTGCGCTCCCCTTGGGATGCCTTTCGCAGCTGCAGTGTGCCTGGAGCCCAGGGCTTCCTGGTTTTAAAAGTCCTAGGCCTAAGCCTAACAGTAACCCTAGGAAGGTAAATCAGCCGGGTATTAGGGTTCTTCCTAAGGGAAAAGCCGTGAAAGCAGCCATGTTGTGGCACTTCTGCACTCCCTTTGGGATGCCTTTGGCAGATGAAGTAAGCCTGGAACTCAGGGCTTCCTGGTTAAAGAAATCCAAGCCCTAGGCTGAAGCCTAACCCTAACCCTAGGCAGATAAATCAGCCTAGGTATAGGGATGGTGCCAAGGAAAAAGCTGTGAAAGCTGCCATGTTGTTGCACTTTTGTACTCCCCTTGGGATGCCTTGAACAGCTGCAGTGTGCCTGGAGCCCAGGGCTTCCTAGTTTCAAAAATCCTAGCCCTAGGCCTAAGCCTAACAGTAACCCTGGGAAGGTAAATCAGCCTGGTGTTAGGCTTCTTGCCAAGGAAAAAGCCGTGAAAGCAGCCATGTTGTGGCACTTTTGCACTCCCTTTTGGATGCCTTTCACAGCTCCAGTGTGCCTGGAACTCAGGGCTTCCTGATTTTAAAAATCCTAGGCCCTAAGACGAGAAAGGCAAATCAGCCAGGATTAGGCATGTCCCCAAGGAAAAAGCTGTGGAGGCAGGCATGTTGTGGTACTTTTGCGCTCTTCTTGGCTAGTCCTTCGCAGCTGCTGTGTTCTTGGAACTCAGGGCTTTCTGGTTAATAGAACCCTTACCCTAGGCGTAACTCAAACCTTAAGCCTAGGAAGGAAAATCAGCCTATGGTTCGGGATGGTCTCATGGAAATATCAGTGGTGGCAGCCAAGTTGCATCACTTTGCGCTCCCCTTGGGATGCCTTTCGCAGCTGCAGTGTGCCTGGAGCCCAGGGCTTCCTGTTTTAAAAGTCCTAGGCCTAAGCCTAACAGTAACCCTAGGAAGGTAAATCAGCCGGGTATTAGGGTTCTTCCTAAGGGAAAAGCCGTGAAAGCAGCCATGTTGTGGCACTTCTGCACTCCCTTTGGGATGCCTTTGGCAGATGAAGTAAGCCTGGAACTCAGGGCTTCCTGGTTAAAGAAATCCAAGCCCTAGGCTGAAGCCTAACCCTAACCCTAGGCAGATAAATCAGCCTAGGTATAGGGATGGTGCCAAGGAAAAAGCTGTGAAAGCTGCCATGTTGTTGCACTTTTGTACTCCCCTTGGGATGCCTTGAACAGCTGCAGTGTGCCTGGAGCCCAGGGCTTCCTAGTTTTAAAAATCCTAGCCCTAGGCCTAAGCCTAACAGTAACCCTGGGAAGGTAAATCAGCCTGGTGTTAGGCTTCTTGCCAAGGAAAAAGCCGTGAAAGCAGCCATGTTGTGGCACTTTTGCACTCCCTTTTGGATGCCTTTCACAGCTCCAGTGTGCCTGGAACTCAGGGCTTCCTGATTTTAAAAATCCTAGCCCTAGGCCGAACCCCAACCCTAAGACGAGAAAGGCAAATCAGCCAGGAATTAGGCATGTCCCCAAGGAAAAAGCTGTGGAGGCAGGCATGTTGTGGTACTTTTGCGCTCTTCTTGGCTAGTCCTTCGCAGCTGCTGTGTTCTTGGAACTCAGGGCTTTCTGGTTAATAGAGCCCTTACCCTAGGCGTAACTCAAACCTTAACCCTAGGAAGGAAAATCAGCCTATGGTTCGGGATGGTCTCATGGAAATATCAGTGGTGGCAGCCAAGTTGCATCACTTTTGCGCTCCCCTTGGGATGCCTTTCGCAGCTGCAGTGTGCCTGGAGCCCAGGGCTTCCTGGTTTTAAAAGTCCTAGGCCTAAGCCTAACAGTAACCCTAGGAAGGTAAATCAGCCGGGTATTAGGGTTCTTCCTAAGGAAAAAGCCGTGAAAGCAGCCATGTTGTGGCACTTCTGCACTCCCTTTGGGATGCCTTTGGCAGATGAAGTAAGCCTGGAACTCAGGGCTTCCTGGTTAAAGAAATCCAAGCCCTAGGCTGAACCCTAACCCTAACCCTAGGCAGATAAATCAGCCTAGGTATAGGGATGGTGCCAAGGAAAAAGCTGTGAAAGCTGCCATGTTGTTGCACTTTTGTACTCCCCTTGGGATGCCTTGAACAGCTGCAGTGTGCCTGGAGCCCAGGGCTTCCTAGTTTTAAAAATCCTAGCCCTAGGCCTAAGCCTAACAGTAACCCTGGGAAGGTAAATCAGCCTGGTGTTAGGCTTCTTGCCAAGGAAAAAGCCGTGAAAGCAGCCATGTTGTGGCACTTTTGCACTCCCTTTTGGATGCCTTTCACAGCTCCAGTGTGCCTGGAACTCAGGGCTTCCTGATTTTAAAAATCCTAGCCCTAGGCTGAACCCCAACCCTAAGACGAGAAAGGCAAATCAGCCAGGAATTAGGCATGTCCCCCAAGGAAAAAGCTGTGGAGGCAGGCATGTTGTGGTACTTTTGCGCTCTTCTTGGCTAGTCCTTCGCAGCTGCTGTGTTCTTGGAACTCAGGGCTTTCTGGTTAATAGAACCCTTACCCTAGGCGTAACTCAAACCTTAACCCTAGGAAGGAAAATCAGCCTATGGTTCGGGATGGTCTCATGGAAATATCAGTGGTGGCAGCCAAGTTGCGTCACTTTTGCGCTCCCCTTGGGATGCCTTTCGCAGCTGCAGTGTGCCTGGAGCCCAGGGCTTCCTGGTTTTAAAAGTCCTAGGCCTAAGCCTAACAGTAACCCTAGGAAGGTAAATCAGCCGGGTATTAGGGTTCTTCCTAAGGAAAAAGCCGTGAAAGCAGCCATGTTGTGGCACTTCTGCACTCCCTTTGGGATGCCTTTGGCAGATGAAGTAAGCCTGGAACTCAGGGCTTCCTGGTTAAAGAAATCCAAGCCCTAGGCTGAACCCTAAACCTAACCCTAGGCAGATAAATCAGCCTAGGTATAGGAATGGTGCCAAGGAAAAAGCTGTGAAAGCTGCCATGTTGTTGCACTTTTGTACTCCCCTTGGGATGCCTTGAACAGCTGCAGTGTGCCTGGAGCCCAGGGCTTCCTAGTTTTAAAAATCCTAGCCCTAGGCCTAAGCCTAACAGTAACCCTGGGAAGGTAAATCAGCCTGGTGTTAGGCTTCTTGCCAAGGAAAAAGCCGTGAAAGCAGCCATGTTGTGGCACTTTTGCACTCCCTTTTGGATGCCTTTCACAGCTGCAGTGTGCCTGGAACTCAGGGCTTCCTGATTTTAAAAATCCTAGCCCTAGGCCGAACCCCAGCCCTAAGACGAGAAAGGCAAATCAGCCAGGAATTAGGCATGTCCCCAAGGAAAAAGCTGTGGAGGCAGGCATGTTGTGCTACTTTTGCGCTCTTCTTGGCTAGTCCTTCGCAGCTGCTGTGTTCTTGGAACTCAGGGCTTTCTGGTTAATAGAACCCTTACCCTAGGCGTAACTCAAACCTTAACCCTAGGAAGGAAAATCAGCCTATGGTTCGGGATGGTCTCATGGAAATATCAGTGGTGGCAGCCAAGTTGCGTCACTTTTGCGCTCCCCTTGGGATGCCTTTCGCAGCTGCAGTGTGCCTGGAGCCCAGGGCTTCCTGGTTTTAAAAGTCCTAGGCCTAAGCCTAACAGTAACCCTAGGAAGGTAAATCAGCCGGGTATTAGGGTTCTTCCTAAGGGAAAAGCCGTGAAAGCAGCCATGTTGTGGCACTTCTGCACTCCCTTTGGGATGCCTTTGGCAGATGAAGTAAGCCTGGAACTCAGGGCTTCCTGGTTAAAGAAATCCAAGCCCTAGGCTGAACCCTAACCCTAACCCTAGGCAGATAAATCAGCCTAGGTATAGGGATGGTGCCAAGGAAAAAGCTGTGAAAGCTGCCATGTTGTTGCACTTTTGTACTCCCCTTGGGATGCCTTGAACAGCTGCAGTGTGCCTGGAGCCCAGGGCTTCCTAGTTTTAAAAATCCTAGCCCTAGGCCTAAGCCTAACAGTAACCCTGGGAAGGTAAATCAGCCTGGTGTTAGGCTTCTTGCCAAGGAAAAAGCCGTGAAAGCAGCCATGTTGTGGCACTTTTGCACTCCCTTTTGGATGCCTTTCACAGCTCCAGTGTGCCTGGAACTCAGGGCTTCCTGATTTTAAAAATCCTAGCCCTAGGCCGAACCCCAACCCTAAGACGAGAAAGGCAAATCAGCCAGGAATTAGGCATGTCCCCAAGGAAAAAGCTGTGGAGGCAGGCATGTTGTGGTACTTTTGCGCTCTTCTTGGCTAGTCCTTCGCAGCTGCTGTGTTCTTGGAACTCAGGGCTTTCTGGTTAATAGAACCCTTACCCTAGGCGTAACTCAAACCTTAAGCCTAGGAAGGAAAATCAGCCTATGGTTCGGGATGGTCTCATGGAAATATCAGTGGTGGCAGCCAAGTTGCGTCACTTTTGCGCTCCCCTTGGGATGCCTTTCGCAGCTGCAGTGTGCCTGGAGCCCAGGGCTTCCTGGTTTTAAAAGTCCTAGGCCTAAGCCTAACAGTAACCCTAGGAAGGTAAATCAGCCGGGTATTAGGGTTCTTCCTAAGGGAAAAGCCGTGAAAGCAGCCATGTTGTGGCACTTTTGCACTCCCTTTTGGATGCCTTTCACAGCTCCAGTGTGCCTGGAACTCAGGGCTTCCTGCTTTTAAAAATCCTAGCCCTAGGCCGAACCCCAACCCTAAGACGAGAAAGGCAAATCAGCCAGGAATTAGGCATGTCCCCAAGGAAAAAGCTGTGGAGGCAGGCATGTTGTGGTACTTTTGCGCTCTTCTTGGCTAGTCCTTCGCAGCTGCTGTGTTCTTGGAACTCAGGGCTTTCTGGTTAATAGACCCTTACCCTAGGCGTAACTCAAAACTTAACCCTAGGAAGGAAAATCAACCTATGGTTCGGGATGGTCTCATGGAAATATCAGTGGTGGCAGCCAAGTTGCGTCACTTTTGCGCTCCCCTTGGGATGCCTTTCGCAGCTGCAGTGTGCCTGGAGCCCAGGGCTTCCTGGTTTTAAAAGTCCTAGGCCTAAGCCTAACAGTAACCCTAGGAAGGTAAATCAGCCGGGTATTAGGGTTCTTCCTAAGGAAAAAGCCGTGAAAGCAGCCATGTTGTGGCACTTCTGCACTCCCTTTGGGATGCCTTTGGCAGATGAAGTAAGCCTGGAACTCAGGGCTTCCTGGTTAAAGAAATCCAAGCCCTAGGCTGAACCCTAAACCTAACCCTAGGCAGATAAATCAGCCTAGGTATAGGAATGGTGCCAAGGAAAAAGCTGTGAAAGCTGCCATGTTGTTGCACTTTTGTACTCCCCTTGGGATGCCTTGAACAGCTGCAGTGTGCCTGGAGCCCAGGGCTTCCTAGTTTTAAAAATCCTAGCCCTAGGCCTAAGCCTAACAGTAACCCTGGGAAGGTAAATCAGCCTGGTGTTAGGCTTCTTGCCAAGGAAAAAGCCGTGAAAGCAGCCATGTTGTGGCACTTTTGCACTCCCTTTTGGATGCCTTTCACAGCTGCAGTGTGCCTGGAACTCAGGGCTTCCTGATTTTAAAAATCCTAGCCCTAGGCCGAACCCCAGCCCTAAGACGAGAAAGGCAAATCAGCCAGGAATTAGGCATGTCCCCAAGGAAAAAGCTGTGGAGGCAGGCATGTTGTGCTACTTTTGCGCTCTTCTTGGCTAGTCCTTCGCAGCTGCTGTGTTCTTGGAACTCAGGGCTTTCTGGTTAATAGAACCCTTACCCTAGGCGTAACTCAAACCTTAACCCTAGGAAGGAAAATCAGCCTATGGTTCGGGATGGTCTCATGGAAATATCAGTGGTGGCAGCCAAGTTGCGTCACTTTTGCGCTCCCCTTGGGATGCCTTTCGCAGCTGCAGTGTGCCTGGAGCCCAGGGCTTCCTGGTTTTAAAAGTCCTAGGCCTAAGCCTAACAGTAACCCTAGGAAGGTAAATCAGCCGGGTATTAGGGTTCTTCCTAAGGGAAAAGCCGTGAAAGCAGCCATGTTGTGGCACTTCTGCACTCCCTTTGGGATGCCTTTGGCAGATGAAGTAAGCCTGGAACTCAGGGCTTCCTGGTTAAAGAAATCCAAGCCCTAGGCTGAACCCTAACCCTAACCCTAGGCAGATAAATCAGCCTAGGTATAGGGATGGTGCCAAGGAAAAAGCTGTGAAAGCTGCCATGTTGTTGCACTTTTGTACTCCCCTTGGGATGCCTTGAACAGCTGCAGTGTGCCTGGAGCCCAGGGCTTCCTAGTTTCAAAAATCCTAGCCCTAGGCCTAAGCCTAACAGTAACCCTGGGAAGGTAAATCAGCCTGCTGTTAGGCTTCTTGCCAAGGAAAAAGCCGTGAAAGCAGCCATGTTGTGGCACTTTTGCACTCCCTTTTGGATGCCTTTCACAGCTCCAGTGTGCCTGGAACTCAGGGCTTCCTGATTTTAAAAATCCTAGCCCTAGGCCGAACCCCAGCCCTAAGACGAGAAAGGCAAATCAGCCAGGAATTAGGCATGTCCCCAAGGAAAAAGCTGTGGAGGCAGGCATGTTGTGGTACTTTTGCGCTCTTCTTGGCTAGTCCTTCGCAGCTGCTGTGTTCTTGGAACTCAGGGCTTTCTGGTTAATAGAACCCTTACCCTAGGCGTAACTCAAACCTTAAGCCTAGGAAGGAAAATCAGCCTATGGTTCGGGATGGTCTCATGGAAATATCAGTGGTGGCAGCCAAGTTGCGTCACTTTTGCGCTCCCCTTGGGATGCCTTTCGCAGCTGCAGTGTGCCTGGAGCCCAGGGCTTCCTGGTTTTAAAAGTCCTAGGCCTAAGCCTAACAGTAACCCTAGGAAGGTAAATCAGCCGGGTATTAGGGTTCTTCCTAAGGGAAAAGCCGTGAAAGCAGCCATGTTGTGGCACTTCTGCACTCCCTTTGGGATGCCTTTGGCAGATGAAGTAAGCCTGGAACTCAGGGCTTCCTGGTTAAAGAAATCCAAGCCCTAGGCTGAAGCCTAACCCTAACCCTAGGCAGATAAATCAGCCTAGGTATAGGGATGGTGCCAAGGAAAAAGCTGTGAAAGCTGCCATGTTGTTGCACTTTTGTACTCCCCTTGGGATGCCTTGAACAGCTGCAGTGTGCCTGGAGCCCAGGGCTTCCTAGTTTTAAAAATCCTAGCCCTAGGCCTAAGCCTAACAGTAACCCTGGGAAGGTAAATCAGCCTGGTGTTAGGCTTCTTGCCAAGGAAAAAGCCGTGAAAGCAGCCATGTTGTGGCACTTTTGCACTCCCTTTTGGATGCCTTTCACAGCTCCAGTGTGCCTGGAACTCAGGGCTTCCTGATTTTAAAAATCCTAGCCCTAGGCCGAACCCCAACCCTAAGACGAGAAAGGCAAATCAGCCAGGAATTAGGCATGTCCCCAAGGAAAAAGCTGTGGAGGCAGGCATGTTGTGGTACTTTTGCGCTCTTCTTGGCTAGTCCTTCGCAGCTGCTGTGTTCTTGGAACTCAGGGCTTTCTGGTTAATAGAGCCCTTACCCTAGGCGTAACTCAAACCTTAACCCTAGGAAGGAAAATCAGCCTATGGTTCGGGATGGTCTCATGGAAATATCAGTGGTGGCAGCCAAGTTGCATCACTTTTGCGCTCCCCTTGGGATGCCTTTCGCAGCTGCAGTGTGCCTGGAGCCCAGGGCTTCCTGGTTTTAAAAGTCCTAGGCCTAAGCCTAACAGTAACCCTAGGAAGGTAAATCAGCCGGGTATTAGGGTTCTTCCTAAGGAAAAAGCCGTGAAAGCAGCCATGTTGTGGCACTTCTGCACTCCCTTTGGGATGCCTTTGGCAGATGAAGTAAGCCTGGAACTCAGGGCTTCCTGGTTAAAGAAATCCAAGCCCTAGGCTGAACCCTAACCCTAACCCTAGGCAGATAAATCAGCCTAGGTATAGGGATGGTGCCAAGGAAAAAGCTGTGAAAGCTGCCATGTTGTTGCACTTTTGTACTCCCCTTGGGATGCCTTGAACAGCTGCAGTGTGCCTGGAGCCCAGGGCTTCCTAGTTTTAAAAATCCTAGCCCTAGGCCTAAGCCTAACAGTAACCCTGGGAAGGTAAATCAGCCTGGTGTTAGGCTTCTTGCCAAGGAAAAAGCCGTGAAAGCAGCCATGTTGTGGCACTTTTGCACTCCCTTTTGGATGCCTTTCACAGCTCCAGTGTGCCTGGAACTCAGGGCTTCCTGATTTTAAAAATCCTAGCCCTAGGCTGAACCCCAACCCTAAGACGAGAAAGGCAAATCAGCCAGGAATTAGGCATGTCCCCAAGGAAAAAGCTGTGGAGGCAGGCATGTTGTGGTACTTTTGCGCTCTTCTTGGCTAGTCCTTCGCAGCTGCTGTGTTCTTGGAACTCAGGGCTTTCTGGTTAATAGAACCCTTACCCTAGGCGTAACTCAAACCTTAACCCTAGGAAGGAAAATCAGCCTATGGTTCGGGATGGTCTCATGGAAATATCAGTGGTGGCAGCCAAGTTGCGTCACTTTTGCGCTCCCCTTGGGATGCCTTTCGCAGCTGCAGTGTGCCTGGAGCCCAGGGCTTCCTGGTTTTAAAAGTCCTAGGCCTAAGCCTAACAGTAACCCTAGGAAGGTAAATCAGCCGGGTATTAGGGTTCTTCCTAAGGAAAAAGCCGTGAAAGCAGCCATGTTGTGGCACTTCTGCACTCCCTTTGGGATGCCTTTGGCAGATGAAGTAAGCCTGGAACTCAGGGCTTCCTGGTTAAAGAAATCCAAGCCCTAGGCTGAACCCTAACCCTAACCCTAGGCAGATAAATCAGCCTAGGTATAGGGATGGTGCCAAGGAAAAAGCTGTGAAAGCTGCCATGTTGTTGCACTTTTGTACTCCCCTTGGGATGCCTTGAACAGCTGCAGTGTGCCTGGAGCCCAGGGCTTCCTAGTTTCAAAAATCCTAGCCCTAGGCCTAAGCCTAACAGTAACCCTGGGAAGGTAAATCAGCCTGCTGTTAGGCTTCTTGCCAAGGAAAAAGCCGTGAAAGCAGCCATGTTGTGGCACTTTTGCACTCCCTTTTGGATGCCTTTCACAGCTCCAGTGTGCCTGGAACTCAGGGCTTCCTGATTTTAAAAATCCTAGCCCTAGGCCGAACCCCAGCCCTAAGACGAGAAAGGCAAATCAGCCAGGAATTAGGCATGTCCCCAAGGAAAAAGCTGTGGAGGCAGGCATGTTGTGGTACTTTTGCGCTCTTCTTGGCTAGTCCTTCGCAGCTGCTGTGTTCTTGGAACTCAGGGCTTTCTGGTTAATAGACCCTTACCCTAGGCGTAACTCAAACCTTAAGCCTAGGAAGGAAAATCAGCCTATGGTTCGGGATGGTCTCATGGAAATATCAGTGGTGGCAGCCAAGTTGCGTCACTTTTGCGCTCCCCTTGGGATGCCTTTCGCAGCTGCAGTGTGCCTGGAGCCCAGGGCTTCCTGGTTTTAAAAGTCCTAGGCCTAAGCCTAACAGTAACCCTAGGAAGGTAAATCAGCCGGGTATTAGGGTTCTTCCTAAGGGAAAAGCCGTGAAAGCAGCCATGTTGTGGCACTTCTGCACTCCCTTTGGGATGCCTTTGGCAGATGAAGTAAGCCTGGAACTCAGGGCTTCCTGGTTAAAGAAATCCAAGCCCTAGGCTGAACCCTAACCCTAACCCTAGGCAGATAAATCAGCCTAGGTATAGGGATGGTGCCAAGGAAAAAGCTGTGAAAGCTGCCATGTTGTTGCACTTTTGTACTCCCCTTGGGATGCCTTGAACAGCTGCAGTGTGCCTGGAGCCCAGGGCTTCCTAGTTTTAAAAATCCTAGCCCTAGGCCTAAGCCTAACAGTAACCCTGGGAAGGTAAATCAGCCTGGTGTTAGGCTTCTTGCCAAGGAAAAAGCCGTGAAAGCAGCCATGTTGTGGCACTTTTGCACTCCCTTTTGGATGCCTTTCACAGCTCCAGTGTGCCTGGAACTCAGGGCTTCCTGCTTTTAAAAATCCTAGCCCTAGGCCGAACCCCAACCCTAAGACGAGAAAGGCAAATCAGCCAGGAATTAGGCATGTCCCCAAGGAAAAAGCTGTGGAGGCAGGCATGTTGTGGTACTTTTGCGCTCTTCTTGGCTAGTCCTTCGCAGCTGCTGTGTTCTTGGAACTCAGGGCTTTCTGGTTAATAGACCCTTACCCTAGGCGTAACTCAAAACTTAACCCTAGGAAGGAAAATCAACCTATGGTTCGGGATGGTCTCATGGAAATATCAGTGGTGGCAGCCAAGTTGCGTCACTTTTGCGCTCCCCTTGGGATGCCTTTCGCAGCTGCAGTGTGCCTGGAGCCCAGGGCTTCCTGGTTTTAAAAGTCCTAGGCCTAAGCCTAACAGTAACCCTAGGAAGGTAAATCAGCCGGGTATTAGGGTTCTTCCTAAGGAAAAAGCCGTGAAAGCAGCCATGTTGTGGCACTTCTGCACTCCCTTTGGGATGCCTTTGGCAGATGAAGTAAGCCTGGAACTCAGGGCTTCCTGGTTAAAGAAATCCAAGCCCTAGGCTGAACCCTAAACCTAACCCTAGGCAGATAAATCAGCCTAGGTATAGGAATGGTGCCAAGGAAAAAGCTGTGAAAGCTGCCATGTTGTTGCACTTTTGTACTCCCCTTGGGATGCCTTGAACAGCTGCAGTGTGCCTGGAGCCCAGGGCTTCCTAGTTTTAAAAATCCTAGCCCTAGGCCTAAGCCTAACAGTAACCCTGGGAAGGTAAATCAGCCTGGTGTTAGGCTTCTTGCCAAGGAAAAAGCCGTGAAAGCAGCCATGTTGTGGCACTTTTGCACTCCCTTTTGGATGCCTTTCACAGCTGCAGTGTGCCTGGAACTCAGGGCTTCCTGATTTTAAAAATCCTAGCCCTAGGCCGAACCCCAGCCCTAAGACGAGAAAGGCAAATCAGCCAGGAATTAGGCATGTCCCCAAGGAAAAAGCTGTGGAGGCAGGCATGTTGTGCTACTTTTGCGCTCTTCTTGGCTAGTCCTTCGCAGCTGCTGTGTTCTTGGAACTCAGGGCTTTCTGGTTAATAGAACCCTTACCCTAGGCGTAACTCAAACCTTAACCCTAGGAAGGAAAATCAGCCTATGGTTCGGGATGGTCTCATGGAAATATCAGTGGTGGCAGCCAAGTTGCGTCACTTTTGCGCTCCCCTTGGGATGCCTTTCGCAGCTGCAGTGTGCCTGGAGCCCAGGGCTTCCTGGTTTTAAAAGTCCTAGGCCTAAGCCTAACAGTAACCCTAGGAAGGTAAATCAGCCGGGTATTAGGGTTCTTCCTAAGGGAAAAGCCGTGAAAGCAGCCATGTTGTGGCACTTCTGCACTCCCTTTGGGATGCCTTTGGCAGATGAAGTAAGCCTGGAACTCAGGGCTTCCTGGTTAAAGAAATCCAAGCCCTAGGCTGAACCCTAACCCTAACCCTAGGCAGATAAATCAGCCTAGGTATAGGGATGGTGCCAAGGAAAAAGCTGTGAAAGCTGCCATGTTGTTGCACTTTTGTACTCCCCTTGGGATGCCTTGAACAGCTGCAGTGTGCCTGGAGCCCAGGGCTTCCTAGTTTTAAAAATCCTAGCCCTAGGCCTAAGCCTAACAGTAACCCTGGGAAGGTAAATCAGCCTGCTGTTAGGCTTCTTGCCAAGGAAAAAGCCGTGAAAGCAGCCATGTTGTGGCACTTTTGCACTCCCTTTTGGATGCCTTTCACAGCTCCAGTGTGCCTGGAACTCAGGGCTTCCTGATTTTAAAAATCCTAGCCCTAGGCCGAACCCCAACCCTAAGACGAGAAAGGCAAATCAGCCAGGAATTAGGCATGTCCCCAAGGAAAAAGCTGTGGAGGCAGGCATGTTGTGGTACTTTTGCGCTCTTCTTGGCTAGTCCTTCGCAGCTGCTGTGTTCTTGGAACTCAGGGCTTTCTGGTTAATAGAACCCTTACCCTAGGCGTAACTCAAACCTTAAGCCTAGGAAGGAAAATCAGCCTATGGTTCGGGATGGTCTCATGGAAATATCAGTGGTGGCAGCCAAGTTGCGTCACTTTTGCGCTCCCCTTGGGATGCCTTTCGCAGCTGCAGTGTGCCTGGAGCCCAGGGCTTCCTGGTTTTAAAAGTCCTAGGCCTAAGCCTAACAGTAACCCTAGGAAGGTAAATCAGCCGGGTATTAGGGTTCTTCCTAAGGGAAAAGCCGTGAAAGCAGCCATGTTGTGGCACTTTTGCACTCCCTTTTGGATGCCTTTCACAGCTCCAGTGTGCCTGGAACTCAGGGCTTCCTGCTTTTAAAAATCCTAGCCCTAGGCCGAACCCCAACCCTAAGACGAGAAAGGCAAATCAGCCAGGAATTAGGCATGTCCCCAAGGAAAAAGCTGTGGAGGCAGGCATGTTGTGGTACTTTTGCGCTCTTCTTGGCTAGTCCTTCGCAGCTGCTGTGTTCTTGGAACTCAGGGCTTTCTGGTTAATAGACCCTTACCCTAGGCGTAACTCAAAACTTAACCCTAGGAAGGAAAATCAACCTATGGTTCGGGATGGTCTCATGGAAATATCAGTGGTGGCAGCCAAGTTGCGTCACTTTTGCGCTCCCCTTGGGATGCCTTTCGCAGCTGCAGTGTGCCTGGAGCCCAGGGCTTCCTGGTTTTAAAAGTCCTAGGCCTAAGCCTAACAGTAACCCTAGGAAGGTAAATCAGCCGGGTATTAGGGTTCTTCCTAAGGAAAAAGCCGTGAAAGCAGCCATGTTGTGGCACTTCTGCACTCCCTTTGGGATGCCTTTGGCAGATGAAGTAAGCCTGGAACTCAGGGCTTCCTGGTTAAAGAAATCCAAGCCCTAGGCTGAACCCTAAACCTAACCCTAGGCAGATAAATCAGCCTAGGTATAGGAATGGTGCCAAGGAAAAAGCTGTGAAAGCTGCCATGTTGTTGCACTTTTGTACTCCCCTTGGGATGCCTTGAACAGCTGCAGTGTGCCTGGAGCCCAGGGCTTCCTAGTTTTAAAAATCCTAGCCCTAGGCCTAAGCCTAACAGTAACCCTGGGAAGGTAAATCAGCCTGGTGTTAGGCTTCTTGCCAAGGAAAAAGCCGTGAAAGCAGCCATGTTGTGGCACTTTTGCACTCCCTTTTGGATGCCTTTCACAGCTGCAGTGTGCCTGGAACTCAGGGCTTCCTGATTTTAAAAATCCTAGCCCTAGGCCGAACCCCAGCCCTAAGACGAGAAAGGCAAATCAGCCAGGAATTAGGCATGTCCCCAAGGAAAAAGCTGTGGAGGCAGGCATGTTGTGCTACTTTTGCGCTCTTCTTGGCTAGTCCTTCGCAGCTGCTGTGTTCTTGGAACTCAGGGCTTTCTGGTTAATAGAACCCTTACCCTAGGCGTAACTCAAACCTTAACCCTAGGAAGGAAAATCAGCCTATGGTTCGGGATGGTCTCATGGAAATATCAGTGGTGGCAGCCAAGTTGCGTCACTTTTGCGCTCCCCTTGGGATGCCTTTCGCAGCTGCAGTGTGCCTGGAGCCCAGGGCTTCCTGGTTTTAAAAGTCCTAGGCCTAAGCCTAACAGTAACCCTAGGAAGGTAAATCAGCCGGGTATTAGGGTTCTTCCTAAGGGAAAAGCCGTGAAAGCAGCCATGTTGTGGCACTTCTGCACTCCCTTTGGGATGCCTTTGGCAGATGAAGTAAGCCTGGAACTCAGGGCTTCCTGGTTAAAGAAATCCAAGCCCTAGGCTGAACCCTAACCCTAACCCTAGGCAGATAAATCAGCCTAGGTATAGGGATGGTGCCAAGGAAAAAGCTGTGAAAGCTGCCATGTTGTTGCACTTTTGTACTCCCCTTGGGATGCCTTGAACAGCTGCAGTGTGCCTGGAGCCCAGGGCTTCCTAGTTTTAAAAATCCTAGCCCTAGGCCTAAGCCTAACAGTAACCCTGGGAAGGTAAATCAGCCTGGTGTTAGGCTTCTTGCCAAGGAAAAAGCCGTGAAAGCAGCCATGTTGTGGCACTTTTGCACTCCCTTTTGGATGCCTTTCACAGCTCCAGTGTGCCTGGAACTCAGGGCTTCCTGATTTTAAAAATCCTAGCCCTAGGCCGAACCCCAACCCTAAGACGAGAAAGGCAAATCAGCCAGGAATTAGGCATGTCCCCAAGGAAAAAGCTGTGGAGGCAGGCATGTTGTGGTACTTTTGCGCTCTTCTTGGCTAGTCCTTCGCAGCTGCTGTGTTCTTGGAACTCAGGGCTTTCTGGTTAATAGAACCCTTACCCTAGGCGTAACTCAAACCTTAAGCCTAGGAAGGAAAATCAGCCTATGGTTCGGGATGGTCTCATGGAAATATCAGTGGTGGCAGCCAAGTTGCGTCACTTTTGCGCTCCCCTTGGGATGCCTTTCGCAGCTGCAGTGTGCCTGGAGCCCAGGGCTTCCTGGTTTTAAAAGTCCTAGGCCTAAGCCTAACAGTAACCCTAGGAAGGTAAATCAGCCGGGTATTAGGGTTCTTCCTAAGGGAAAAGCCGTGAAAGCAGCCATGTTGTGGCACTTCTGCACTCCCTTTGGGATGCCTTTGGCAGATGAAGTAAGCCTGGAACTCAGGGCTTCCTGGTTAAAGAAATCCAAGCCCTAGGCTGAAGCCTAACCCTAACCCTAGGCAGATAAATCAGCCTAGGTATAGGGATGGTGCCAAGGAAAAAGCTGTGAAAGCTGCCATGTTGTTGCACTTTTGTACTCCCCTTGGGATGCCTTGAACAGCTGCAGTGTGCCTGGAGCCCAGGGCTTCCTAGTTTCAAAAATCCTAGCCCTAGGCCTAAGCCTAACAGTAACCCTGGGAAGGTAAATCAGCCTGCTGTTAGGCTTCTTGCCAAGGAAAAAGCCGTGAAAGCAGCCATGTTGTGGCACTTTTGCACTCCCTTTTGGATGCCTTTCACAGCTCCAGTGTGCCTGGAACTCAGGGCTTCCTGATTTTAAAAATCCTAGCCCTAGGCCGAACCCCAACCCTAAGACGAGAAAGGCAAATCAGCCAGGAATTAGGCATGTCCCCAAGGAAAAAGCTGTGGAGGCAGGCATGTTGTGGTACTTTTGCGCTCTTCTTGGCTAGTCCTTCGCAGCTGCTGTGTTCTTGGAACTCAGGGCTTTCTGGTTAATAGAGCCCTTACCCTAGGCGTAACCCAAACCTTAAGCCTAGGAAGGAAAATCAACCTATGGTTCGGGATGGTCTCATGGAAATATCAGTGGTGGCAGCCAAGTCGCGTCACTTTTGCGCTCCCCTTGGGATGCCTTTCGCAGCTGCAGTGTGCCTGGAGCCCAGGGCTTCCTGGTTTTAAAAGTCCTAGGCCTAAGCCTAACAGTAACCCTAGGAAGGTAAATCAGCCGGGTATTAGGGTTCTTCCTAAGGGAAAAGCCGTGAAAGCAGCCATGTTGTGGCACTTCTGCACTCCCTTTGGGATGCCTTTGGCAGATGAAGTAAGCCTGGAACTCAGGGCTTCCTGGTTAAAGAAATCCAAGCCCTAGGCTGAACCCTAACCCTAACCCTAGGCAGATAAATCAGCCTAGGTATAGGGATGGTGCCAAGGAAAAAGCTGTGAAAGCTGCCATGTTGTTGCACTTTTGTACTCCCCTTGGGATGCCTTGAACAGCTGCAGTGTGCCTGGAGCCCAGGGCTTCCTAGTTTTAAAAATCCTAGCCCTAGGCCTAAGCCTAACAGTAACCCTGGGAAGGTAAATCAGCCTGCTGTTAGGCTTCTTGCCAAGGAAAAAGCCGTGAAAGCAGCCATGTTGTGGCACTTTTGCACTCCCTTTTGGATGCCTTTCACAGCTCCAGTGTGCCTGGAACTCAGGGCTTCCTGATTTTAAAAATCCTAGCCCTAGGCTGAACCCCAACCCTAAGACGAGAAAGGCAAATCAGCCAGGAATTAGGCATGTCCCCAAGGAAAAAGCTGTGGAGGCAGGCATGTTGTGCTACTTTTGCGCTCTTCTTGGCTAGTCCTTCGCAGCTGCTGTGTTCTTGGAACTCAGGGCTTTCTGGTTAATAGAACCCTTACCCTAGGCGTAACTCAAACCTTAACCCTAGGAAGGAAAATCAGCCTATGGTTCGGGATGGTCTCATGGAAATATCAGTGGTGGCAGCCAAGTTGCGTCACTTTTGCGCTCCCCTTGGGATGCCTTTCGCAGCTGCAGTGTGCCTGGAGCCCAGGGCTTCCTGGTTTTAAAAGTCCTAGGCCTAAGCCTAACAGTAACCCTAGGAAGGTAAATCAGCCGGGTATTAGGGTTCTTCCTAAGGGAAAAGCCGTGAAAGCAGCCATGTTGTGGCACTTCTGCACTCCCTTTGGGATGCCTTTGGCAGATGAAGTAAGCCTGGAACTCAGGGCTTCCTGGTTAAAGAAATCCAAGCCCTAGGCTGAACCCTAACCCTAACCCTAGGCAGATAAATCAGCCTAGGTATAGGGATGGTGCCAAGGAAAAAGCTGTGAAAGCTGCCATGTTGTTGCACTTTTGTACTCCCCTTGGGATGCCTTGAACAGCTGCAGTGTGCCTGGAGCCCAGGGCTTCCTAGTTTCAAAAATCCTAGCCCTAGGCCTAAGCCTAACAGTAACCCTGGGAAGGTAAATCAGCCTGGTGTTAGGCTTCTTGCCAAGGAAAAAGCCGTGAAAGCAGCCATGTTGTGGCACTTTTGCACTCCCTTTTGGATGCCTTTCACAGCTGCAGTGTGCCTGGAACTCAGGGCTTCCTGCTTTTAAAAATCCTAGCCCTAGGCCGAACCCCAACCCTAAGACGAGAAAGGCAAATCAGCCAGGAATTAGGCATGTCCCCAAGGAAAAAGCTGTGGAGGCAGGCATGTTGTGGTACTTTTGCGCTCTTCTTGGCTAGTCCTTCGCAGCTGCTGTGTTCTTGGAACTCAGGGCTTTCTGGTTAATAGACCCTTACCCTAGGCGTAACTCAAACCTTAAGCCTAGGAAGGAAAATCAGCCTATGGTTCGGGATGGTCTCATGGAAATATCAGTGGTGGCAGCCAAGTTGCGTCACTTTTGCGCTCCCCTTGGGATGCCTTTCGCAGCTGCAGTGTGCCTGGAGCCCAGGGCTTCCTGGTTTTAAAAGTCCTAGGCCTAAGCCTAACAGTAACCCTAGGAAGGTAAATCAGCCGGGTATTAGGGTTCTTCCTAAGGAAAAAGCCGTGAAAGCAGCCATGTTGTGGCACTTCTGCACTCCCTTTGGGATGCCTTTGGCAGATGAAGTAAGCCTGGAACTCAGGGCTTCCTGGTTAAAGAAATCCAAGCCCTAGGCTGAACCCTAACCCTAACCCTAGGCAGATATATCAGCCTAGGTATAGTAATGGTGCCAAGGAAAAAGCTGTGAAAGCTGCCATGTTGTAGCACTTTTGTACTCCCCTTGGGATGCCTTGAACAGCTGCAGTGTGCCTGGAGCTAAGGGCTTCCTAGTTTTAAAAATCCTAGCCCTAGGCCTAAGCCTAACAGTAACCCTGGGAAGGTAAATCAGCCTGGTGTTAGGCTTCTTGCCAAGGAAAAAGCCGTGAAAGCAGCCATGTTGTGGCACTTTTGCACTCCCTTTTGGATGCCTTTCACAGCTCCAGTGTGCCTGGAACTCAGGGCTTCCTGATTTTAAAAATCCTAGCCCTAGGCCGAACCCCAGCCCTAAGACGAGAAAGGCAAATCAGCCAGGAATTAGGCATGTCCCCAAGGAAAAAGCTGTGGAGGCAGGCATGTTGTGCTACTTTTGCGCTCTTCTTGGCTAGTCCTTCGCAGCTGCTGTGTTCTTGGAACTCAGGGCTTTCTGGTTAATAGAACCCTTACCCTAGGCGTAACTCAAACCTTAACCCTAGGAAGGAAAATCAGCCTATGGTTCGGGATGGTCTCATGGAAATATCAGTGGTGGCAGCCAAGTTGCGTCACTTTTGCGCTCCCCTTGGGATGCCTTTCGCAGCTGCAGTGTGCCTGGAGCCCAGGGCTTCCTGGTTTTAAAAGTCCTAGGCCTAAGCCTAACAGTAACCCTAGGAAGGTAAATCAGCCGGGTATTAGGGTTCTTCCTAAGGAAAAAGCCGTGAAAGCAGCCATGTTGTGGCACTTCTGCACTCCCTTTGGGATGCCTTTGGCAGATGAAGTAAGCCTGGAACTCAGGGCTTCCTGGTTAAAGAAATCCAAGCCCTAGGCTGAACCCTAACCCTAACCCTAGGCAGATAAATCAGCCTAGGTATAGGGATGGTGCCAAGGAAAAAGCTGTGAAAGCTGCCATGTTGTTGCACTTTTGTACTCCCCTTGGGATGCCTTGAACAGCTGCAGTGTGCCTGGAGCTAAGGGCTTCCTAGTTTTAAAAATCCTAGCCCTAGGCCTAAGCCTAACAGTAACCCTGGGAAGGTAAATCAGCCTGGTGTTAGGCTTCTTGCCAAGGAAAAAGCCGTGAAAGCAGCCATGTTGTGGCACTTTTGCACTCCCTTTTGGATGCCTTTCACAGCTCCAGTGTGCCTGGAACTCAGGGCTTCCTGATTTTAAAAATCCTAGCCCTAGGCCGAACCCCAGCCCTAAGACGAGAAAGGCAAATCAGCCAGGAATTAGGCATGTCCCCAAGGAAAAAGCTGTGGAGGCAGGCATGTTGCGGTACTTTTGCGCTCTTCTTGGCTAGTCCTTCGCAGCTGCTGTGTTCTTGGAACTCAGGGCTTTCTGGTTAATAGAACCCTTACCCTAGGCGTAACTCAAACTTTAACCCTAGGAAGGAAAATCAAGCTATGGTTCGGGATGGTCTCATGGAAATATCAGTGGTGGCAGCCAAGTTGCGTCACTTTTGCGCTCCCCTTAGGATGCCTTTCGCAGCTGCAGTGTGCCTGGAGCCCAGGGCTTCCTGGTTTTAAAAGTCCTAGGCCTAAGCCTAACAGTAACCCTAGGAAGGTAAATCAGCCGGGTATTAGGGTTCTTCCTAAGGGAAAAGCCGTGAAAGCAGCCATGTTGTGGCACTTCTGCACTCCCTTTGGGATGCCTTTGGCAGATGAAGTAAGCCTGGAACTCAGGGCTTCCTGGTTAAAGAAATCCAAGCCCTAGGCTGAACCCTAACCCTAACCCTAGGCAGATAAATCAGCCTAGGTATAGGGATGGTGCCAAGGAAAAAGCTGTGAAAGCTGCCATGTTGTTGCACTTTTGTACTCCCCTTGGGATGCCTTGAACAGCTGCAGTGTGCCTGGAGCCCAGGGCTTCCTAGTTTCAAAAATCCTAGCCCTAGGCCTAAGCCTAACAGTAACCCTGGGAAGGTAAATCAGCCTGCTGTTAGGCTTCTTGCCAAGGAAAAAGCCGTGAAAGCAGCCATGTTGTGGCACTTTTGCACTCCCTTTTGGATGCCTTTCACAGCTCCAGTGTGCCTGGAACTCAGGGCTTCCTGATTTTAAAAATCCTAGCCCTAGGCCGAACCCCAACCCTAAGACGAGAAAGGCAAATCAGCCAGGAATTAGGCATGTCCCCAAGGAAAAAGCTGTGGAGGCAGGCATGTTGTGGTACTTTTGCGCTCTTCTTGGCTAGTCCTTCGCAGCTGCTGTGTTCTTGGAACTCAGGGCTTTCTGGTTAATAGAGCCCTTACCCTAGGCGTAACTCAAACTTTAACCCTAGGAAGGAAAATCAACCTATGGTTCGGGATGGTCTCATGGAAATATCAGTGGTGGCAGCCAAGTTGCGTCACTTTTGCGCTCCCCTTGGGATGCCTTTCGCAGCTGCAGTGTGCCTGGAGCCCAGGGCTTCCTGGTTTTAAAAGTCCTAGGCCTAAGCCTAACAGTAACCCTAGGAAGGTAAAGCAGCCGGGTATTAGGGTTCTTCCTAAGGGAAAAGCCGTGAAAGCAGCCATGTTGTGGCACTTCTGCACTCCCTTTGGGATGCCTTTGGCAGATGAAGTAAGCCTGGAACTCAGGGCTTCCTGGTTAAAGAAATCCAAGCCCTAGGCTGAACCCTAACCCTAACCCTAGGCAGATAAATCAGCCTAGGTATAGGGATGGTGCCAAGGAAAAAGCTGTGAAAGCTGCCATGTTGTTGCACTTTTGTACTCCCCTTGGGATGCCTTGAACAGCTGCAGTGTGCCTGGAGCCCAGGGCTTCCTAGTTTCAAAAATCCTAGCCCTAGGCCTAAGCCTAACAGTAACCCTGGGAAGGTAAATCAGCCTGCTGTTAGGCTTCTTGCCAAGGAAAAAGCCGTGAAAGCAGCCATGTTGTGGCACTTTTGCACTCCCTTTTGGATGCCTTTCACAGCTCCAGTGTGCCTGGAACTCAGGGCTTCCTGATTTTAAAAATCCTAGCCCTAGGCCGAACCCCAACCCTAAGACGAGAAAGGCAAATCAGCCAGGAATTAGGCATGTCCCCAAGGAAAAAGCTGTGGAGGCAGGCATGTTGTGGTACTTTTGCGCTCTTCTTGGCTAGTCCTTCGCAGCTGCTGTGTTCTTGGAACTCAGGGCTTTCTGGTTAATAGAGCCCTTACCCTAGGCGTAACTCAAACTTTAACCCTAGGAAGGAAAATCAACCTATGGTTCGGGATGGTCTCATGGAAATATCAGTGGTGGCAGCCAAGTTGCGTCACTTTTGCGCTCCCCTTGGGATGCCTTTCGCAGCTGCAGTGTGCCTGGAGCCCAGGGCTTCCTGGTTTTAAAAGTCCTAGGCCTAAGCCTAACAGTAACCCTAGGAAGGTAAATCAGCCGGGTATTAGGGTTCTTCCTAAGGGAAAAGCCGTGAAAGCAGCCATGTTGTGGCACTTCTGCACTCCCTTTGGGATGCCTTTGGCAGATGAAGTAAGCCTGGAACTCAGGGCTTCCTGGTTAAAGAAATCCAAGCCCTAGGCTGAACCCTAACCCTAACCCTAGGCAGATAAATCAGCCTAGGTATAGGGATGGTGCCAAGGAAAAAGCTGTGAAAGCTGCCATGTTGTTGCACTTTTGTACTCCCCTTGGGATGCCTTGAACAGCTGCAGTGTGCCTGGAGCTAAGGGCTTCCTAGTTTTAAAAATCCTAGCCCTAGGCCTAAGCCTAACAGTAACCCTGGGAAGGTAAATCAGCCTGCTGTTAGGCTTCTTGCCAAGGAAAAAGCCGTGAAAGCAGCCATGTTGTGGCACTTTTGCACTCCCTTTTGGATGCCTTTCACAGCTCCAGTGTGCCTGGAACTCAGGGCTTCCTGATTTTAAAAATCCTAGCCCTAGGCCGAACCCCAACCCTAAGACGAGAAAGGCAAATCAGCCAGGAATTAGGCATGTCCCCAAGGAAAAAGCTGTGGAGGCAGGCATGTTGTGGTACTTTTGCGCTCTTCTTGGCTAGTCCTTCGCAGCTGCTGTGTTCTTGGAACTCAGGGCTTTCTGGTTAATAGAGCCCTTACCCTAGGCGTAACTCAAACTTTAACCCTAGGAAGGAAAATCAAGCTATGGTTCGGGATGGTCTCATGGAAATATCAGTGGTGGCAGCCAAGTTGCGTCACTTTTGCGCTCCCCTTGGGATGCCTTTTGCAGCTGCAGTGTGCCTGGAGCCCAGGGCTTCCTGGTTTTAAAAGTCCTAGGCCTAAGCCTAACAGTAACCCTAGGAAGGTAAATCAGCCGGGTATTAGGGTTCTTCCTAAGGGAAAAGCCGTGAAAGCAGCCATGTTGTGGCACTTCTGCACTCCCTTTGGGATGCCTTTGGCAGATGAAGTAAGCCTGGAACTCAGGGCTTCCTGGTTAAAGAAATCCAAGCCCTAGGCTGAACCCTAACCCTAACCCTAGGCAGATAAATCAGCCTAGGTATAGGGATGGTGCCAAGGAAAAAGCTGTGAAAGCTGCCATGTTGTAGCACTTTTGTACTCCCCTTGGGATGCCTTGAACAGCTGCAGTGTGCCTGGAGCCCAGGGCTTCCTAGTTTTAAAAATCCTAGCCCTAGGCCTAAGCCTAACAGTAACCCTGGGAAGGTAAATCAGCCTGCTGTTAGGCTTCTTGCCAAGGAAAAAGCCGTGAAAGCAGCCATGTTGTGGCACTTTTGCACTCCCTTTTGGATGCCTTTCACAGCTCCAGTGTGCCTGGAACTCAGGGCTTCCTGATTTTAAAAATCCTAGCCCTAGGCCGAACCTCAACCCTAAGACGAGAAAGGCAAATCAGCCAGGAATTAGGCATGTCCCCAAGGAAAAAGCTGTGGAGGCAGGCATGTTGTGGTACTTTTGCGCTCTTCTTGGCTAGTCCTTCGCAGCTGCTGTGTTCTTGGAACTCAGGGCTTTCTGGTTAATAGAACCCTTACCCTAGGCGTAACTCAAACCTTAAGCCTAGGAAGGAAAATCAGCCTATGGTTCGGGATGCTCTCATGGAAATATCAGTGGTGGCAGCCAAGTTGCGTCACTTTTGCGCTCCCCTTGGGATGCCTTTCGCAGCTGCAGTGTGCCTGGAGCCCAGGGCTTCCTGGTTTTAAAAGTCCTAGGCCTAAGCCTAACAGTAACCCTAGGAAGGTAAATCAGCCGGGTATTAGGGTTCTTCCTAAGGGAAAAGCCGTGAAAGCAGCCATGTTGTGGCACTTCTGCACTCCCTTTGGGATGCCTTTGGCAGATGAAGTAAGCCTGGAACTCAGGGCTTCCTGGTTAAAGAAATCCAAGCCCTAGGCTGAACCCTAACCCTAACCCTAGGCAGATAAATCAGCCTAGGTATAGGGATGGTGCCAAGGAAAAAGCTGTGAAAGCTGCCATGTTGTTGCACTTTTGTACTCCCCTTGGGATGCCTTGAACAGCTGCAGTGTGCCTGGAGCCCAGGGCTTCCTAGTTTTAAAAATCCTAGCCCTAGGCCTAAGCCTAACAGTAACCCTGGGAAGGTAAATCAGCCTGCTGTTAGGCTTCTTGCCAAGGAAAAAGCCGTGAAAGCAGCCATGTTGTGGCACTTTTGCACTCCCTTTTGGATGCCTTTCACAGCTCCAGTGTGCCTGGAACTCAGGGCTTCCTGATTTTAAAAATCCTAGCCCTAGGCCGAACCCCAACCCTAAGACGAGAAAGGCAAATCAGCCAGGAATTAGGCATGTCCCCAAGGAAAAAGCTGTGGAGGCAGGCATGTTGTGGTACTTTTGCGCTCTTCTTGGCTAGTCCTTCGCAGCTGCTGTGTTCTTGGAACTCAGGGCTTTCTGGTTAATAGAGCCCTTACCCTAGGCGTAACTCAAACCTTAACCCTAGGAAGGAAAATCAAGCTATGGTTCGGGATGGTCTCATGGAAATATCAGTGGTGGCAGCCAAGTTGCGTCACTTTTGCGCTCCCCTTGGGATGCCTTTCGCAGCTGCAGTGTGCCTGGAGCCCAGGGCTTCCTGGTTTTAAAAGTCCTAGGCCTAAGCCTAACAGTAACCCTAGGAAGGTAAATCAGCCGGGTATTAGGGTTCTTCCTAAGGGAAAAGCCGTGAAAGCAGCCATGTTGTGGCACTTCTGCACTCCCTTTGGGATGCCTTTGGCAGATGAAGTAAGCCTGGAACTCAGGGCTTCCTGGTTAAAGAAATCCAAGCCCTAGGCTGAACCCTAACCCTAATCCTAGGCAGATAAATCAGCCTAGGTATAGGGATGGTGCCAAGGAAAAAGCTGTGAAAGCTGCCATGTTGTTGCACTTTTGTACTCCCCTTGGGATGCCTTGAACAGCTGCAGTGTGCCTGGAGCCCAGGGCTTCCTAGTTTTAAAAATCCTAGCCCTAGGCCTAAGCCTAACAGTAACCCTGGGAAGGTAAATCAGCCTGCTGTTAGGCTTCTTGCCAAGGAAAAAGCCGTGAAAGCAGCCATGTTGTGGCACTTTTGCACTCCCTTTTGGATGCCTTTCACAGCTCCAGTGTGCCTGGAACTCAGGGCTTCCTGATTTTAAAAATCCTAGCCCTAGGCCGAACCCCAACCCTAAGACGAGAAAGGCAAATCAGCCAGGAATTAGGCATGTCCCCAAGGAAAAAGCTGTGGAGGCAGGCATGTTGTGGTACTTTTGCGCTCTTCTTGGCTAGTCCTTCGCAGCTGCTGTGTTCTTGGAACTCAGGGCTTTCTGGTTAATAGAGCCCTTACCCTAGGCGTAACTCAAACCTTAACCCTAGGAAGGAAAATCAACCTATGGTTCGGGAGGGTCTCATGGAAATATCAGTGGTGGCAGCCAAGTTGCGTCACTTTTGCGCTCCCCTTGGGATGCCTTTCGCAGCTGCAGTGTGCCTGGAGCCCAGGGCTTCCTGGTTTTAAAAGTCCTAGGCCTAAGCCTAACAGTAACCCTAGGAAGGTAAATCAGCCGGGTATTAGGGTTCTTCCTAAGGGAAAAGCCGTGAAAGCAGCCATGTTGTGGCACTTCTGCACTCCCTTTGGGATGCCTTTGGCAGATGAAGTAAGCCTGGAACTCAGGGCTTCCTGGTTAAAGAAATCCAAGCCCTAGGCTGAACCCTAACCCTAACCCTAGGCAGATAAATCAGCCTAGGTATAGGGATGGTGCCAAGGAAAAAGCTGTGAAAGCTGCCATGTTGTTGCACTTTTGTACTCCCCTTGGGATGCCTTGAACAGCTGCAGTGTGCCTGGAGCTAAGGGCTTCCTAGTTTTAAAAATCCTAGCCCTAGGCCTAAGCCTAACAGTAACCCTGGGAAGGTAAATCAGCCTGCTGTTAGGCTTCTTGCCAAGGAAAAAGCCGTGAAAGCAGCCATGTTGTGGCACTTTTGCACTCCCTTTTGGATGCCTTTCACAGCTCCAGTGTGCCTGGAACTCAGGGCTTCCTGATTTTAAAAATCCTAGCCCTAGGCCGAACCCCAACCCTAAGACGAGAAAGGCAAATCAGCCAGGAATTAGGCATGTCCCCAAGGAAAAAGCTGTGGAGGCAGGCATGTTGTGGTACTTTTGCGCTCTTCTTGGCTAGTCCTTCGCAGCTGCTGTGTTCTTGGAACTCAGGGCTTTCTGGTTAATAGAACCCTTACCCTAGGCGTAACTCAAACCTTAACCCTAGGAAGGAAAATCAACCTATGGTTCGGGATGGTCTCATGGAAATATCAGTGGTGGCAGCCAAGTTGCGTCACTTTTGCGCTCCCCTTGGGATGCCTTTCGCAGCTGCAGTGTGCCTGGAGCCCAGGGCTTCCTGGTTTTAAAAGTCCTAGGCCTAAGCCTAACAGTAACCCTAGGAAGGTAAATCAGCCGGGTATTAGGGTTCTTCCTAAGGGAAAAGCCGTGAAAGCAGCCATGTTGTGGCACTTCTGCACTCCCTTTGGGATGCCTTTGGCAGATGAAGTAAGCCTGGAACTCAGGGCTTCCTGGTTAAAGAAATCCAAGCCCTAGGCTGAACCCTAACCCTAACCCTAGGCAGATAAATCAGCCTAGGTATAGGGATGGTGCCAAGGAAAAAGCTGTGAAAGCTGCCATGTTGTTGCACTTTTGTACTCCCCTTGGGATGCCTTGAACAGCTGCAGTGTGCCTGGAGCTAAGGGCTTCCTAGTTTTAAAAATCCTAGCCCTAGGCCTAAGCCTAACAGTAACCCTGGGAAGGTAAATCAGCCTGCTGTTAGGCTTCTTGCCAAGGAAAAAGCCGTGAAAGCAGCCATGTTGTGGCACTTTTGCACTCCCTTTTGGATGCCTTTCACAGCTCCAGTGTGCCTGGAACTCAGGGCTTCCTGATTTTAAAAATCCTAGCCCTAGGCCGAACCCCAACCCTAAGACGAGAAAGGCAAATCAGCCAGGAATTAGGCATGTCCCCAAGGAAAAAGCTGTGGAGGCAGGCATGTTGTGGTACTTTTGCGCTCTTCTTGGCTAGTCCTTCGCAGCTGCTGTGTTCTTGGAACTCAGGGCTTTCTGGTTAATAGAGCCCTTACCCTAGGCGTAACTCAAACTTTAACCCTAGGAAGGAAAATCAAGCTATGGTTTGGGATGGTCTCATGGAAATATCAGTGGTGGCAGCCAAGTTGCGTCACTTTTGCGCTCCCCTTGGGATGCCTTTCGCAGCTGCAGTGTGCCTGGAGCCCAGGGCTTCCTGGTTTTAAAAGTCCTAGGCCTAAGCCTAACAGTAACCCTAGGAAGGTAAATCAGTAGGGTATTAGGGTTCTTCCTAAGGGAAAAGCCGTGAAAGCAGCCATGTTGTGGCACTTCTGCACTCCCTTTGGGATGCCTTTGGCAGATGAAGTAAGCCTGGAACTCAGGGCTTCCTGGTTAAAGAAATCCAAGCCCTAGGCTGAACCCTAACCCTAACCCTAGGCAGATAAATCAGCCTAGGTATAGGGATGGTGCCAAGGAAAAAGCTGTGAAAGCTGCCATGTTGTTGCACTTTTGTACTCCCCTTGGGATGCCTTGAACAGCTGCAGTGTGCCTGGAGCCCAGGGCTTCCTAGTTTTAAAAATCCTAGCCCTAGGCCTAAGCCTAACAGTAACCCTGGGAAGGTAAATCAGCCTGGTGTTAGGCTTCTTGCCAAGGAAAAAGCCGTGAAAGCAGCCATGTTGTGGCACTTTTGCACTCCCTTTTGGATGCCTTTCACAGCTCCAGTGTGCCTGGAACTCAGGGCTTCCTGATTTTAAAAATCCTAGCCCTAGGCCGAACCCCAACCCTAAGACGAGAAAGGCAAATCAGCCAGGAATTAGGCATGTCCCCAAGGAAAAAGCTGTGGAGGCAGGCATGTTGTGCTACTTTTGCGCTCTTCTTGGCTAGTCCTTCGCAGCTGCTGTGTTCTTGGAACTCAGGGCTTTCTGGTTAATAGAACCCTTACCCTAGGCGTAACTCAAACCTTAAGCCTAGGAAGGAAAATCAGCCTATGGTTCGGGATGGTCTCATGGAAATATCAGTGGTGGCAGCCAAGTTGCGTCACTTTTGTGCTCCCCTTGGGATGCCTTTCGCAGCTGCAGTGTGCCTGGAGCCCAGGGCTTCCTGGTTTTAAAAGTCCTAGGCCTAAGCCTAACAGTAACCCTAGGAAGGTAAATCAGCCGGGTATTAGGGTTCTTCCTAAGGGAAAAGCCGTGAAAGCAGCCATGTTGTGGCACTTCTGCACTCCCTTTGGGATGCCTTTGGCAGATGAAGTAAGCCTGGAACTCAGGGCTTCCTGGTTAAAGAAATCCAAGCCCTAGGCTGAACCCTAACCCTAACCCTAGGCAGATAAATCAGCCTAGGTATAGGGATGGTGCCAAGGAAAAAGCTGTGAAAGCTGCCATGTTGTTGCACTTTTGTACTCCCCTTGGGATGCCTTGAACAGCTGCAGCGTGCCTGGAGCTAAGGGCTTCCTAGTTTTAAAAATCCTAGCCCTAGGCCTAAGCCTAACAGTAACCCTGGGAAGGTAAATCAGCCTGCTGTTAGGCTTCTTGCCAAGGAAAAAGCCGTGAAAGCAGCCATGTTGTGGCACTTTTGCACTCCCTTTTGGATGCCTTTCACAGCTCCAGTGTGCCTGGAACTCAGGGCTTCCTGATTTTAAAAATCCTAGCCCTAGGCCGAACCCCAACCCTAAGACGAGAAAGGCAAATCAGCCAGGAATTAGGCATGTCCCCAAGGAAAAAGCTGTGGAGGCAGGCATGTTGTGCTACTTTTGCGCTCTTCTTGGCTAGTCCTTCGCAGCTGCTGTGTTCTTGGAACTCAGGGCTTTCTGGTTAATAGAGCCCTTACCCTAGGTGTAACTCAAACCTTAACCCTAGGAAGGAAAATCAGCCTATGGTTCGGGATGGTCTCATGGAAATATCAGTGGTGGCAGCCAAGTCGCGTCACTTTTGCGCTCCCCTTGGGATGCCTTTCGCAGCTGCAGTGTGCCTGGAGCCCAGGGCTTCCTGGTTTTAAAAGTCCTAGGCCTAAGCCTAACAGTAACCCTAGGAAGGTAAATCAGCCGGGTATTAGGGTTCTTCCTAAGGGAAAAGCCGTGAAAGCAGCCATGTTGTGGCACTTCTGCACTCCCTTTGGGATGCCTTTGGCAGATGAAGTAAGCCTGGAACTCAGGGCTTCCTGGTTAAAGAAATCCAAGCCCTAGGCTGAACCCTAACCCTAACCCTAGGCAGATAAATCAGCCTAGGTATAGGGATGGTGCCAAGGAAAAAGCTGTGAAAGCTGCCATGTTGTTGCACTTTTGTACTCCCCTTGGGATGCCTTGAACAGCTGCAGTGTGCCTGGAGCTAAGGGCTTCCTAGTTTTAAAAATCCTAGCCCTAGGCCTAAGCCTAACAGTAACCCTGGGAAGGTAAATCAGCCTGGTGTTAGGCTTCTTGCCAAGGAAAAAGCCGTGAAAGCAGCCATGTTGTGGCACTTTTGCACTCCCTTTTGGATGCCTTTCACAGCTCCAGTGTGCCTGGAACTCAGGGCTTCCTGATTTTAAAAATCCTAGCCCTAGGCCGAACCCCAACCCTAAGACGAGAAAGGCAAATCAGCCAGGAATTAGGCATGTCCCCAAGGAAAAAGCTGTGGAGGCAGGCATGTTGTGCTACTTTTGCGCTCTTCTTGGCTAGTCCTTCGCAGCTGCTGTGTTCTTGGAACTCAGGGCTTTCTGGTTAATAGACCCTTACCCTAGGCGTAACTCAAACCTTAACCCTAGGAAGGAAAATCAGCCTATGGTTCGGGATGGTCTCATGGAAATATCAGTGGTGGCAGCCAAGTTGCGTCACTTTTGCGCTCCCCTTGGGATGCCTTTCGCAGTTGCAGTGTGCCTGGAGCCCAGGGCTTCCTGGTTTTAAAAGTCCTAGGCCTAAGCCTAACAGTAACCCTAGGAAGGTAAATCAGCCGGGTATTAGGGTTCTTCCTAAGGAAAAAGCCGTGAAAGCAGCCATGTTGTGGCACTTCTGCACTCCCTTTGGGATGCCTTTGGCAGATGAAGTAAGCCTGGAACTCAGGGCTTCCTGGTTAAAGAAATCCAAGCCCTAGGCTGAACCCTAACCCTAACCCTAGGCAGATAAATCAGCCTAGGTATAGGGATGGTGCCAAGGAAAAAGCTGTGAAAGCTGCCATGTTGTTGCACTTTTGTACTCCCCTTGGGATGCCTTGAACAGCTGCAGTGTGCCTGGAGCCCAGGGCTTCCTAGTTTTAAAAATCCTAGCCCTAGGCCTAAGCCTAACAGTAACCCTGGGAAGGTAAATCAGCCTGCTGTTAGGCTTCTTGCCAAGGAAAAAGCCGTGAAAGCAGCCATGTTGTGGCACTTTTGCACTCCCTTTTGGATGCCTTTCACAGCTCCAGTGTGCCTGGAACTCAGGGCTTCCTGATTTTAAAAATCCTAGCCCTAGGCCGAACCCCAGCCCTAAGACGAGAAAGGCAAATCAGCCAGGAATTAGGCATGTCTCCAAGGAAAAAGCTGTGGAGGCAGGCATGTTGTGCTACTTTTGCGCTCTTCTTGGCTAGTCCTTCGCAGCTGCTGTGTTCTTGGAACTCAGGGCTTTCTGGTTAATAGAACCCTTACCCTAGGCGTAACTCAAACCTTAAGCCTAGGAAGGAAAATCAGCCTATGGTTCGGGATGGTCTCATGGAAATATCAGTGGTGGCAGCCAAGTCGCGTCACTTTTGCGCTCCCCTTGGGATGCCTTTCGCAGCTGCAGTGTGCCTGGAGCCCAGGGCTTCCTGGTTTTAAAAGTCCTAGGCCTAAGCCTAACAGTAACCCTAGGAAGGTAAATCAGCCGGGTATTAGGGTTCTTCCTAAGGGAAAAGCCGTGAAAGCAGCCATGTTGTGGCACTTCTGCACTCCCTTTGGGATGCCTTTGGCAGATGAAGTAAGCCTGGAACTCAGGGCTTCCTGGTTAAAGAAATCCAAGCCCTAGGCTGAAGCCTAACCCTAACCCTAGGCAGATAAATCAGCCTAGGTATAGGGATGGTGCCAAGGAAAAAGCTGTGAAAGCTGCCATGTTGTTGCACTTTTGTACTCCCCTTGGGATGCCTTGAACAGCTGCAGTGTGCCTGGAGCCCAGGGCTTCCTAGTTTTAAAAATCCTAGCCCTAGGCCTAAGCCTAACAGTAACCCTGGGAAGGTAAATCAGCCTGCTGTTAGGCTTCTTGCCAAGGAAAAAGCCGTGAAAGCAGCCATGTTGTGGCACTTTTGCACTCCCTTTTGGATGCCTTTCACAGCTCCAGTGTGCCTGGAACTCAGGGCTTCCTGATTTTAAAAATCCTAGCCCTAGGCCGAACCCCAACCCTAAGACGAGAAAGGCAAATCAGCCAGGAATTAGGCATGTCCCCAAGGAAAAAGCTGTGGAGGCAGGCATGTTGTGCTACTTTTGCGCTCTTCTTGGCTAGTCCTTCGCAGCTGCTGTGTTCTTGGAACTCAGGGCTTTCTGGTTAATAGAGCCCTTACCCTAGGCGTAACTCAAACCTTAACCCTAGGAAGGAAAATCAACCTATGGTTCGGGAGGGTCTCATGGAAATATCAGTGGTGGCAGCCAAGTTGCGTCACTTTTGCGCTCCCCTTGGGATGCCTTTCGCAGCTGCAGTGTGCCTGGAGCCCAGGGCTTCCTGGTTTTAAAAGTCCTAGGCCTAAGCCTAACAGTAACCCTAGGAAGGTAAATCAGCCGGGTATTAGGGTTCTTCCTAAGGGAAAAGCCGTGAAAGCAGCCATGTTGTGGCACTT
This sequence comes from Ammospiza nelsoni, assembly GCF_027579445.1. NCBI lineage: Eukaryota > Metazoa > Chordata > Aves > Passeriformes > Passerellidae > Ammospiza > Ammospiza nelsoni. The sequence goes on along the minus strand of NW_026683212.1, from coordinate 15,722 downwards.
CTGCACTCCCTTTGGGATGCCTTTGGCAGATGAAGTAAGCCTGGAACTCAGGGCTTCCTGGTTAAAGAAATCCAAGCCCTAGGCTGAACCCTAACCCTAACCCTAGGCAGATAAATCAGCCTAGGTATAGGGATGGTGCCAAGGAAAAAGCTGTGAAAGCTGCCATGTTGTTGCACTTTTGTACTCCCCTTGGGATGCCTTGAACAGCTGCAGTGTGCCTGGAGCTAAGGGCTTCCTAGTTTTAAAAATCCTAGCCCTAGGCCTAAGCCTAACAGTAACCCTGGGAAGGTAAATCAGCCTGCTGTTAGGCTTCTTGCCAAGGAAAAAGCCGTGAAAGCAGCCATGTTGTGGCACTTTTGCACTCCCTTTTGGATGCCTTTCACAGCTCCAGTGTGCCTGGAACTCAGGGCTTCCTGATTTTAAAAATCCTAGCCCTAGGCCGAACCCCAACCCTAAGACGAGAAAGGCAAATCAGCCAGGAATTAGGCATGTCCCCAAGGAAAAAGCTGTGGAGGCAGGCATGTTGTGCTACTTTTGCGCTCTTCTTGGCTAGTCCTTCGCAGCTGCTGTGTTCTTGGAACTCAGGTCTTTCTGGTTAATAGAACCCTTACCCTAGGCGTAACTCAAACCTTAAGCCTAGGAAGGAAAATCAGCCTATGGTTCGGGATGGTCTCATGGAAATATCAGTGGTGGCAGCCAAGTTGCGTCACTTTTGCGCTCCCCTTGGGATGCCTTTCGCAGCTGCAGTGTGCCTGGAGCCCAGGGCTTCCTGGTTTTAAAAGTCCTAGGCCTAAGCCTAACAGTAACCCTAGGAAGGTAAATCAGCCGGGTATTAGGGTTCTTCCTAAGGGAAAAGCCGTGAAAGCAGCCATGTTGTGGCACTTCTGCACTCCCTTTGGGATGCCTTTGGCAGATGAAGTAAGCCTGGAACTCAGGGCTTCCTGGTTAAAGAAATCCAAGCCCTAGGCTGAAGCCTAACCCTAACCCTAGGCAGATAAATCAGCCTAGGTATAGGGATGGTGCCAAGGAAAAAGCTGTGAAAGCTGCCATGTTGTTGCACTTTTGTACTCCCCTTGGGATGCCTTGAACAGCTGCAGTGTGCCTGGAGCTAAGGGCTTCCTAGTTTTAAAAATCCTAGCCCTAGGCCTAAGCCTAACAGTAACCCTGGGAAGGTAAATCAGCCTGGTGTTAGGCTTCTTGCCAAGGAAAAAGCCGTGAAAGCAGCCATGTTGTGGCACTTTTGCACTCCCTTTTGGATGCCTTTCACAGCTCCAGTGTGCCTGGAACTCAGGGCTTCCTGATTTTAAAAATCCTAGTCCTAGGCCGAACCCCAACCCTAAGACGAGAAAGGCAAATCAGCCAGGAATTAGGCATGTCCCCAAGGAAAAAGCTGTGGAGGCAGGCATGTTGTGGTACTTTTGCGCTCTTCTTGGCTAGTCCTTCGCAGCTGCTGTGTTCTTGGAACTCAGGGCTTTCTGGTTAATAGAACCCTTACCCTAGGCGTAACTCAAACCTTAAGCCTAGGAAGGAAAATCAACCTATGGTTCGGGATGGTCTCATGGAAATATCAGTGGTGGCAGCCAAGTTGCGTCACTTTTGCGCTCCCCTTGGGATGCCTTTCGCAGCTGCAGTGTGCCTGGAGCCCAGGGCTTCCTGGTTTTAAAAGTCCTAGGCCTAAGCCTAACAGTAACCCTAGGAAGGTAAATCAGCCGGGTATTAGGGTTCTTCCTAAGGGAAAAGCCGTGAAAGCAGCCATGTTGTGGCACTTCTGCACTCCCTTTGGGATGCCTTTGGCAGATGAAGTAAGCCTGGAACTCAGGGCTTCCTGGTTAAAGAAATCCAAGCCCTAGGCTGAACCCTAACCCTAACCCTAGGCAGATAAATCAGCCTAGGTATAGGGATGGTGCCAAGGAAAAAGCTGTGAAAGCTGCCATGTTGTTGCACTTTTGTACTCCCCTTGGGATGCCTTGAACAGCTGCAGTGTGCCTGGAGCCCAGGGCTTCCTAGTTTTAAAAATCCTAGCCCTAGGCCTAAGCCTAACAGTAACCCTGGGAAGGTAAATCAGCCTGCTGTTAGGCTTCTTGCCAAGGAAAAAGCCGTGAAAGCAGCCATGTTGTGGCACTTTTGCACTCCCTTTTGGATGCCTTTCACAGCTCCAGTGTGCCTGGAACTCAGGGCTTCCTGATTTTAAAAATCCTAGCCCTAGGCCGAACCCCAACCCTAAGACGAGAAAGGCAAATCAGCCAGGAATTAGGCATGTCCCCAAGGAAAAAGCTGTGGAGGCAGGCATGTTGTGCTACTTTTGCGCTCTTCTTGGCTAGTCCTTCGCAGCTGCTGTGTTCTTGGAACTCAGGGCTTTCTGGTTAATAGAGCCCTTACCCTAGGCGTAACTCAAACTTTAACCCTAGGAAGGAAAATCAAGCTATGGTTTGGGATGGTCTCATGGAAATATCAGTGGTGGCAGCCAAGTTGCGTCACTTTTGCGCTCCCCTTGGGATGCCTTTCGCAGCTGCAGTGTGCCTGGAGCCCAGGGCTTCCTGGTTTTAAAAGTCCTAGGCCTAAGCCTAACAGTAACCCTAGGAAGGTAAATCAGCCGGGTATTAGGGTTCTTCCTAAGGGAAAAGCCGTGAAAGCAGCCATGTTGTGGCACTTCTGCACTCCCTTTGGGATGCCTTTGGCAGATGAAGTAAGCCTGGAACTCAGGGCTTCCTGGTTAAAGAAATCCAAGCCCTAGGCTGAACCCTAACCCTAACCCTAGGCAGATAAATCAGCCTAGGTATAGGGATGGTGCCAAGGAAAAAGCTGTGAAAGCTGCCATGTTGTTGCACTTTTGTACTCCCCTTGGGATGCCTTGAACAGCTGCAGCGTGCCTGGAGCTAAGGGCTTCCTAGTTTTAAAAATCCTAGCCCTAGGCCTAAGCCTAACAGTAACCCTGGGAAGGGAAATCAGCCTGGTGTTAGGCTTCTTGCCAAGGAAAAAGCCGTGAAAGCAGCCATGTTGTGGCACTTTTGCACTCCCTTTTGGATGCCTTTCACAGCTCCAGTGTGCCTGGAACTCAGGGCTTCCTGATTTTAAAAATCCTAGCCCTAGGCCGAACCCCAACCCTAAGACGAGAAAGGCAAATCAGCCAGGAATTAGGCATGTCCCCAAGGAAAAAGCTGTGGAGGCAGGCATGTTGTGCTACTTTTGCGCTCTTCTTGGCTAGTCCTTCGCAGCTGCTGTGTTCTTGGAACTCAGGGCTTTCTGGTTAATAGAGCCCTTACCCTAGGTGTAACTCAAACCTTAACCCTAGGAAGGAAAATCAGCCTATGGTTCGGGATGGTCTCATGGAAATATCAGTGGTGGCAGCCAAGTTGCGTCACTTTTGCGCTCCCCTTGGGATGCCTTTCGCAGCTGCAGTGTGCCTGGAGCCCAGGGCTTCCTGGTTTTAAAAGTCCTAGGCCTAAGCCTAACAGTAACCCTAGGAAGGTAAATCAGCCGGGTATTAGGGTTCTTCCTAAGGGAAAAGCCGTGAAAGCAGCCATGTTGTGGCACTTCTGCACTCCCTTTGGGATGCCTTTGGCAGATGAAGTAAGCCTGGAACTCAGGGCTTCCTGGTTAAAGAAATCCAAGCCCTAGGCTGAACCCTAACCCTAACCCTAGGCAGATAAATCAGCCTAGGTATAGGGATGGTGCCAAGGAAAAAGCTGTGAAAGCTGCCATGTTGTTGCACTTTTGTACTCCCCTTGGGATGCCTTGAACAGCTGCAGTGTGCCTGGAGCCCAGGGCTTCCTAGTTTTAAAAATCCTAGCCCTAGGCCTAAGCCTAACAGTAACCCTGGGAAGGTAAATCAGCCTGGTGTTAGGCTTCTTGCCAAGGAAAAAGCCGTGAAAGCAGCCATGTTGTGGCACTTTTGCACTCCCTTTTGGATGCCTTTCACAGCTGCAGTGTGCCTGGAACTCAGGGCTTCCTGATTTTAAAAATCCTAGCCCTAGGCCGAACCCCAACCCTAAGACGAGAAAGGCAAATCAGCCAGGAATTAGGCATGTCCCCAAGGAAAAAGCTGTGGAGGCAGGCATGTTGTGCTACTTTTGCGCTCTTCTTGGCTAGTCCTTCGCAGCTGCTGTGTTCTTGGAACTCAGGGCTTTCTGGTTAAGAGAGCCCTTACCCTAGGTGTAACTCAAACCTTAACCCTAGGAAGGAAAATCAGCCTATGGTTCGGGATGCTCTCATGGAAATATCAGTGGTGGCAGCCAAGTTGCGTCACTTTTGCGCTCCCCTTGGGATGCCTTTCGCAGCTGCAGTGTGCCTGGAGCCCAGGGCTTCCTGGTTTTAAAAGTCCTAGGCCTAAGCCTAACAGTAACCCTAGGAAGGTAAATCAGCCGGGTATTAGGGTTCTTCCTAAGGGAAAAGCCGTGAAAGCAGCCATGTTGTGGCACTTCTGCACTCCCTTTGGGATGCCTTTGGCAGATGAAGTAAGCCTGGAACTCAGGGCTTCCTGGTTAAAGAAATCCAAGCCCTAGGCTGAACCCTAACCCTAACCCTAGGCAGATAAATCAGCCTAGGTATAGGGATGGTGCCAAGGAAAAAGCTGTGAAAGCTGCCATGTTGTTGCACTTTTGTACTCCCCTTGGGATGCCTTGAACAGCTGCAGTGTGCCTGGAGCCCAGGGCTTCCTAGTTTTAAAAATCCTAGCCCTAGGCCTAAGCCTAACAGTAACCCTGGGAAGGTAAATCAGCCTGGTGTTAGGCTTCTTGCCAAGGAAAAAGCCGTGAAAGCAGCCATGTTGTGGCACTTTTGCACTCCCTTTTGGATGCCTTTCACAGCTCCAGTGTGCCTGGAACTCAGGGCTTCCTGATTTTAAAAATCCTAGCCCTAGGCCGAACCCCAACCCTAAGACGAGAAAGGCAAATCAGCCAGGAATTAGGCATGTCCCCAAGGAAAAAGCTGTGGAGGCAGGCATGTTGTGCTACTTTTGCGCTCTTCTTGGCTAGTCCTTCGCAGCTGCTGTGTTCTTGGAACTCAGGGCTTTCTGGTTAATAGAACCCTTACCCTAGGCGTAACTCAAACCTTAAGCCTAGGAAGGAAAATCAGCCTATGGTTCGGGATGGTCTCATGGAAATATCAGTGGTGGCAGCCAAGTCGCGTCACTTTTGCGCTCCCCTTGGGATGCCTTTCGCAGCTGCAGTGTGCCTGGAGCCCAGGGCTTCCTGGTTTTAAAAGTCCTAGGCCTAAGCCTAACAGTAACCCTAGGAAGGTAAATCAGCCGGGTATTAGGGTTCTTCCTAAGGGAAAAGCCGTGAAAGCAGCCATGTTGTGGCACTTCTGCACTCCCTTTGGGATGCCTTTGGCAGATGAAGTAAGCCTGGAACTCAGGGCTTCCTGGTTAAAGAAATCCAAGCCCTAGGCTGAACCCTAACCCTAACCCTAGGCAGATAAATCAGCCTAGGTATAGGGATGGTGCCAAGGAAAAAGCTGTGAAAGCTGCCATGTTGTTGCACTTTTGTACTCCCCTTGGGATGCCTTGAACAGCTGCAGTGTGCCTGGAGCCCAGGGCTTCCTAGTTTTAAAAATCCTAGCCCTAGGCCTAAGCCTAACAGTAACCCTGGGAAGGTAAATCAGCCTGGTGTTAGGCTTCTTGCCAAGGAAAAAGCCGTGAAAGCAGCCATGTTGTGGCACTTTTGCACTCCCTTTTGGATGCCTTTCACAGCTCCAGTGTGCCTGGAACTCAGGGCTTCCTGATTTTAAAAATCCTAGCCCTAGGCCGAACCCCAGCCCTAAGACGAGAAAGGCAAATCAGCCAGGAATTAGGCATGTCTCCAAGGAAAAAGCTGTGGAGGCAGGCATGTTGTGCTACTTTTGCGCTCTTCTTGGGTAGTCCTTCGCAGCTGCTGTGTTCTTGGAACTCAGGGCTTTCTGGTTAATAGAACCCTTACCCTAGGCGTAACTCAAACCTTAAGCCTAGGAAGGAAAATCAGCCTATGGTTCGGGATGGTCTCATGGAAATATCAGTGGTGGCAGCCAAGTCGCGTCACTTTTGCGCTCCCCTTGGGATGCCTTTCGCAGCTGCAGTGTGCCTGGAGCCCAGGGCTTCCTGGTTTTAAAAGTCCTAGGCCTAAGCCTAACAGTAACCGTAGGAAGGTAAATCAGCCGGGTATTAGGGTTCTTCCTAAGGGAAAAGCCATGAAAGCAGCCATGTTGTGGCACTTCTGCACTCCCTTTGGGATGCCTTTGGCAGATGAAGTAAGCCTGGAACTCAGGGCTTCCTGGTTAAAGAAATCCAAGCCCTAGGCTGAACCCTAACCCTAACCCTAGGCAGATAAATCAGCCTAGGTATAGGGATGGTGCCAAGGAAAAAGCTGTGAAAGCTGCCATGTTGTTGCACTTTTGTACTCCCCTTGGGATGCCTTGAACAGCTGCAGTGTGCCTGGAGCCCAGGGCTTCCTAGTTTTAAAAATCCTAGCCCTAGGCCTAAGCCTAACAGTAACCCTGGGAAGGTAAATCAGCCAGCTGTTAGGCTTCTTGCCAAGGAAAAAGCCGTGAAAGCAGCCATGTTGTGGCACTTTTGCACTCCCTTTTGGATGCCCTTCACAGCTCCAGTGTGCCTGGAACTCAGGGCTTCCTGATTTTAAAAATCCTAGCCCTAGGCCGAACCCCAACCCTAAGACGAGAAAGGCAAATCAGCCAGGAATTAGGCATGTCCCCAAGGAAAAAGCTGTGGAGGCAGGCATGTTGTGCTACTTTTGCGCTCTTCTTGGCTAGTCCTTCGCAGCTGCTGTGTTCTTGGAACTCAGGGCTTTCTGGTTAATAGAACCCTTACCCTAGGCGTAACTCAAACCTTAAGCCTAGGAAGGAAAATCAGCCTATGGTTCGGGATGCTCTCATGGAAATATCAGTGGTGGCAGCCAAGTTGCGTCACTTTTGCGCTCCCCTTGGGATGCCTTTCGCAGCTGCAGTGTGCCTGGAGCCCAGGGCTTCCTGGTTTTAAAAGTCCTAGGCCTAAGCCTAACAGTAACCCTAGGAAGGTAAATCAGCCGGGTATTAGGGTTCTTCCTAAGGGAAAAGCCGTGAAAGCAGCCATGTTGTGGCACTTCTGCACTCCCTTTGGGATGCCTTTGGCAGATGAAGTAAGCCTGGAACTCAGGGCTTCCTGGTTAAAGAAATCCAAGCCCTAGGCTGAACCCTAACCCTAACCCTAGGCAGATAAATCAGCCTAGGTATAGGGATGGTGCCAAGGAAAAAGCTGTGAAAGCTGCCATGTTGTTGCACTTTTGTACTCCCCTTGGGATGCCTTGAACAGCTGCAGTGTGCCTGGAGCCCAGGGCTTCCTAGTTTTAAAAATCCTAGCCCTAGGCCTAAGCCTAACAGTAACCCTGGGAAGGTAAATCAGCCTGCTGTTAGGCTTCTTGCCAAGGAAAAAGCCGTGAAAGCAGCCATGTTGTGGCACTTTTGCACTCCCTTTTGGATGCCTTTCACAGCTCCAGTGTGCCTGGAACTCAGGGCTTCCTGATTTTAAAAATCCTAGCCCTAGGCCGAACCCCAACCCTAAGACGAGAAAGGCAAATCAGCCAGGAATTAGGCATGTCCCCAAGGAAAAAGCTGTGGAGGCAGGCATGTTGTGCTACTTTTGCGCTCTTCTTGGCTAGTCCTTCGCAGCTGCTGTGTTCTTGGAACTCAGGGCTTTCTGGTTAATAGAGCCCTTACCCTAGGTGTAACTCAAACCTTAACCCTAGGAAGGAAAATCAGCCTATGGTTCGGGATGGTCTCATGGAAATATCAGTGGTGGCAGCCAAGTCGCGTCACTTTTGCGCTCCCCTTGGGATGCCTTTCGCAGCTGCAGTGTGCCTGGAGCCCAGGGCTTCCTGGTTTTAAAAGTCCTAGGCCTAAGCCTAACAGTAACCCTAGGAAGGTAAATCAGTAGGGTATTAGGGTTCTTCCTAAGGGAAAAGCCGTGAAAGCAGCCATGTTGTGGCACTTCTGCACTCCCTTTGGGATGCCTTTGGCAGATGAAGTAAGCCTGGAACTCAGGGCTTCCTGGTTAAAGAAATCCAAGCCCTAGGCTGAACCCTAACCCTAACCCTAGGCAGATAAATCAGCCTAGGTATAGGGATGGTGCCAAGGAAAAAGCTGTGAAAGCTGCCATGTTGTTGCACTTTTGTACTCCCCTTGGGATGCCTTGAACAGCTGCAGTGTGCCTGGAGCCCAGGGCTTCCTAGTTTTAAAAATCCTAGCCCTAGGCCTAAGCCTAACAGTAACCCTGGGAAGGTAAATCAGCCTGGTGTTAGGCTTCTTGCCAAGGAAAAAGCCGTGAAAGCAGCCATGTTGTGGCACTTTTGCACTCCCTTTTGGATGCCTTTCACAGCTCCAGTGTGCCTGGAACTCAGGGCTTCCTGATTTTAAAAATCCTAGCCCTAGGCCGAACCCCAACCCTAAGACGAGAAAGGCAAATCAGCCAGGAATTAGGCATGTCCCCAAGGAAAAAGCTGTGGAGGCAGGCATGTTGTGGTACTTTTGCGCTCTTCTTGGCTAGTCCTTCGCAGCTGCTGTGTTCTTGGAACTCAGGGCTTTCTGGTTAATAGAGCCCTTACCCTAGGTGTAACTCAAACCTTAACCCTAGGAAGGAAAATCAGCCTATGGTTCGGGATGGTCTCATGGAAATATCAGTGGTGGCAGCCAAGTCGCGTCACTTTTGCGCTCCCCTTGGGATGCCTTTCGCAGCTGCAGTGTGCCTGGAGCCCAGGGCTTCCTGGTTTTAAAAGTCCTAGGCCTAAGCCTAACAGTAACCCTAGGAAGGTAAATCAGCCGGGTATTAGGGTTCTTCCTAAGGGAAAAGCCGTGAAAGCAGCCATGTTGTGGCACTTCTGCACTCCCTTTGGGATGCCTTTGGCAGATGAAGTAAGCCTGGAACTCAGGGCTTCCTGGTTAAAGAAATCCAAGCCCTAGGCTGAACCCTAACCCTAACCCTAGGCAGATAAATCAGCCTAGGTATAGGGATGGTGCCAAGGAAAAAGCTGTGAAAGCTGCCATGTTGTTGCACTTTTGTACTCCCCTTGGGATGCCTTGAACAGCTGCAGCGTGCCTGGAGCTAAGGGCTTCCTAGTTTTAAAAATCCTAGCCCTAGGCCTAAGCCTAACAGTAACCCTGGGAAGGTAAATCAGCCTGGTGTTAGGCTTCTTGCCAAGGAAAAAGCCGTGAAAGCAGCCATGTTGTGGCACTTTTGCACTCCCTTTTGGATGCCTTTCACAGCTCCAGTGTGCCTGGAACTCAGGGCTTCCTGATTTTAAAAATCCTAGCCCTAGGCCGAACCCCAACCCTAAGACGAGAAAGGCAAATCAGCCAGGAATTAGGCATGTCCCCAAGGAAAAAGCTGTGGAGGCAGGCATGTTGTGCTACTTTTGCGCTCTTCTTGGCTAGTCCTTCGCAGCTGCTGTGTTCTTGGAACTCAGGGCTTTCTGGTTAATAGAGCCCTTACCCTAGGTGTAACTCAAACCTTAACCCTAGGAAGGAAAATCAGCCTATGGTTCGGGATGGTCTCATGGAAATATCAGTGGTGGCAGCCAAGTCGCGTCACTTTTGCGCTCCCCTTGGGATGCCTTTCGCAGCTGCAGTGTGCCTGGAGCCCAGGGCTTCCTGGTTTTAAAAGTCCTAGGCCTAAGCCTAACAGTAACCCTAGGAAGGTAAATCAGTAGGGTATTAGGGTTCTTCCTAAGGGAAAAGCCGTGAAAGCAGCCATGTTGTGGCACTTCTGCACTCCCTTTGGGATGCCTTTGGCAGATGAAGTAAGCCTGGAACTCAGGGCTTCCTGGTTAAAGAAATCCAAGCCCTAGGCTGAAGCCTAACCCTAACCCTAGGCAGATAAATCAGCCTAGGTATAGGGATGGTGCCAAGGAAAAAGCTGTGAAAGCTGCCATGTTGTTGCACTTTTGTACTCCCCTTGGGATGCCTTGAACAGCTGCAGTGTGCCTGGAGCCCAGGGCTTCCTAGTTTTAAAAATCCTAGCCCTAGGCCTAAGCCTAACAGTAACCCTGGGAAGGTAAATCAGCCAGCTGTTAGGCTTCTTGCCAAGGAAAAAGCCGTGAAAGCAGCCATGTTGTGGCACTTTTGCACTCCCTTTTGGATGCCTTTCACAGCTCCAGTGTGCCTGGAACTCAGGGCTTCCTGATTTTAAAAATCCTAGCCCTAGGCCGAACCCCAACCCTAAGACGAGAAAGGCAAATCAGCCAGGAATTAGGCATGTCCCCAAGGAAAAAGCTGTGGAGGCAGGCATGTTGTGGTACTTTTGCGCTCTTCTTGGCTAGTCCTTCGCAGCTGCTGTGTTCTTGGAACTCAGGGCTTTCTGGTTAATAGAGCCCTTACCCTAGGTGTAACTCAAACCTTTACCCTAGGAAGGAAAATCAGCCTATGGTTCGGGATGGTCTCATGGAAATATCAGTGGTGGCAGCCAAGTCGCGTCACTTTTGCGCTCCCCTTGGGATGCCTTTCGCAGCTGCAGTGTGCCTGGAGCCCAGGGCTTCCTGGTTTTAAAAGTCCTAGGCCTAAGCCTAACAGTAACCCTAGGAAGGTAAATCAGCCGGGTATTAGGGTTCTTCCTAAGGGAAAAGCCGTGAAAGCAGCCATGTTGTGGCACTTCTGCACTCCCTTTGGGATGCCTTTGGCAGATGAAGTAAGCCTGGAACTCAGGGCTTCCTGGTTAAAGAAATCCAAGCCCTAGGCTGAACCCTAACCCTAACCCTAGGCAGATAAATCAGCCTAGGTATAGGGATGGTGCCAAGGAAAAAGCTGTGAAAGCTGCCATGTTGTTGCACTTTTGTACTCCCCTTGGGATGCCTTGAACAGCTGCAGTGTGCCTGGAGCCCAGGGCTTCCTAGTTTTAAAAATCCTAGCCCTAGGCCTAAGCCTAACAGTAACCCTGGGAAGGTAAATCAGCCTGGTGTTAGGCTTCTTGCCAAGGAAAAAGCCGTGAAAGCAGCCATGTTGTGGCACTTTTGCACTCCCTTTTGGATGCCTTTCACAGCTCCAGTGTGCCTGGAACTCAGGGCTTCCTGATTTTAAAAATCCTAGCCCTAGGCCGAACCCCAGCCCTAAGACGAGAAAGGCAAATCAGCCAGGAATTAGGCATGTCCCCAAGGAAAAAGCTGTGGAGGCAGGCATGTTGTGCTACTTTTGCGCTCTTCTTGGCTAGTCCTTCGCAGCTGCTGTGTTCTTGGAACTCAGGGCTTTCTGGTTAATAGAACCCTTACCCTAGGCGTAACTCAAACCTTAAGCCTAGGAAGGAAAATCAGCCTATGGTTCGGGATGGTCTCATGGAAATATCAGTGGTGGCAGCCAAGTCGCGTCACTTTTGCGCTCCCCTTGGGATGCCTTTCGCAGCTGCAGTGTGCCTGGAGCCCAGGGCTTCCTGGTTTTAAAAGTCCTAGGCCTAAGCCTAACAGTAACCCTAGGAAGGTAAATCAGCCGGGTATTAGGGTTCTTCCTAAGGGAAAAGCCGTGAAAGCAGCCATGTTGTGGCACTTCTGCACTCCCTTTGGGATGCCTTTGGCAGATGAAGTAAGCCTGGAACTCAGGGCTTCCTGGTTAAAGAAATCCAAGCCCTAGGCTGAACCCTAACCCTAACCCTAGGCAGATAAATCAGCCTAGGTATAGGGATGGTGCCAAGGAAAAAGCTGTGAAAGCTGCCATGTTGTTGCACTTTTGTACTCCCCTTGGGATGCCTTGAACAGCTGCAGTGTGCCTGGAGCCCAGGGCTTCCTAGTTTTAAAAATCCTAGCCCTAGGCCTAAGCCTAACAGTAACCCTGGGAAGGGAAATCAGCCTGGTGTTAGGCTTCTTGCCAAGGAAAAAGCCGTGAAAGCAGCCATGTTGTGGCACTTTTGCACTCCCTTTTGGATGCCTTTCACAGCTCCAGTGTGCCTGGAACTCAGGGCTTCCTGATTTTAAAAATCCTAGCCCTAGGCCGAACCCCAGCCCTAAGACGAGAAAGGCAAATCAGCCAGGAATTAGGCATGTCCCCAAGGAAAAAGCTGTGGAGGCAGGCATGTTGTGGTACTTTTGCGCTCTTCTTGGCTAGTCCTTCGCAGCTGCTGTGTTCTTGGAACTCAGGGCTTTCTGGTTAATAGAACCCTTACCCTAGGCGTAACTCAAACCTTAAGCCTAGGAAGGAAAATCAGCCTATGGTTCGGGATGGTCTCATGGAAATATCAGTGGTGGCAGCCAAGTCGCGTCACTTTTGCGCTCCCCTTGGGATGCCTTTCGCAGCTGCAGTGTGCCTGGAGCCCAGGGCTTCCTGGTTTTAAAAGTCCTAGGCCTAAGCCTAACAGTAACCCTAGGAAGGTAAATCAGTAGGGTATTAGGGTTCTTCCTAAGGGAAAAGCCGTGAAAGCAGCCATGTTGTGGCACTTCTGCACTCCCTTTGGGATGCCTTTGGCAGATGAAGTAAGCCTGGAACTCAGGGCTTCCTGGTTAAAGAAATCCAAGCCCTAGGCTGAACCCTAACCCTAACCCTAGGCAGATAAATCAGCCTAGGTATAGGGATGGTGCCAAGGAAAAAGCTGTGAAAGCTGCCATGTTGTTGCACTTTTGTACTCCCCTTGGGATGCCTTGAACAGCTGCAGTGTGCCTGGAGCCCAGGGCTTCCTAGTTTTAAAAATCCTAGCCCTAGGCCTAAGCCTAACAGTAACCCTGGGAAGGTAAATCAGCCAGCTGTTAGGCTTCTTGCCAAGGAAAAAGCCGTGAAAGCAGCCATGTTGTGGCACTTTTGCACTCCCTTTTGGATGCCTTTCACAGCTCCAGTGTGCCTGGAACTCAGGGCTTCCTGATTTTAAAAATCCTAGCCCTAGGCCGAACCCCAACCCTAAGACGAGAAAGGCAAATCAGCCAGGAATTAGGCATGTCCCCAAGGAAAAAGCTGTGGAGGCAGGCATGTTGTGGTACTTTTGCGCTCTTCTTGGCTAGTCCTTCGCAGCTGCTGTGTTCTTGGAACTCAGGGCTTTCTGGTTAATAGAGCCCTTACCCTAGGTGTAACTCAAACCTTAAGCCTAGGAAGGAAAATCAGCCTATGGTTCGGGATGGTCTCATGGAAATATCAGTGGTGGCAGCCAAGTCGCGTCACTTTTGCGCTCCCCTTGGGATGCCTTTCGCAGCTGCAGTGTGCCTGGAGCCCAGGGCTTCCTGGTTTTAAAAGTCCTAGGCCTAAGCCTAACAGTAACCCTAGGAAGGTAAATCAGCCGGGTATTAGGGTTCTTCCTAAGGGAAAAGCCGTGAAAGCAGCCATGTTGTGGCACTTCTGCACTCCCTTTGGGATGCCTTTGGCAGATGAAGTAAGCCTGGAACTCAGGGCTTCCTGGTTAAAGAAATCCAAGCCCTAGGCTGAACCCTAACCCTAACCCTAGGCAGATAAATCAGCCTAGGTATAGGGATGGTGCCAAGGAAAAAGCTGTGAAAGCTGCCATGTTGTTGCACTTTTGTACTCCCCTTGGGATGCCTTGAACAGCTGCAGTGTGCCTGGAGCCCAGGGCTTCCTAGTTTTAAAAATCCTAGCCCTAGGCCTAAGCCTAACAGTAACCCTGGGAAGGTAAATCAGCCAGCTGTTAGGCTTCTTGCCAAGGAAAAAAGCCGTGAAAGCAGCCATGTTGTGGCACTTTTGCACTCCCTTTTGGATGCCTTTCACAGCTCCAGTGTGCCTGGAACTCAGGGCTTCCTGATTTTAAAAATCCTAGCCCTAGGCCGAACCCCAACCCTAAGACGAGAAAGGGAAATCAGCCAGGAATTAGGCATGTCCCCAAGGAAAAAGCTGTGGAGGCAGGCATGTTGTGCTACTTTTGCGCTCTTCTTGGCTAGTCCTTCGCAGCTGCTGTGTTCTTGGAACTCAGGGCTTTCTGGTTAATAGAACCCTTACCCTAGGCGTAACTCAAACCTTAAGCCTAGGAAGGAAAATCAGCCTATGGTTCGGGATGGTCTCATGGAAATATCAGTGGTGGCAGCCAAGTCGCGTCACTTTTGCGCTCCCCTTGGGATGCCTTTCGCAGCTGCAGTGTGCCTGGAGCCCAGGGCTTCCTGGTTTTAAAAGTCCTAGGCCTAAGCCTAACAGTAACCCTAGGAAGGTAAATCAGCCGGGTATTAGGGTTCTTCCTAAGGGAAAAGCCGTGAAAGCAGCCATGTTGTGGCACTTCTGCACTCCCTTTGGGATGCCTTTGGCAGATGAAGTAAGCCTGGAACTCAGGGCTTCCTGGTTAAAGAAATCCAAGCCCTAGGCTGAACCCTAACCCTAACCCTAGGCAGATAAATCAGCCTAGGTATAGGGATGGTGCCAAGGAAAAAGCTGTGAAAGCTGCCATGTTGTTGCACTTTTGTACTCCCCTTGGGATGCCTTGAACAGCTGCAGTGTGCCTGGAGCCCAGGGCTTCCTAGTTTTAAAAATCCTAGCCCTAGGCCTAAGCCTAACAGTAACCCTGGGAAGGTAAATCAGCCTGCTGTTAGGCTTCTTGCCAAGGAAAAAGCCGTGAAAGCAGCCATGTTGTGGACTTTTGCACTCCCTTTTGGATGCCTTTCACAGCTCCAGTGTGCCTGGAACTCAGGGCTTCCTGATTTTAAAAATCCTAGCCCTAGGCCGAACCCCAGCCCTAAGACGAGAAAGGCAAATCAGCCAGGAATTAGGCATGTCCCCAAGGAAAAAGCTGTGGAGGCAGGCATGTTGTGCTACTTTTGCGCTCTTCTTGGCTAGTCCTTCGCAGCTGCTGTGTTCTTGGAACTCAGGGCTTTCTGGTTAATAGAACCCTTACCCTAGGCGTAACTCAAACCTTAAGCCTAGGAAGGAAAATCAGCCTATGGTTCGGGATGGTCTCATGGAAATATCAGTGGTGGCAGCCAAGAGCGTCACTTTTGCGCTCCCCTTGGGATGCCTTTCGCAGCTGCAGTGTGCCTGGAGCCCAGGGCTTCCTGGTTTTAAAAGTCCTAGGCCTAAGCCTAACAGTAACCCTAGGAAGGTAAATCAGCCGGGTATTAGGGTTCTTCCTAAGGGAAAAGCCGTGAAAGCAGCCATGTTGTGGCACTTCTGCACTCCCTTTGGGATGCCTTTGGCAGATGAAGTAAGCCTGGAACTCAGGGCTTCCTGGTTAAAGAAATCCAAGCCCTAGGCTGAACCCTAACCCTAACCCTAGGCAGATAAATCAGCCTAGGTATAGGGATGGTGCCAAGGAAAAAGCTGTGAAAGCTGCCATGTTGTTGCACTTTTGTACTCCCCTTGGGATGCCTTGAACAGCTGCAGTGTGCCTGGAGCCCAGGGCTTCCTAGTTTTAAAAATCCTAGCCCTAGGCCTAAGCCTAACAGTAACCCTGGGAAGGTAAATCAGCCTGCTGTTAGGCTTCTTGCCAAGGAAAAAGCCGTGAAAGCAGCCATGTTGTGGCACTTTTGCACTCCCTTTTGGATGCCTTTCACAGCTCCAGTGTGCCTGGAACTCAGGGCTTCCTGATTTTAAAAATCCTAGCCCTAGGCCGAACCCCAAACCTATGACGAGAAAGGCAAATCAGCCAGGAATTAGGCATGTCCCCAAGGAAAAAGCTGTGGAGGCAGGCATGTTGTGGTACTTTTGCGCTCTTCTTGGGTAGTCCTTCGCAGCTGCTGTGTTCTTGGAACTCAGGGCTTTCTGGTTAATAGAACCCTTACCCTAGGCGTAACTCAAACCTTAACCCTAGGAAGGAAAATCAGCCTATGTTTCGGGATGGTCTCATGGAAATATCAGTGGTGGCA